>NW_004955410.1:32704702-32747475 GCF_000276665.1 Chinchilla lanigera
CTTTTCCTTTCCTTTCCTTTCCTTTCCTTTCCTTTCCTTTCCTTTCCTTTCCTTTCCTTTCCTTTCCTTTCCTTTCCTTTCCTTTCCTTTCCTTTTTCATCTGCCTTTCTTTTCTTTCCTTTCATCATAACTATCTTTTCTTTTGTTCCTAAAAAGTAAAATCATCTTACATTTATCAGAACAGTTCTAATGAGTTGGCCCAGAAAAAGATACTAGCCAAAATATTTCACCCACTGTTAACCTCTAGTAGTCACGAAAGAATAGTCTATTAATAATGTAATGCTTAAGCTACTCTTATGTAATTAGTAGTTATAAAGGGAATATTATCCCAATTTAGTATCTAAAACCACTTTTCACTCCAAAAGGCACTGTCAAGGAAAATATAGGCCCCTTTATCTATCTGTGACAACTTTTTCCACACTGATTTCCTAGCTCACAGCAAACAAATGAGTTTCCTACATCAGGAGGCACAGTCTTCCACGCTATATTTGGAAAAAGAACAATAGGGTATCTGTAGGAAAACAGAATTTGCATCAGACTCCTCTTCTTGCCTAAGGGTTTATTTCCCTTTTGCAAACTAAAGTGGGTGGCAGAGAATAGGCAGGCTTTGTTAGACCATTATTCATGTAATGAGATTTGAGGTCTGCTATTCAACTCAATTCTCAATGGCCACTTTCTCTGGACTAAATTGCTGCCTGCAGACATTTTGATTACAAAATACAATTTAAAAATAAAAGAAGACAAAATGTCTCTTATTTTCTCACACACACACCCCTTTGAGTTTTTAAACTTATCTGATGGAGGAAGTTTGCTTAGAAGGGGATTTGCTCAACCTTGAACTGTCCCTCTCTCCTTTGGGGTTCCTCCAGCCCTTCCCCTATCCCGTGACAGGTCCCAAGGTAGCTCTCCAGATGACCCAGATATATCTATGTCAGGAGCCCAGCAACCTTGAAAATATGAGTGAGTTGACACCTTATCTTTCTGCCAGCCCCAAAAGCTCACAGATTGTGTCCTTAATTCCTCTAACTGATGACTCTTACCCAGTTATAGCTTAGTCTAGAGAGATCAAAGTGTGTTTTAAAATAGATTTGCAGGTAACTTTAGAACTTCAAAACAAAGTTTTGTGCTATTATCTGTTTGCTTCTATTTTGTTAGAGAATCTTTTTTGTCTATGCCTTGTATTCTGAGTAACTACTTTGAAGGTAATGATACACAGTGTATTAACTATTCTTATTCTCTTATTATTTTATTATGAAATTTTGTTTTATTTTTCATAAGATAAAAAATTACTTAAAACTCAATTTAAAAAAAAATCTTCAAGTCCATGACCTGACTATAAACTGATAGTATGAACCTTACTATAAAGTCTGCTATAAAGTCTCAGTACATACATGAAGACACATGGGGCTGTGCCCTGGTGGCAGCTTCACAAGTCTACTGGCTGCAAGTGTCAGCTACCTGCTATGAATCCTCTACCCTCCCAACCAAACTGGGCACAACAAAATATCTGTTTTCCACATCATCCTCAGAGTGTAGGGAATCATGAGGCTATGTCTCAGAGCTTCACCTTACCTCAGTCCACCATGCTGGCATTTCTGCTGTGCCTACCCCACAGAGCCATCGGACACTTCCCAAGTATCAGCCAGTCAGAAACTCACAAGGGAAGCAGGCTGAGTCTCCTGAGCTCTGGGATGGCCAAACCTCTCTCAGGAAATCCCACAGGCCTCATGGAACACCAAACAGAGGCTTCCTGCCTACACTAAAGCAGGATTACTTCCTCCTCTTCTCTCTTTCCTACTTCCGCAGCCTCCACTCCAGCCACAGTGAGACTTTTGTACTCTACTTTTGTACTCTCACGCTTCAAAGCCCAATTCCTGAAAATCTAGTTTTTTGTTTTTTTTTCTTAGGAAAATATTACTTTTGCTTCCTAATGCCTCGATTTGATAATTGTTCTTTTGACAGGGACTTTAAAATACTCAAAGCTGAGCCATGATTCCCTTTTCTAGGTACTATTTACTCTCCTGGAGCAAGAAGTCTCAAACTTCCAATCAAGGAATAAAGGAGAAATTGCACGACCCTTACAAAGATACTCAATTGTAAATGCAATGCAGATATTTTTCATAGTTACAGCTATTCCATAATAAATAGTTTTCCAATTCTGCTACTCCCTCATTTTTTTCTGTAGGTAACTTCTCATGTTGCCA
Source organism: Chinchilla lanigera (assembly GCF_000276665.1). Lineage (NCBI taxonomy): Eukaryota > Metazoa > Chordata > Mammalia > Rodentia > Chinchillidae > Chinchilla > Chinchilla lanigera. The sequence continues at coordinate 32,706,907 of NW_004955410.1, forward strand.
AAGTATCTTCCTCTCTGTATACACACAAAACATAAACTCACCAACAATGACCCTTGTTCCATACCTTCTCCATAAATCATTATCATTCACTTAAATCTCTGCTAATTTGTTAGATGAATTTGATTTCTATTTGTCTTAATACTGGTGGGTCCAAACATACTTTCATATACAGTACTTTGGACACTTTCTGATTCCTTCTCCTCCTCCTCCTCTTCCTCTTCTTCCTCTTCTCCTTGCCCTTTCTCTTTTTCTTCTTCAGCAGTTAGTTGTCTATTCAAATTCACTGCCCATTTTCTCTGCAGCTCTATTAAGTGTGTGTTTAAGAGTGTAGATATAAATGAAGGTCATTCACATAAAAATGAGAAAAGATGACCCATTCAGAGCTGACTAATGCCAAGGAGGCAGCCACCATCACTTGTATTTGGCAGAGATACAAAACACAGGCAAAGAAGGGGGACCTCTTTATAATGGAGCAGGATGCCTTTAAGTGTGCCCTGATCAGAAATTTTTAGCCTATGAAAGCTCAAAGAAGACTAATTAGAAACAAGTCCTCCTGTATAATTACTTTGTGATGGTATTTGCCTTTTTCTAGTTGATTTATGGAGTTCGAGGAGGGGAAATAATTAGAGAAGCTGGCATCCATTGAGCAGGTTCTGATTCTCCAGACCAAACCAATTGCTTCAGAGTTGGAGAGTAAGAGTTCTACCTCTCTACAGGATGTAGTCATCTGTATATTCAGTCCTTCAGGAAGGAAATGTTATCTCTTTCTCTTTGATACGCAAAAACTCTGTATGTATTAAGGAGATTCTATCATTATCATATTATGTTGCAAACTGATCCTAAGTTTTGGATTTATTAATGTGCTTATGTTATATCAGTTTTTAAACTTTACATAAACTACCAATCTTCACAGCCTATTCACCTGTATTTTCTCCTAGAAACTTTAATGGGCTGCTGGATTTCTTATATTTAATATTATAATTTATTTGGAGTTTGTGTTGGTAAAAGGTAGGGGGTAGTAACTAATGCTTTTTTTATCCAACTTTGTATGCGTACTTATTGATGATTATCCATTTCCTATCAGTGGGTTCCTTGATAAAACTCTAAATTGATGAAAATATTCCATCTTTAAGTGGTCAGTGTCCAAGTAGGGCAAAGAAAAGAGTGAACATCTTGCACAAGAAAAAGAAAGTCCAGAAAACTGGCTGAGGTAGGAGCACGCATTTCATTCAAAATGTTATAGGCAGCTGAGTTAGACAGAAACATTATAGGCAGTCAGAAAGGGCCAGGCCCTGAAAGGAGCCAGCATGAAAGACAAGGTAAGATACCTGTGGGCCAGACCTCAAGACAAAAGCACTAAACAAATGCACTCATATACCTCCCTAGGTGTGAACATCAGGGATTGTATTCTAAATAAGTAACAGCCACCTTCAAAAAGCCAGAAAGATGGGCTGGGGATTTAGCTCAGTGGCACAGCGCCTGCCTGGCAAGCGCAAGGTTGTGAGTTCAATTCCTGGTACTGGAAAAAAAAAAAACAAAAAACAAAAAACAAAACCAAAAAACAGCAAGAGTCACTAGCCCGACCCCCTACAGGAAAAGCCGCTGTTCTGTAATCATGCCTGCTTGCTATGTGTCTCTCTTCCCCATTTGATCACAGTTTACTCAATTTTACCTAAACAATTATCCTTGTAATCTTATTGGCTGACCATTCTTTTGTCCCACCTCATGCCCATGTTGTAATTCCCATTTTCCCCCTATCTTGGACCTGCCTCAGCTCAGGGTTTTGCTCTATAACGTCCCTGGGAAGGGCAAGGTCCTTGGTAACCCACTTGGACACTTTTCTGTCACTCCCTCCAACAGAAGCTTTCCTTCCCTCAATAAATATATTCTGTTCTTAACCTCTGTTGTTCCTAAAATTCATTCCTCAGTTTTAGAGAACACGAACTCGTCCCACATATCGTTCAGGTTGGGAGCTTTTATTTTCCTGTATAAAAAAGAGCTTATTACATGTTTATAGCTTTGTAAAAAACACAGTGAAACACACAAGTCTTAAATGTTCCATGAGTTTTGATAAATCCTTATAACCTTGAAACTTAAATTATGAAGAGACTGTACAATCATCTTAAATATTCTCTCATTATTTTTTCCAATCAGCCTTATAATGCACTCTGCTGTGACATTTTTTCATCATATATTAATTTTGCTTGTTGTCAGCTATATTCACTGTGAGGTGTGTGGAAAACAATGCACACTGATAAAAGGATTAGAGACAAATATAATTACAAATGAAAACAAAGTTAAATATTAACAATAAAATCTAGGTGGTAGATATGTGGCAACTCACTGTAAAATGCTTTTAATTTTCTATATATTTGGAAATCTACATAACAGGCATTAGAAAAGAGAAAAGCAAAAATCCTTCTGACAAAACTTAAAATGCTCCTGAAGAAAATGAAGATCAGGGGAATATATCTTGCTAGTTATCAAGAAAAATATAAAGATAGATTAATCAATATAAGGTGGTGATGGTACAAAGTTAGAAAAATTGGCCAGTGAAACAGAGCCAAGAAACAGACCCACACATCTGCAGAAACTTTTATGGAAGAAAAATAATTGCAGATCAGTAAGAAGAGTGTACTTTTCAGCAAACACCACTTGTACCATCAGTTATCTATATGAAAAGAAATAAAATAAAGCAATATCAGATGAATTAAGAATTTAAATGGAAAGGTAAACCTGTGGTTTTAGATGTGCTAAATGTAGCTGAGTGATGCTCTGAATTCATTACCTCTTTTTTCTGATGTGTTTCCCTGTGGTCAAAAAACTTAAGGGGGAGGAAGGAAGACATTTCTCAACCTCCCTGTAGCTAAGAATCTGCATATAAATAAAATTCTATCAAGTAGGTATCCTCACAGGAGACTTAGAAGGTTATGATGAAGGTAGAGCCTGCTGGTGTAAGTTTTTTTCTGCTTTTAGCAGACCGTGATCTCTGTAAGAGTCCTGCATGCTTGGCAAGGGGCAGGTGCGACAGCAGGCACAATGTCAAAGTTACTGAACTTTGCTCCAGCTTTTCCTTATCATTTTCAGAAATGTGAAGATGTGGTTAGTTGGTGATCATGGTAGCTTTGCAGCTATGGTTTTCTGATCCTAGACCACAGTAGTATGTCCCTGAACACAACAATCATGATGCTGGGCTTTTGGTTCCTTTTTCCAAATTTGTACACAGGTATAATAAATTCCCTTAGTAGGTCAGTGCTATCATCTCTTGGGTACATTTCTAAGGCCCAAAGTAGACCTTGTTCTTAGCATCCTGATGTAGATTTCAATCAGAATTAACTCTTACATAAATTTCTGGTTAAAATGTACTTTATGTTGTCTGCACTTAATTCTGATGATCCAAATATAACCCTGAAAAATGTAAAGCCTTAGTATGAGCACATTTTTAAAACAATACATCAGGGAAACCATATGTCCAAATAGTTCACATTTGACTTATTTCTATTCAACAGAAGATACCTTACATAGATAAATACATCATAAAATAATAGATGATATTTGGTATATAATGTCTATTTGTCACAAATTAGATTATAAGTAAATTTCTTTAAAATCCCTCATCAATAACAAAAAGAGAAGAAAAATACAAAAATGAGCAGAAATGTTGAACAAGAAGTGCAACCATCCCATAAACCTAAGGAATATTTAACCCTATTTTATTCCCAGAAGAGGGCAAACTTATCCTTCATCAGGTATTTGCTCAAAGGTTTTAATAAATCCAATCTTAGGTTCAGCCAGGCTTGAGATTTTTTATAGCTTTGATACATTCACTTCACCACCGGCTCCAGATATTCTTGGAGTGGGATAAGGACATCTCCTTGAGAGGAGTTTGGGCTCTACACGTTAGTGCTTTCAAAGTACCTTTTAAGATTCACTGCTTATCTAAGTGCTTTGAGAACTGTGATCTCCCCTACTTCTTGTGTTTGCACTTCTAGAAACTCTCTCTCTGCATCTTTCTTTCCAGTTTAGAGCCTTGACCATCTACAGTGTACCTAGTGATTGCCTGGAGTGTTTGGGGTGACTCCTTTAGATTTATCTGCTCTGCTCCTGACACTTAGTAGGTGGCTTCTGTATGGACAGTGAAGGCCTTTAGTGTCCCGGGAGTGCTCCTTAACACTGCTACCCTGCATGCAGCCTTCTATGGCCACTACATTTAACTTAGAGAAGGTGACATGGGTTTCTGGAAGAATATGTCTACCTGTTCCAGACCCCCTGCCTTGGTTCTGTATCATACCATCTACCCTGTTGCATTCAATAAAGACTTTTGGGAAACTGATAGCAAGTAGGTATAAACTCTTCCTGCCCGGGGCTTTTGATGACTTGAATCCCTTATCCCAACTCATATCCAGCTACTATTTATTCTCCTTATCTTTGTCTACAATGGACTCTTCTCCCTTCACTCTGCCAATGGTGAAGATAGCTGTAAGTCTCTTTCTCCTAGAAGAGGCATCTTTTCTAATTTAGTTGGCTGAGGTTTTCCTGTCTCATCAACCCTATGCTGGGTACAAAGCACTATGGTTTTTATAGCAAACTCTCTTCTCACTGTTAGAATTTTGTCATTTATCCTAAGCAGTAGCAGAAGTCACTTCACACCTTCTATTAAAGGATGCATTTGAATGGTCATGGAGCTATACCCTCTTACCAGGTGTTCTCACATAATTTTCAAAGTTCTATTGACTATCTAAGTATGCAATTTGCCTAAACTGATCCAAGAGATTTTTCATTTGTCAAAATTAAATGAGTTTATCATTAGAGGGAAGATAAGAACAAAAGATAAAGTTAAAAAATAAAGAAAATGAGTATTTATTAGGCATCAACAATGAGTCAAGCCCACTATCAGATATCCTGATAGTGTTACCTCTGTTAAAAATCATCACAACTGTGTAAGACATTCATAGGTAGAAAATAATTTTATATTATATTATATGAATTATATTATTATATTACTTATAAGTAGATAATGATTTTACACTTTCATAGGTAGAAAATAATCTCATAAATTAAATTCTCCATGGTCACTAAGAGAGTAAATAGAAAACACAAAATTTAAGCTCAGTTCTCTATGACTTCAAATCTTGTGCCCTCTTTCTCAGCATATCATGTCCATGAAACAAGAATGTACATGGAGAACAGAGAAAATTGTTTGGGAAGTTATGGATGACTAAGTTGGAAAGATTTTTCTCAGATGAGCCCTAATTCTTGTTGTAGATATGTATTCAAAATTGACATCAAAGGTACTAGGGTCATCACATTCTCCTGGATGCTGATGGGGATGTAAGAAAAGATCCTAGAAATCACTGGCAAAGATGAGGTACATTGACTTCATCTGTGCTGCCAATCGAAACCCTGAAGACTGTAGTAAAACCCATGGGCCTACTTTCTTTTTTTTTTTTTATTTTAAAAATAAAAGGAGGGAAACATTAACAGACATACAACATTTTACAACATATCACAAGCACAATACAGACAATACAGAGTTACAAACAAAGTGGTAGGGAATTAACAATGGTGGTTGTATTACATATTGATATCTTCAAAGTGGCTTCTCATGAAAACAGATATAAACATGCAATACTGGTCAACCAAAGACTCATTGACAGTTTCTTTCAGCATAGAAACAGAAGACAGAAGAACAACCATGTTATCTATCCTGTATATACATACATACAAAATTTCTCCTTCGTTCCCTTCTCTTTTCCCACATCCCAGAAGCCCTTTACTCTTCAGTGGTTTCCTCATTTAACAGTGTCTATCATACCTCCAAGTTTAAATAAACTCATGGGCCTACTTTCTAAATAAAGCTTGGAGGCAAATCCTCTACCTTCCCTTTCCAACTTGAGTGTGCCAACTGGCCTCTGCTACACAGGAGCTCTAGGCAGGTCACTGCCGAGTCAGGGCGTACTGAACAATGGGAGGAGAAAGTCAGACCTCTGTACAGAGAGACCTTTGCCAGAAACTGGGTGGCTGACCTTCTTACAGGCAAAAGGCAAGAGAGTTTCCCACCGGCCTTTATGAGCATGGTAATAGGAGGCATGTGATCTTCTTGCTATCCAGTACAGAAGTTATAGCTGCTATTTTCAATACATGCTGGGTTCAAAATTTGCTTTCACATGTTCCTACATTGTGTGTCATTTTTCATACAGTCGAAACCAAAGAAGCAAAGTCTTAAAACTTCTTTGAAAAGATTTTTTTCTACATTCTAAAAGCCTGAGTCAACACTTTTCCTTACGCTCATAGAGAGTTAATGAACTTACTTATTAATATTTTGTAGCACAATTTAAACATGATAGCCCTGCATATCTAAGTACTTCTCTCTGAGCAACAGAAGCTTTAAACTGCACTGCGCATACCCTAAAATTCTATGTACCCTTTGGGAAAATATGTGTACTTGTTTCCTTTGTGTTCAGAAGCTCCCATAAACAGAGTGTGTGTCTGCTGCTATTACCATCTGGTAGCTGACATCAATTCCCTTGTTGGTTTACTCCAAAGAGGCAGCCTCATATGAATGCTTGCAGTAACATTTGACAGGCTTTGGTGACACAGTGGGGATCAGGCTTGGTTCCTTTGTTGTGCTGCCTCACTAATGGAGATTTCTCAGAGCTCAGGCAATTCTCAGATTTGGAATATTCTAAAAACTTATCTGGAAAGAAGCAAGCAAGGGAAGAGGGTCATTAATTCATTCTCTAAAGTCCCATTCTTTCTCATGTGCTGTGAAGAGGTAAACAGGGACTGGAGAGTGTCCTGGATTCCCCTTAATGAACTGGAGCTGCATTAGTCTGCGTATTTCCACCAGGCTTCTCTTCTTTAGTACACTTCCTTAGCAGAGCATCAGAGAAGCCATAGAAGAATAAATATCTAAGCAAAGCTTTGGGTTAGTAACCAAATGAAAGTCACATGGCACCCTCACAGTTCCACTGAGTAGTAGTCACTATTTTATACAGAACCCAGATGTCCAGCTTTGGGAACATGCTTCCCCTTACCCAGTCAGTTTGGTTTTCATGAGTGGACAAACAATGGCTTGCGTCCATTTTATTAATGCAAGTGAACAAAACAGCATGCAGCATGAGGAGACCCCAATGCAGTGACAGCTAGGGCAAGAGTCACACTCATTACAGAGTGAGAGAAAGGGAAAACCCTGGAGAGGAGAGACCTCCGTCCAAGTCACCTCCTTGCTCTTAGTAGCTCTGTGGTACTGGCCAGTGACCTAGGTCTTTCAATATCAGGTTTGACACTTGTAACAATGTGAGAACACATACTTCCTGGAGCTGTGATGAGACTTAACCAGAATATAATTAGGTAATAAGAATGAAAACTCCATAAAAAGCAGGTAAGGGTGACTGTGAGCCTTTGAATCAGAATGGCACTCAAGGTGAGAGTGACTATGGCATTTTTTGGAGGGACGGATGCTCAAAAATCTCATAGCTTTGGATCTCCATTAAGTAAGAGAAATCAATATAGACCAAGACCTGGATATAGAAATGAACTTAGGTGGGGCAAACTTAAGAAACAGAAATGTACTTAGGTGGTGCAAAATTCGGTACTAAACCACTTCTAGGAAACAAACAAACAAAAAAATGAAAACAGGCAGGACGAAGAATGTGGAGTGGGGACCGTGGGTGAAAAATGGATGTGTAATGCAGATAACATCTTAATCAAGCACTATAAAGCTCCAGTGTCTGATCCTGACAGGGGACTGCTACATCCTTTGAGATATCTAGGCCAGAAAATGACATCAGAAGCAAGGACCAGCTTGCATCATTTAAAGGAAATTTTCCCACATACTTAAGGAAATGTTCTCATTGAGGCCAATAACTCTAATATAATTCAAAGGTTATTTAAAATTGAGGTCCTTGAAACTATATGCCACTACCCCTACTGAAAGATGGGAACTTGAACTTTTAAAAGTTGGCTGGACTTGGCTTTTTGCTCTTGTTACCTTCATACAATGGATTTTGAGATTGTACTGGCAGTGTATGTGGCGCTGTACGTATGCACTATAGAATCCAGAGTACCTAAACCACTGACTGCCCATAACTATTCACAGTGCAGTTGGATAGATAGATGGATAGATGGAAGGATGGATGGATGGATGAGCAAATTATTTTTAGTCCAGATGATCTTCTCCTGTATTTAATGCAAAACCATTCCTCTCTTTTTTCAGTGGCTCCAGTTTACCTCCTCAGAAACAGATTCTTGCTTCATGCTCTGCACTTTCAAAAGACTTGACTCATATTTCTCAGCGCATCTTACTATAATTTTTCTACATCTACCTCTCATGACCTTCTTCCATATTATTACCTCTTAAAATGCGAATACTACAACTTACTCATATTAACTCCCTAACACCAGGGACAATAAGAAGTCAACCTTTGGGAAACAATAACTAAATAAACTAGCACCTCTTGTGCAAGAAGTCTTCACTCAATTCTGTGGAACCAAAAATTGGCTACTGATTTACCTGATTCAATCTAAATGTTTCAGAGTTTATAGAGAAAACCACATTTGGGTATGTTTTGATTGAATTCATCTGAGGAAGTAAGGAAATTATGATCACAACAAGTTGAATTTTTAGCTAGATAGCCTCTTGTGTCTTTTTGAAAATGAGTATCCCTCAAGTGAATGTCTATTTTCTACCTCCAAGGCAGACTTTGATTTATTATGTTCTCAGTGGCTTAGTCCACAGGTGCTGGAAGCAGACTGGAATTGCATCTTTTCGCTATCATTTCTTGACTGTGACCTGAACCTTTCTGTGTCTCACTATTTTCACCTCTCAAAGATGACAGCAATGGTAGCAGCTACTTCCCAGTGTTGTTGTGAGGATTAAACAAATGGTTTTATGATAGGTACTTAGAATAAATGCCAGACACAGAATAATCACTCAAGTAAAGGTAGAACATTTTGTTGACAACTTACCATTGTTTAAACATAAAAAAAAAGAGAAAGGGCAAAACTCTCATCTAGACAAGATGGTGTAGAAAATAGGCAAATAACGTGAAAAAACTTTTTGATCAAGAGGCTACACATGAGCACATGTTCAATAACGTTAGCTATCAAGGAAATGAAAACTAAGAACTCAGTGAGATATCACTTCACACCTACCAAGATGGCTAAAGTGAAAAACAATGAAATAGTGAAAATATCAAATTCTAGTGAAAATGCAGAGACTAGATCTCTCACCCATTGCTGTGAGAATGAAAAATGATAGGGCCACACTGGAAAAGGGCATGGCAATTTCTTTTAAAATTAAGCATAAAATTACCATATGAGCCAGCAACTGTACTCTTGGGCATTTATCCTAGAGAAATTAAAATTTCTTTTGTTTTTTTTGTTTTGTTTTTTTTTCCAGTACCAGGAATCGAACTCATGACCTCACACTTGCCAGGCAGGAACTGTGCCACTGAGCTAAATCCCCAGCCTCTAACATTTATATTCACACAAAAACATGTACACAAATGTTCCTAGCACCTTTATTTGTAATAGAAGAAAACTGAATCAGCTTTCAAGAAGTGACTAGTTAGATAATCTGTGCCACACCAATGAGTTGGAATATTTCTCAGCAATAAAAAAGAATGACCTATGCACATGCAGTTTCCCCAATGAAGCTGCAGAGAATTATTCTAAACAGAAAAAGCCAACACCAATTATTCTATTCTATTCAGAGAATTATTCTAAACAGAAAAAGCCAACACCAATGATTACATAGGACATGACATTCTTGAAGTGACAAAATTGTAGAAATAAAGAACAGGTTAGTGCTTGCTAAGAATGACCGTAGAGACTGGAAAGGTAGAAGGAGGAGGCGTGGCTGTAAAGGAACAGCATGAGAGACCTTTATGGTGCTGGAGAAATATTCAATGTCTTAATGGTAGTAGTGGATATATGAAGTTATTCAGATGAAAAAACTGTATAGAATATATACACATACATATGGGGAGATATGAAAAAGCTAGGCAGATTGGACCCAGACCAACATTCTGGTTGAGATATTCTCCTATACTTTCACAAAATGTCACTTAGGAAGAAATGATCACAACATACAAAAGAATTATATCTATTATTTCTTACAACTATACATTATTTCTCACAACTATGTATGAGTCTATAATTATCTCCTTAAAATTTTCAATTGAAATCAAATAGAAAAGACAACTCTTCACCTCTTGGTTTAGTAGGTACTAACATCAGACAACACATGGAAGATCAGATATGTTCTATATTGTAATTTCAATGAAATGGAGACAGATGATATTAGATTTTCTTGTAGGTAAACTCTAATGTATCATCCCTATTATCAAGAGTTAAAATATGTTCACATTTGCCCAATACAAGCACATAGACACTTATTTACCAGAAGATATTGATCTGAGACAGCTAATCCCCTCCCTGAGGGACTGGGACAAAGAGATCTAGTAAGATTTCTGGGAGAAATCTAGCCTGCAATCAATTCATTCTCCCTCTCTCTCCCTCTCCCTCTCCCTCTCCCTCTCTCCTCTCTCTTTCTCTCTCTCCACACACACACACACACACACACACACACAGCACACACACACACCTTATTCTTAATGTCAGAGGCTCTTTACTCACCAACACATAAACTTCCCTAGTTTGATTTTGAAAGGCAAATATTTAAGTGGACATTTTATAAATTATTGACTGAAATAAATCATCTGGAAATGTTCATTATTATGATCAATCTTTTTCATAGAGATGGAATATTTGTGATTAAAATAAAAATATATTCATTTAAAGCTAGTTACCATTGGACATCCACCAGAAATGAAGCCAGAAGGCAATTCTGTCACACAGCAGAAGGCCTCTGGACACACAAATCATGTCATGGTCACAATGGCTCCTTGCACTTACTCTGAGAGCACTGTAGGCCACAGTCTTCAGCACAGTACACATGCAGCTGTTATTTAGAGCTCTCCAAGGTATAGATTTACATTACCATCTGCCATCTCCATTGCTGTTTACATCTGCCTTAAAGGGGGGATGGGCATGATCAATTAAAGTGTGTGTAGAAGGCCCTGGGAGAAAAATCAACAACAGCAACAACTTGTACTGAGGAGAAGTATACATGTCCGACCAAAAGGGCATGAGAAGTTCCTACTCCTCTTTTTGAAAATATTCCCTTTGCACCTCGGAAATTAAACAACAAAGAATTTGTTAAAATCTGCAAGCTACTATACCTTAAAACAGTTTATATTCTTTGAAAAAAAGTGGAAATATCTCAACTGTGTATGACTAACAAAAGAACAATAAGACAAAATCAAAACAACATAAAAACAACAAAAATGATACATGACCTCAGACAAAATGATAGGAATTAACAATGGTTGCTACATTATATACTATTATCTTCAACAAAGTTGCTCAGTTCACCAGACGTAAGAGTGTAAGATTGATCAAACAATCAAAGACAGTAACAAGCAATAAAGCAAACACTGGAAATGATGCAGAGCTTTACCATATAAGATGGTAGGAGTTCAACAATGGTTCTTATACTGCATATTGTTGTTTTCAGATCAGTTATTCTGATTACTGGATTCAAATGTGCAAAATTGCTCAAGAAAAAAGAAAATTTGAGGCACTGACTGTTCCTTTCAATGCATTTCTGATAAAGGACTAGTATCTAAAATGTATAAAGAATCTCAAAAATTTAACCATAAAAATGTCGATACAACTAGCAAGTGAATAAAGGACAAGAAGAAACACTTCACAAAAAAATACACAGATGACAAATGTGCATACTAACATGCTTAACACTTTAGCCATCCACAAAGTGCAAATTAAAACCATAGTGAGATATTATAAACCTATAATAATGACTTTTTTAAAATAATGACTTTTAGAAATATAAAATGCTGGCAAAAATATGGAGAAACTAGAGCATTCACACAGTGCTGGTGAGAGTGAGAACTGAAACAGCCACTTTGATGTTATCATAAAATTAAACATGCAATTGCTAGAAATTGCACTTCTCGGCATTCATCCCAGAGAAATGAAAAATTTCGTATGTACAAAAGCCTCTGTGAAAATGTTCATAGCAACTTTATCTGTAATGGCTAAAACCTGAGAACAACCCAGATGCTCTTCAACAGGTGAACAATTAAATAGCCTGATATTTGCCAAAGAATACTATTCAGCAATAAAAAGGAACAAATTACTGATGCAAGCAACAACCTGGATGTATCTCCTGAGAATAATGTTGAGTGAAAAAAGGCCCCCCCCAGAAGATTGTACATTCTGTGACTCCATTTTTATAACATTTTTGCAATGTAAAATTATAGAAGTGAAGAAGAGATTAGTGGTTGTCAAGGGTTAATGAATGTGTGGGACCAGGATGGGGAGGAGGGAGATGTGTGTGCCTAGGGGGGCAAGATGAGGGAGACCTGTGTTGGACAGATGGTCTTCCATGACTGCATCAATATCAGTGCACTGGTTGGGGTAGTGTAAGAAAAGTTTGAGATGTTAGCATTGGGGGTTCTTTCTGTATTATTCTTACAATTCCACGTAAACCTATAATTCTCTCAAAAAGTTTTCACTTTTTTAAAAAAAGAATGTAAAAGTGTAGGAAGAAACTGTATCTTTGCCACTCAAGTTTGGAAGGAAGGTGCTGCTAACACAGCGGCTGACAAAGCTGTTGAAAGAAGAAACATGTAGCTTGGAAACAGGGCTGATTCTGGAAACTGCCCCTCAGCACCTCAGGTCCCTCCTGACCAGGATTGAAGTCTTATGGCAACTTCCATCTCTTTCCAGAAGCTTGCAAAAGAACTCCAGCAAACTAAATCAAAGAAGTCTAGCCTTTACTGACTTGGTGCAGTGGCCTCTGAAGAAATTCCAACTCTAAGAGTCAGTGTCAGCATAGGTTGACTACGGCTTCAGCCTTGTTATTTATGATGCTGGCAAATAGGGTAGAAACATCAACCAAACCATTGCCATTAGTTATAGCCAATAAGGGGAAGGCAGCTATGCTAACCACTATATCACCAATGCCTCTATGCCAGTAAGGGGTTTCCTAGAACCTGTACTGTATGCCAACTCCCAAAAGAAAGGAAACAACATACCTTCTGTTAAAACCTATCTCTTGTGCATCACTGTGTGGTCTCCAGGCTACCCTCAGGGGTCTCAAATCCTTCCAATCTCTGCTAGTGTAAGAGGCAGTTAAGCTATTCAGCTGATGAGCAGGCAGTTAGTTAAGGGGCAATGTTTAAAAAACGGTTGGCTGATTACAAAGAAAGGAGCACATACCCCTGGAGTTAAGAATTAATTCAAGCCATACAGATAGTTAAGCTTAGAAATGCAAAAGAAAAAAGAGTTAAGGTAAAGACAAGCAGTTAAGGACCCTGACTCTCCAGAAAGAAACTTCTTTGGTAGAAGCTAAGTTAGTTAACAACCTCCCCCTTACCTCCAGGCTGAGTTTTGAGGAACTTAGAAATGCAGAGTAAAAGTTTCCTTTGAATTCCACCTGCTAAGTAACTGATTTTCTTTGAATTCTATATTACCCGCCTAAACTCCTATCGGTTATTCTAAACCCTAAGAAACACCTGCACATGGAATGTTCGCCATAATATAAATATTAGTGATTACCATTATTACCATCCCTGTCTTCATCATGACATTACTCTGAAAGACAGCAGGGTTGGATTAAATGCAAATTGAAGTGAGGGTCAAAATTTTGAGGGCTGCACATTTAGGGCAAGCTATTTAACCACTCAGTGCCTCAGTTTCCATACTTGCAATGTCAGGACACAAAAACAAATGTGCTGGGTTTTTAGGGAGGTTAAAGGTGTAGTAGCCACTCTGGCTTTCTCAGGCACACACCTTAGGAACACAAAGCAGTACTGTATGTGTTGTGTTTTTGTAAAATGCAATTATTGCTGTGCAGAGCAGTGATGGTGAGGTTAGTTCTCTCTCTCTCCATCCCCCTTGCCCTGGTGTCTGAGAAACAGAGCATCCCCATGGCAACAGCAGCAGCTGGTCCCTAGATAAGAGGAGCTGGAGCCGAGCTGGGCAGCAGCAGCCACAGCACAGAGAAACAGCCCAGCCTCTCCCAGCAAGCTCTTCCTCCAGTCTCTCGCCCGTCCGTTGCAGAATCTGCACCGATTGGTAAGTGCTTCAGATTATTTTCTCCACAAACTTTTGTGATGAGAAAAGCAAGTTTCTAATAACTTACAACTTTTTCATGGTTGTTGGGACAAAGACGGCTTTAGCTGGTGGCTCTAGGGTTGGGCTTTATGGAGCAAGGCTGAACTGAGTTGAGGCAGGAAACAGATAAGTCACTACTTCCACATTATGTTTCCAAGGGAAGTGGGCTCTTGAGTGCTGTGGGAGTCTGCACCCTCACAAACTAAATTGCCAAGTTTCAGGGCGATACCACTCGTGTATCTGTGTTCACACAGCGTGAACAGTCTTATTCTTCATGGCTGGGGAAAGGATACTTTTCAAAAATCATCCCCATGCCCTACTTCAAGTTCAGTCAGTGAGGAATTTTATAAATTAGGTCTTCTAAATGAACAAATGTGAGCTTAAAGCATACTTTTTGGCTAGAATTTAATCTTTATATTAAAAAGAAAGTTGACAAAGGATGTGAACAGTACAAGCCAGACAGTACATTAACTAGACACTATACTGGGCCACGGGAGTCATTTTTTTCTAACTTTTTATCACATCAACTTAAGCCAGGACTGATTATCTTGGAGATATTACTTAGATTACCATACAGCTACTCTAATGTCCATTCACCCCTGTGAATGGGTATTACCGTGTTCTCAAGATCTGGGAATAGGTATTCTGTAGTTGGCTTACGCCTTAAAATATTCTAATCTCATTATCAGTTTCAAAGAAGGCCAGAGATAGAGTGAGAATAGCCTGACAATCAATGTAGATCCATTAAGATGTAGGTACTATAATCACAAGGGCAGGGAGACTGAGAGATCAAAGGCCACTCATGCTTATTAAGGGTTAGCATACCCAAGTCCTAGGCTGGGCGCTCCACACACATTGTGTTGTTAACAGTCTCAACAGTCCTGGAGAACAATCCTAGCATCCAGATTTTACAGACATGGAAACTAAGTTTCCAAGAGAGCACATTGCTTTCCCAAGTTTGCCCAGTTAGAGTGGGACAAGGTACCAATCACTCATTTCTGCATCAGACAGCCTCAGAGCATCTAAATCTTATAGTCAGGGAGGAATGTTCCACACCTGAACTAAGCTGCACATCCTTACCTCCAACTGAGAAACCTCCTTAAGGTTTTAAGTACCTGGACAAACCTCTGATTTCACACTGGACTGCAGAGATAGTACTATTCCCGTGAACCAGCAAAAAGCCCAGACTAATGGAGACTAGCTTCAGCAAAATATGTCCCCTAATTTCTGCAGGCTGAGCTTGTATGTGCACCTTCCCACAACTCAGCAAGGTCATGTCTTAGTACCCAGTTTTTTTGCCTTTTCATTTCCTGTTCTCAAAAGATGAGATGACTTTGCCACCAACATTTACTGCATATTGTGACATCAGTTTATAGATCTCCTCTCTCAGTGGTGTTTGCATTTACAAGTGTCTCTGTGAAAAGAGATTGTCCCTTGTGAAAAGGATTAGTAAGAAATTTGCAAGAGTTTAGCATGTGGGGTCCTACAAATCTCCCTCAAATCCTGAAATCACATCTCTTGGTCTCTTGAGTATGCTCTCCCAGTCCCCCACATTGTCTCAAAAAATAATCACCAGAAACAAGGTTCAGATCCTCAAAGGTTGATTCTCTAAATAGGAAAATCTAAAAAATTCTGAAAATTGAAAGAGTTTGTTGTGGTGATATTCAGCATTAACTTGTCTATTTATAAAACCAGAGCTGGAAAAATCCAAATCTTTATGTAGTCTGTCCCCTCTGTTTAGTGTTAGAGTTTGGCTGCAGAAATGATGCCTGTGATTGCTGGTTGTCGCTGAGATCCTCTAAGCATATTACATAATAAAATTCCTGATTACCATGGTGTATTTGGCTCATATGGTGAGGGTGGGTAAACGATACCAACCATCACAGTGAAGTCCCAGTCAGCAGTGTGTTAAAATTCAGCGGCCACACAGAACCAGTGAGTGGTAAAACAATGCTGAAGGGGTAGCAAGTCTTTGTACTAGAGGCAGTTTGTGAAACACTCCCAAATGTAAAGTCTCCATCCACCAGTACGTGTGAATGCCCTTAGCATTTTGGGTCCTACAAACCTCCCTCAAATCTGAAGACCCCGAGGATCCACTGTGTGGGTACAAAGGGAAGAGCTGAAGGGAAGAGCTAATGCTCCAGTTACAAAGTTCCCAAGTTACAGAGAGCTGCTGAGGGAGATGCGGAAAATTTCCCTGGTTGAAGGTCAAGGACAGTATCCTTTTAAGATGTTCACTTGGGGGTGGAGACTGAATTAAAGTTAATGCATGGATAGAGTCAGGAATAGAAAGTGGAATTATCCTATTTCTTAATTCAAGAATTAGACAGGCCCATATCTTACAATGGTTCACTTCTATGGAGCACCTGTCTCTCTGAAAGTGAAAACGGAGGGTAACGCAGGAGATGAGTTCTTCTCATATTCAACAGCCAGGTAAAGTGACAATGATTAAGAAGATGATACTCCATTCCAAATAATTCTCCCCTCCAGTTACTTGTTCTTTTCTTGGTTTGAAAATTTTCTGATCAGCAGAACATAGTGATATCATCCAAGATGAAAGTATCTTGTACTTCCATGGGCAAACCATGTCTCTGCCAGACGTGAGATATTTCTTTAAAATAAAATATAGCCAAAGGTACATGATAATAGCTGTCATTTGAAAATTTCCTATAATGTATTAAGCATGTCCCATAGTGACTCTACCAAGTAGATATTATTATTATTGCTATTTGAAAGATAAGAAAATTGAGAGTAGGAATGGGGGAGAAAGGGCTATCTGTCCCTGACTGCCATTCTATAGGGTTGCCCAGAGAAGCTAGACTTTTCAAGTTTTGTCATAGCAATAATAGCTCCCAGGGAGAGAGGCCAGACATGATTATATTGCAGTTGGGTTCCATTTACCCTCACGACATCGTTAAGATTTAGCAACTTTATCAAAGTCATGCGACTTTTTAGTTGAAGGGCTGAGATGTAATCCAGGTCTAGTTGGTTCAAAACTCCAGACTCAAATTAAATAACCAGCTGTTGTTAAACATGTGGGAGCAGCTGAACAGCTTACCTTAAGTTGGGGAGAAGCAAATGGATGCTATTGTCAGATAGGACTGACAGTAGACAGACAGAAAAGGTCAAGCTCAAATACTGAGTCTGACTATGAGTATGTAAGTAATGGCAGAACAGTTTAAACTCTTTGAGCCTCAGCTGTTTCTTCTGGAAATGAATATTTTGAGCAGATTCTCCCTGGGGTGATTTTTCAGCAGAACTTCTATGATTGAAGGCATGATTTCTCATAGAGGAGGAAGATTGGTTAAATAGGTGCAGAGGCTATTTGAGGCTGTCATTTTGCCTGCAGACCTAAGCACTGAGCCCAGTCCTCCAATGCTTTCCTATATTTTTCCTCTTCACACACGCGTGAGTGGGTGGAGGGCTACCTAAGGTAACAGCACATATCCATAGAGTCCCAGGGAGTTGGCAATGTCTGTGCCAACACAAAGAACAATGGTCTAAATTGATTTATGCTAAAGTCACTCAGTACAATCAGTCTGCTCAGAGTGACACTAAAAGCCAGGCTCAAGTGATCAGATAATGGCTCCATCTGCTATGCAGTGATCTCAGCTCATGGTAGGGGAGTCCTCCAGCATTCTCTGAGAACACCAGCTTATTCCTCAGAACACAGCTGAGTTGCATTCATTCTAGGGGCTTGACATGGCAGCATGACTGGTCCGTGTTTCTCTGTATGCTGTAGCTCCAGGAAACTCAAGAGACTGGGATCAGCTGGGTCCTTTTACCTTGATTCATTTCTCCCCCACCATTCTTGGTATTATAAGATATGAGTAATAAATTACTAGAAAGGAACTCAAGAATCAGAATCTGAGCAGGCTTTTCTGAAGATTTTCTCTAAATCCCAGCTACTGTATTTCTCATTCAGACCTGACACATGTCCATTGTAGATTTCCACTCCTAGACAATGGCTATAACTAATACCTCTGGAAAGTTCCAGTATTTGTGGTCCAGTAAAGAAGGGGGTAAGATGAGGCAGACAGGCTTACTATCATGTCAGATATCCCTAGGGAGGAAATAACAAAGATCCATTCCAGATCTAGATTTTCTAGTACTGTATCTCCACCACCCTCTTAGCGTGGGTGGAGAGGCTGCCTCATTACTTTAAAGTTACAGAATAAAAGAGGAGTGGAAATGAATACCCAGACAAATTTGAGCTCAAAGAGACTTATTTTGAAGAGACTTGAGTGTCCAGTAAAGCTAGATTTAAATCTGATGCAGTTCACTTGATACAGGCAGGACCATATAAGTTAAGTAAACTGTGTAAGCCTCCGTTTCACTACCCATGAAGAAGACATAATCCTACTTTGCACATTTTAAGGAAACACAAGTGAGGTTTGATCAAGATTTTCTGTAACTATTAGCCAACTCATTTCTACTTCAGACTGGATAAGTATTTATTCTGAAGCTCTTAAAATGGGCTAATATTGAACCTTAGATTAGTGGCAGTTACTGATAAATGTGTATGGGTTATTCATTTGAGTTTGGTTTCAATTTTAACTCAGTAGCTCACTATAAGAAGCAGACCTAAAAAACAGGATTGAATTGGGAATGTTATAGCACATATTCACTCAATAAATATATCTACTGAACAAGTAAATGAATGAATTACCAGAAGGCCCACTTAGAGACTGTTTCTTATACTTTGGTAGTGCTGGAGAAGAACTACACACACCGTGTCTCTTTTGATGATGTCTACTGAGCAAATGCAGCCCCTGGAGCTGTCAGAAGACAGACTGGACAAGCTAGACCCTCGCTGCAGCCACTTGGGTAAGTGCTTCATCGTGAATGTCAGTCATGAAAATCAGAAAGGGTGTGTCTGCGCCATATGGTTTGCAGGCAAGTCAGAGAGGCCGCCTGAAACCTGATAGTCTGTGCCTTCTGGTGACAGCCAACACCAGATGGACAGGCAACGAGCCACGGGCCTGTGGGGTCTGCCCTGTAAATATTAGCTGAAGCGCTGGAGAGAAGTTCATTAAAGTTAGAGACAGAGAGAATGTGAAGGGAGGCATTGTGCTCCTTTTGGGGTCTGACAGAGTCCCAGGCAATTTTTGAGGCAATCAATGGTACATGACTGTATAGCTTATTTCCAGTATTTCCCGGCACTTACACCCCATGTGCAGTGCCAATAAAATATTTCAAATATCTCTCTTTGCCTATCAAGACAGAATTTTAAATAGCCCTCTTCTGCTTTATTGTCAATCTGTTTCCTTTCCAGAACTGACTTTTTGTATAACCTTTGTAATGAAAATACCAGAAACATTTCTGCCTCTACCCATTTCTAAAAATGAGACACTCAGACTTTTGATGGATGGGCCTTTTGCATATTCATAGCCTTTGTTTATGCCTTGCCTGGTTACGACTTCCCCCTCCTCCCCCCTCTTCTCAGTTGCCATCAAGATATTTTATGTTCAGGATTTCTCCAAAAATGGGGGGAAATAAGATTGAAGCAAAAGTCAGAATTGAAGTGAGTGTCTTCCTCTCTGTATTGTGCACAGGTCAAACTTTGGGTCAAATGAGAGTTCATCCCTAAGAGGTCTATGTCCACGCTGTAATCCACATATCCCACAGCTGGGCAGCACCTATTCTAAGCAGCATTCATGAGTTCAACACATATCTATGGGATGTGTAATTTGGACAGAAGTTGATGGTGCAGTGAGGTAGCAAATTTCAACAACTGCTTTGTGATAGATGCATAGTTCCAAGGCCCTGACTAATCCAGATCCCATGACCTGCTTCCGGTGTACCCTCCCATAAACCTCAGTTTCCTTTTCTGCAAGTTGGAGATAATAAAGCACTGTCATTGTGGGCTTAGTATGGGAACTAAATGGAATAATGAATTATATTAAACTTAACAACCAGGAAAGCATAGACACTGATGATTCAGAAAAGGTATTGGCCCACCTCCCATGCTGAAATGATATCGGTTTCCATATCACTGATTCCACCAACTTTGTATAGTCCACTGCTGTACATATAGTACGATTTCAATAAATGCTTCCTAATTTATAATGATTGGATGAAATTACCAAAACCTTTCAGTCACAGCATATGTTTATTTTTAAGTTGCTCTTTGCCTTGGTGATCCATTCAAGTCCTCTCAATCAGAATTTTATGAAATTTTTATAAGGCTATTCAGGCCTTCTGTTGAAGAGACCAAAATAAATAAACAATTTGCCTTTTCAAAAACATTTTACCTTTGCCCCTGTGATCAAGTATCATTAGAAATCAACCAGTTTGGAGCTAGACCCTCAATCATGTCAGATTCCTCTTGTTTTTTTTTGTCTTCATGTTTGTCAAAATCAGATGATCTTCCAGATCAGTTCATTAAGGGCTGCGATCTCAAAAAGAAGCCAAGAAAGGGGAAAAATATGCAGCCCACCCTTAATGAGGAGTCAGACCAGAAGAAACCAAGGAGGAAAGACACACCTGCCCTGCACATCCCCCCTTTTATCCCAGGTAACAGATAAGGAAGTTGGTTTACATAGCTATAAAGGAGAACCACTTGCTGCTAGATCACATTGGTCTTAACAAATTTCTCTTGACATATTTGGGAACTCAACTTCTACAATGTTAATGGCTTAATACCATACCACCTTTTCAACACAATGCCATCTTTTTGTCTCACTGATAGTGGAAGTTGGAGGCAGGGGAGGCACACAGTGCTCCAAATAGTCATTCCAGGATCCAGGCTGATGAGCTCTGAGATCATCAACACATACGTAGTGAAAAAAGAAACTCTGAGCTTCTAAAGTCACAGTGAGTGTTACCATCCAGCAACGGTGAGATGTAGACAGATGAAAGACTGGTGGAGAGATTCATGTGGGGCAGACCCCACCTAACCGTGAAGGAGACTAGGGTTGGAGAAAAGCAAAGCACCTTGATGAGCTCCTAGCAAGTCTCTATGGCACCCTTGGGTGTGACATGTGATGCTTCCTTCTTTCCTAAAATTACTTTCTTCCCTGTCCCCTTTCACTTTGGGCCATTTACTTCATGTCCTTTCTATTCCCATAGTTTTGGGGATACAAAACAAATGTAACATGGAAGATCATTTCGGGAAGGAAACTTTAAAGGTATAGGAAAGCAAAGTAGCAGTACACTCTGAAATATGCACTAAAAAAAAAATACTGTAATAGAGGTTCTTAGATAAGGACCACTGGAGCTGAGTCTGGGCAGTGTGTTGTGAAAATTCTCATGGAAATGGCTATTTTAGAGAGTTGTAGAGAGAAATTCACCTGTATAGTAGAAGTGAGAAGGTGGCGAGGCAAAGCCTTGGGTGGAGGCAGAACCATAATTACCTTATCAAGGAGGACATGAGTTGCACATAGTTTGCACTCAGCTTGCAGATGATCCGCTCTGGCTCAGGAGGATGGGATTTGGAGGGAGACAAATCTAGGCTTAGTTCCTGTTTGTCCCCTGTGAGCTGTAGTAAGTTGGGTACATTTTTTTGTCTCACTTTCCTCAGATAGGTGATAGTGATGGTAATATTAAATTTCTTGGGATTCTATGAGGTTAAAATGAAATCAGGCTCCAAACTTTTCTGTATAGAGGTCCCTGATATAGCCTTGATAGTACTACTCTTTGTGAAATAAGCTTAAAGTCCTCCACTAACTACCTTTACCGGGTATACATGCAAATATACGTGTATGTGCAGCCTTCCTACCTTAGTGTGTATTTGTGCGTTTGAACCTGTTTCCCTCTCTCTTCCCCTAACCATGTAGGTGTGATTTCAGAACATTTAATTCAAAGATACGATATTCAAGAGAGACATCCAAAGAGCAAAATGAGCCCAGCTCTTCAGAACACTGACCTGGAACAGAAAAAGCCAAGGAGAAAAGACACACCTGCCCTGCACGTGCCCCCCTTTGCAGCAGGTAAAAGAGCTGGTACAGGGCATTTTCAAGAGGTGGGGGGACCAGTCGGGAGCCTCACCATCTGGAGGTGCCAGGGACATGGCCTTTGTCCTGGCCCAGCATGCTGTGTCACATGCAAGTCCTCTGGGGAGATATGGCATTTACTGCTGCCTTTCAGGTTTTGCTTCATTGCCAGCTCCCCTGGGGTGATCTGGACAAAAAAGGAGGCTCCCAGACTACTCATGCTTCAGCAGAACTGGTCAAATTCACTGAGCCAGTGAAATGGAAATGTCAGTGGGTCCTTGAGAAGAGATGAGATACCCTCCCCACCAGCCTACTCCTATGTGGTCCGTGTCTCTTATGACTGGTAGCTTATTCTCCCAAGTTGCATGGACTAATCTCAATACAAGTTAGAGAGTGATGGAGAAAGGGAGAAAGAGAGGGAGAGAGGGAGCAAAAAGAGATGGAGGGAAAGAGAGAGCATGTGGAAATACTAATAGCTATCTTAACGTGTGTCAAGGGAAATAAAAAAATTAATGAACTATGTTTATAACCTCAGGATACAAGGGGGAGACATAGTCTATCCCTGAGAAGTTTATGTGCAGTTTGAGAAATAAGACATGAAAGTTCTCAGTGGCACAGTGCCTGTCTGGCAAGCATGAGGTCGTGAGTTCAATTCCTGGTACCAAAAAAAAAAAAAAAAACACATGTAAATTCAAGATTGGTATGTGAGACTAGTTGTGTGTGTATGTGTGTGTGTGCAAGAGAAAAATAGAAATACAGACAGACAGACAGAGACAGAACGAGAAAAGACTGTGAATGGTTTTGTAAGGAGAGTGATGGAAAGGGGGACATGTACTGATACTGAATGAGACCCTAGCAAATGTTAGGTGTGGCATGTATCCTGGACTTTTAACAATCATCTGAATAGCACACCAGTAACGATTATCTCCCTTCACAGATACAGAAATTGAGAGAGACTGTAATTTATCTACTCACTTTACACTCATGTGGGTGAAGCAGAGGGGTGGATGGCCAATTAGTTCATTGTTTGGATCAATGATGGGGTGAGACGAATGAATGAACACTCAAGATCAAATACTGTTACAAGGAGAGCTGGAGCTCAAACCAAGCCTGTCCCCCTTTGGGCCAGTTTTCCACAATACTATTCTGTGGTTCAGACTTTTCCAATTGTAAGAAGGCAAAAGTTACTGTTCTGCACGTTGGAGGCTGAGGCACCAGAGCTGCAAGTTGGAGAACAGTCCGGACCACATAGTAACTTAATGTGACACTGTCTCCAAGTAAAAAATAGTATAAAGATGAATGGGAAGGCTCTGCAAGGGCTTGAAGTTCACTCACCAGTACTCTTAAGAAGAGGATGTATAAGTTATACTTTTGATAGGAAATGCATTTTTTTGTTATTAAAAACATTTTCTATTATTTCATTTAATGAACAAAATTCGAAAGATAGCTCAGAATAAGACATCATGAAGAAAGCCATCAGTAACCCAGTAACTTGAGCTCTCCAGCCATTTCTGAAGTCTAGGCCCAAACTCCATAGGGTTTGTGTTCTCTGGCCTTCTTCTCATTTTCCTCTCCCTCCTCCTCTTTACATCTGCTTTTCATCCATCTTTATCATTCATTTGTATGCCAAGATGAAAAGTGGGTATGTGTCCCAACTTGACCATGTCTCTGCCTCTCTCTCTCTCTCTCTCTCTCTCTCTCTCTCTCTCTCTCTCACACACACACACACACACACACTTCTAGACACCAACTCTTCTGCGCTCTGAACACATGCAGCCTTCTGATACAATATAAATGTATGGATAATACAAGAAATTTAGGACATGTAGGAGTCTAATCCTCAAACTATCTTCATTTTTTTCTCTTTTATTTTATTTTTTTGTTTGTTTTTTTTTCCAGTACCAGGAATCGAACTCACAACCTTGCACTTGCCAGGCAGGCACTGTGCCGCTGAGCTAAATCCCCAGCCCCAGTATCTTCATTTTTTAAACAAACGTTTATTGAGCACATGTTATATTCTAAGTCATGGTTTTAGGGTAAAGTCAGTGGTCACCCAGGTAACAGATAATAGAATTACTCTGCTTGGAGTAAATTTTATGAAGAAAAGGAAAACTAGGTGGGGAAAGGGAGGGAGTTGGAGATTGCTTCTTTCACACGGGAGTGCAGGAGAAAATTCTCTGAGGAGAGAACATTTAAGCATAGACCCGAAGGAAGTGTGAGGAGGGAAGTAGGGGGACAACTGAGTGAAGAGGATTTGAGTCTAAAGGACAAGTTCAAGTGTCTGAAAGTGGAAACATCTCTAGCCTTTACCCAGTCAGTATTAATACTGAGTATCTGTGATATTCCAGACACTGTTCAAATGTTAGGCATACCCTGGAAAACAAAACAGAGAAAGTCCTTTTCTTCCTTAACTTTACCCTCTGGGTGGGGAAATAGAATACCTCACTACTTGGATCTGAAGCAGAATAAAAGATTTCCCAAAATTCAAAGGCAGGCAACTTGGACACCATGAGCTAGCTCATTCAGAGAAAGGGAAGGCTCTGAGGACTCCTCTTATTAGTTCCCTGGGCAAAATCTGTCAGCCCTCATGGCATCCTGAATTGGTCTTTTCTTCCATTAACATGAAGCCAATAGAGATGGCCAGTGACAGATCTCTGTCCCATATAAGACTTGAAGGACAAAGCTGCTCTAACTTCTAACACAAACATAAAGAGTAAGCTACCACAGTCTCCCACAGAAGAGGCCATCCACACATGCTTTTGGGCAGTACCCTTTCTTCTTTCAGACTGGTTTTACCACTGGAAAAGGGGTTCAGAGACCTTTGTATAACTAATTTAAAATTAATAGCCAATAACCACAATATATTAATTCCAACTATTTCACAAGGGAAAAAAGAATTACTACATGGTGATATTTGCATGGTGGAGGAATAAATAAAATCTCCAACAAATTTTATAGCAAAAGAATCACTTTGATTTTATAAGATCCAGATTAACAAAACCTGATTTAGAACTTTTTTCTGCCCATCAAAGTCTACTTATTCTAAAGGCTATGCTGCAATGTGGGATATTCTCCCTTACAATTGCATGTAACTGTTCCTTAAAATTTTCATTCTCTCTTTTTTTGCCTCTGTCAACTATTCTGTACCCAAACCAAATGAGAGGAAAAGAGAAAACAGATTGTGCTGTGCATTTTCAGATTTGCAAGTAAGGAGCAGAGCAAGACAAGGTAGCAGGGTGCATGAAGGGACAATCCTCTAGAGAAATGGACTGAGGACAGAGGATCTGGACCTGCTCAGCCACATTTCTCACAGGCCAGCAGCATCCCTGCATACACAAATCCTCCAGCTGATCACACACGTTCCCAAAACTCCACCTCTGTTCAGCTCCCTCTTATCTCTGAAGACTAAGCCAGCTCGAAGCCTCTGTTAACAGATCTCTTCACAAATGATGTTTTTCTCGTCTACACTAACTCTGTATTACTTCTGGGCATGCAAGTGACCAAGACTTTATTTAATCTGGTCGTTATTGTTTTTGTTACTGTTATTGTAGCTGTTATTTAAATTGACTTATATTAGCAACTACCTTGATGAATTCATACAGACTCTGGACTGTGATTGCCATAAGCTTCTTTTTCTTTTCTGGTACTGGGAATCGAACTCACAACCTCGCGCTTGCCAGGCAGGTGCTGTGCTGCTGAGCTAAATCCCCAGCCCCAACCATATGCTTCTAATATTGACCTTAATACCTAACCCAATCCTTTCTACTGGTAGTGCTCAATAAGGGTGTGTTGACAATATTCTATTTGATAGTCACAGTTCTGCAGTACTTGATTATTCTTATATCCATTCTTGTATTTATTTTGTAGAGAGACAAAAATATATACAGGCAGGGATTCTTTCTAGTATATAAAATTGAACATGGGCGTTGGAACCAGAAAGGTCGAGATTTCATTTTCGGTTCTGCTTCCTACCACTTTTGTGGCCCTGGAAATTTAACATAAACAATAAGAATGTCCTTTTTCTCATCTATCCCAGACAGGGGACCATAAAATCTGTCTCAAAGAGTTGTTAACATTTAACACTAGTAAAGGTTATAGGCCTATTGAAAGTCCTCCATAAACGTTAGTTCCCTTCCATTGTCTGTTCAATCTTACATTCTTTAAGTCAGATAATTTCTGAAGATAAGAATTCTCCTAGACACAAAGCATTTTACCTCTTCATATAAATTTGCTGATCCAATGCTTTCTAAAGTATTGAGCTCTGATCACTTGGTAATAGACGCTGCATACATGCCACTACCTACTCCTAAAAGAGCAGCTTCCCTCCTGAGTCAAAAACGTTTGTCAAATATTGCAGCATATATAAGAATTGGAGGGGTTCTGCATACACATAGACCCAATAGGCATTACAGAATTCCTTGAGTCAGCAAATCTCCATATTATGTGTGCAATTACCAATGTTGTTGTATGATTCTAGCTTTTATTAGTATATTAGCTGAAGTGCTTTACTTTTGAAGAGCCTTTTAGTATCTAAAGATTTGGCAGTAATCGAAATGCTAGTTAAGCTGATAAGGATAGAGCCTTCGGCAGATGTTCAGATAGACTCTTTGGTTCTAATAAGGGTGCTGAGAAAATCTCACAGAAAAATGTACCCTGGAGACATCTCCTCTCATTAGCCCTTGGCAAGTGAGAGCTGGACATGGATTCACACTCTTCTCTAAATCTCCTGCTAACCACCTTCATTCCCCTAAGTTAATGAGCTAATTTGACAAGTTCCTACTGCCAGAATAGCCCCTCCGTGGGGAGTCACCTCAGGCTTCCTTGCCAGGCTCAGGCTCGCTCCCAACTTGGTCCACGGTTGCCAGGACCCCCATCCTAGTGATTGCATGACAGGGAGTGCTGTTTGTGATTGGTCAGATATGGGGAGCCCAGGCCTGCTTAAGAGAGAAAGAAGTATTTAGCTTGAGGTTTATGGCAAAGGGAGCCAAGCCAAGCAAAGAATAATGTTGCTGAGGGCCTTAAAGAGGAGCTAGCTGGAAAACTTCACATTCAGGAAGTCCAGAGAATGAAAATCAGACATTGCGCTAGTACGAAGGAAAGTGACTAGCATGTCCTTTGACAATGACACCTCTCCTGTCCTGCTGGAATACAGCATTCTCTCTGGTGTGATTTATTAGGACAGGTAATATCTTTACCCTGATCTCCCCAGCTAAGAGGCACACAGGTATAATGTGGATGACCACTTTTAGATGGTGCCCTAGATGGGATCCAGTTTAAAAACAGCTTATTTCAAGGCTCACTGCTTCTCAGAGACCCCAGATAAGCAGCCTTGATCTTAAAACACACTGTCTTCCAGCATCTAAGTTCCCTGGATGTACCTGTATAGAAACAGGAAGTAACTGACAGTTGTTAAATCCCTATTATATTCCAGGTTTTGAGCCAGATGGTAGACTGTCCTTTAAGAACCACAGGGGAAGGCAGATGTATTTCTCCACGGTTCCTACAACATGAAAAGTGCTTTAACAAAGGCTCATGCAGTGTATCACTGGAGCATGAAAGAACGTGGGCCTAAGTCTACCTTAGAGCATCATGGGATGAGAGAGAAACAAGTTATTTTTAGTCAACCTGAGTTTGGTTTGACATAGACGCATCCAGAAAAGATGGAAGAGTTGAGGTGCTCAGGATAGCTTACTCAAAGTTCTCCTACCATGCTTGCTTTAATTCCAAATAAGATCCTAACCTCCCTGAAGCTAGTACAGTATAAGCGAAAATATCTCTCACTGTGGTTCATAAGTGATTGATCTAAAAGCCTTAGTTTCAGCCAGACTCTTGAAATTGTTTTTCTCCTCCGATAATATCAGCAAATTGGTGAAGAGCCCATTTGAACAAACCAGGAACAGAGTCCAATGAGTTTTCTGGAAGGCTACACATAGTTTCCATTAATTTTTTGGCATTGAGTGGAGTCCAGTCTGCAGAAAGGCTTCTTGTGGTGCGTAGCCTCTACCCTCTAGTTTAGGTCTCTGAGATCCTCAGGGACTGAAGGCGCTTAGTTAGGAGAGGAGGGAAGGAGGCAGTACCAGGAAGCGGTGGGGAAACAAAACCTGGGGCTGGACTGGGATGACAGAAATTCTAAAGGAATGGTCATGAAGCTGGAGGACAGCTTCCTTTGTCCATCAGTTAAATGCTTCCTGCTTTCAACTTCACAGGATGAGCAGAACCAGGCCTCCTTGACTGATCTTTAAAGAACTAATCCATCCAGGAAATCATACTTTAAAAAGAAATGAAGGTCCAGGGATATGGCTCAGTGGGACAGCACCTGCCTGATAGTGCAGGGTCCTGAGTTTGATTCCTGGTACCAAAAAAAGAAATTAAGATTTCTGGTTCATAGACCAGTAAACTTTTTAAAATAAAATATTATGGAGCCCAACGTAGGAAATGGAACAACAACCTTTGATTTTACCTTGTAATGATGTGCAAGAACAACCAGATGATTTCTCTAAAATTATATAAAAGAAAGGATATTTTAACCTCCAAAAGTAGGAAGGTTATCATCTCAGAACAAAGAACCATTTTAATTTGTATGAGCAACTTATTTTCTCATTTTGCTCTAAACTGTGGACGTGATCACCTGTGACAAGTGACATTTGGAAACAGCACATCCAGAGTCTCAGCTCAGTGACTCTCCACATGTTGCTAAAATGATTTTAAGTTTGATTTCATGAGGTTTACTGATTTCCTTCAAAAGAGAAATAAACTAGCAAGTTGTAGAAGAAATGGAAAAACTAACATTAGTTGCCCACAGGTGTGGCTCCTTGCTAAGCACGTTACATACGCTTTATTTAACAGACGCAGTAACTTTTTATAATGAGTACAAATGTCCTCAATTTATCTATGAGAATATTTAGATAGGAAAATGTTAACTGACTTCATACAAATTAAACAGTGGTTTAACTACAAGCCCAAAGCACTGAACCCCAAAATCTACATGCTTTCCCTCCTTCTGTACTGCAAGATTGGAAGCAGAGCTCAGGGAATGAAGGCAAAAGTTGCCTGTGACCCCCAGCTCCGCATCCACTCAAGCCCAGAGTGGTGTCCTCATTGAGCCCCTCTGGGAAGGCCAAATCAGGTCACCCGGCACCCTTTCTCTCTGTACAGGTGCAAAAGCGTTTCTGGGGAGACCACTCCTGTGCACTCTGTCTATGCTAATATTTTAATTAGATGCCCTTAATTGCAGGTCTGTGCTTTGTTTTACAGGTGTAACACTGCTCAGGGACGAGAGACCCAAAGTGATCATGGAAGATGATGAAAAGGATGGCGACAAGATAGCTATTTAAAGACATCTCCCCTGAGATCACGTGTAAATAGGTTAGATTTGTTCCCTATGGTGACCTAGAGTAAAAATAGACTTGTTTCTGCTCTGATTTCATCCTAGTTTGACTCAGATCTAGACACCTCTCTCTCAGGGGACACACTGTATCAGATTGCCAGTCACCTCTTTGTCTTTTTCTCCTTGAGTTTGGTTTCTAGTCCCACTTTCTGAATTCTTCAATGCAACGGAAAGGAAATAGATCATGCCAAATTAGGAGGTAACAGGAAAGCTCTGGTATTCACTATTCATTTTCTGCCTCTTCTGGATCAATTCATTGAGCAAAGAACATGGAAAACATGGGAAACCTTTGGTTCTGCTTTATCTGTGGGGCAGAATTTAGCTTAACATCATCCAAACACCAGTCCCAGCTGGAGTTCTCTCTTGTGAGTTGAACAGGTTAGATCATTCGTGTTCTGACTCACTGATTGTTTTGGAATGTGATCTTTTATTCCTCCTGTTTTATTTTAAGAGTCAATTCTGGTGATATTCCTGAAATCTTTGTGGCTGATACTATAAAGTTGAGTTTATAAGCTGGGAGAGTCAATCCAGTGTATCATACCTGACTGAGAATAACAGAAGTGGAGAATGCTGGTATCCAAGAAGTTCACCGTATCTCTTCATATTTACTTTTTATTTCTATAAACAACAGTTCTTAACCACACTGCCCTGACATTTATGAATTGGGTCCCAAGTGAGTCATTACTAAGGACAACTAAAATACCAATGTCTGTGATTAATCTGTTTCTTTAAAAAATAAGGCCAACTGAAAGCCATTCTGATACTTTTGGCATCTGACTTATTTAGGCTCCAATAATCCTTCTTAAAAAGGAGGGGAGGGCTGGGGATTTAGCTCAGCGGCACAGCGCCTGCCTGGCAAGTGCAAGGTCATGAGTTCAATTCCCAATACTGGAAAAAAAAAAAAAAAAGAAAAGAAACAAAAACAAAAAAGTAGGAGGGGAAAGTGAAATGTTACCTAATGAGCTGTATTTAATCCCTGTCCCAGGCTGCGAACTGTGGGAGCCTGGGGTGGGAGTGGGGATTTGTGCATTGACCTCGTCCGTGAGGCAGTAGATAGGGAAAAGGTGAGAACTATTATTAAAAGGAAGAAAAGTAGATGTTCAGATCATCATACTGAAGAGTGACAATGTGCAATTTATCTCTGTGTAGCCTGGTTCCAACCATTTGTTCACCCCTTTGTCCTTCTGTACCCCTCACACACATGGAAAAGATGAAAGATCCTGCTGGAAATAAAAGTACTTCCACCACCGTCTATGCCCTGGTGCATCTCTCCTAAAAATACTCTACTTACTTACTCTTAGAAAGAACACAGTTTGCAAATGAGACTCAGGAGGTTTGGCTTTATTTTGCTGCTTTTTTTTTTTTTGCCTATAATTGTTTAAAAAATATTTTAGTTAGCTGCTAACATTTAACATCCAACTAAGAGAATCTACATATAATTCTAGATTTCCAGATTCTCTTGGAAAAATACCTCAAGAGCAGGCAATTTGGGGTCTGTTTTGAAACATGACAGCACCTCGCTGGAGTGAAGAACTGGATGCCGTTTCCCCAGTTTTCCTTATGCCTGGTCCAGAGCGCTTAACTACTGACTTTGTCCTCCAGCCCTTGCAATGGAGTTTAGAGCCCCTGTAGTGAAAACCCACATCCTATTCCTAGTGGTCTCTCACCTCTTTGATTCCAGTGCTTAGCTCCCTTTCTGACAGCCTCAGTGAAGGGAAATAAGCCTCCTGTCCCAGCCCCAGTTATAGACTATAAAGAAAGTCCCTGATAGAATGAGTCTGCCTCTATCCGGAAAACATATAATAATCTTTACTTTGTCATCCTCATAGTTTGACAATTAAGTGAGAGATAATGTGTGACAAAGGGCATAGCAAGGTACAATGCCTTCTCCAGCTAAAGACAATGTGAAGGCCTCTTCAGAATGTGAACGTGTGCCTTTTCTATAGCCAAATCCCCATTGCCTGGGTGTTGGTGCATAGCAATCACATGGAACCATCTTGCAGCATCTGAAAAAGGACTGGAAGTAGGAAGTCCTGATTGTTGGTGTAAAGTCAGTTTCTGTCTGAGCTGACAGGTCCCGAGAACGAAGTGCTGCAGATGAAAAGAAAAACAAGAGAGACAAAGTTATGGGACCAGACGCCTGAAGCCTCTAGGACTGAAGTCTTGATTACAATTTTCTTCAGCCTTTTATTGGGATACAAGTAAAAAGCAGCAACAGGGGAAATGGGAGGAATCATGAACAGGATTAGCGAGAACAATACAACTTAATTACCACAAGAACTGGACTTTGACTTAGTTAGCCATCATGTTATCATTCCTTCGGACATATCTCAGCAAAACATCTAGTGCTGTCCCAGCAGCTTTCCACAAGGACAAAGGTCCTGCTATCATTTTCTTTTACACTAATGCCTTTGCTAGACTTCCTCCAGAATCAAACACTCATGACTTGGTCAGGCTCAAAGTCCCAAATAGGTAATACATTGAAAGGTAAGCTATAAAATGTCCTTCTCCACACCTGATCACCCATGCAACCTTCACTGAGACACTAGCCCTCTCTTCCTGGGAAGATACCTTTGAGGCAGAGCCACAAGAGTACAGCATCAACAGTGCACACTCAGAATGATCAGGGGCAAAACCAACCAAAGCAGAGGCAACTCTGGATATCACTGGATGTCTTGGGTTGGAATCAAACTTCCTCATTTCTCTTGACCTGTGTGGTCCTTTTCTGGCAGGTTAAAGTAAAGGTTTAGTTGTTAAACTTATATCCCAATCAAATAGTTCTCAGTATGTTGTGAACAACTTCCCTCCAAATAACAAATAGCTCTGTTAAGAAGTTAAAAGCACTATATCACACCCATTCATAGCATTCAAGTTAAAGGCATCCAAAAGGATCTGGCAAGACAGTTGGCCACTTGCTCATTTTGAAGCCATGGAACTCAGCTACAGGAGATGAGAAGACACTAGATGTGAGAGACTTGGTTCTCTGTCAAAAGCTCTATGCAATGCCTTTCTTTCAATCCAGACAGCCTTTAAAGGCTGTTGCCTGAGCTCACACAGCCAGCT
Organism: Chinchilla lanigera; assembly: GCF_000276665.1. Classification (NCBI taxonomy): domain Eukaryota; kingdom Metazoa; phylum Chordata; class Mammalia; order Rodentia; family Chinchillidae; genus Chinchilla; species Chinchilla lanigera. Next base: position 32,739,496 of record NW_004955410.1, read on the forward strand.
TCTAATACCTAATTATCACCTTGGAGAGACAGAAGTTGGAGCTTAAGGATCTGACTAGGACCATAAAGGATTCAAGCAGTGTCTGTTTTTAAATACACTGAGTTTTCCCTCCCCAGCCTGTGTTGTCCAGGTTGTCTTCTTTAAAGAAGAGACTGAGATAGCATGTGGTTATGAAAATAAATTAGTAAAGCAACTATTTTTGCCTGCTGAGAGGAAGAGGCTAGTTACATGATGGATTTTGTAGAGTCTCTCTCACCCTGCATGTAAACGAGGCTCCCTTGCCACTTGTAATTTGTAAGTGTGAAAATGTTACTCAGAAAACTCCTCCAGGCAGTGAGTGAATGCACAGGAAACAGAGACTACAGAGTCCTAAATTTAATTATAGGGACCATGTGGTGATTATCAGTTGGTAATTAAAAGGTTAAAATACTGAGCAAGAAAATTCCTCTGTTGAAGCCATCCTGCCCAGCGTATGACAATACAGTAACACTGACCAAAAACTACACAACATAGAACAAATCAATGACCCGTTCATTCCTCACAATGAGCTGAGCTCTGTCTCATCTTATCCAGAAGTTAAGTTATATAGACACCCTTATCTAAAGCTAGAAGGCCTTCTGTGAGACCAAAGTCTGATCAAATTACAACTTTGAATGTGTAACTTTAGGTACAATGCAGGTGCTCCCAGATGACCTACGAGGAGCCAGATGATCCAGAGAAAGACATTCTTGAGATAATTGTATTTTCTGCCAAGACCCTTTTTCCATGTACTCAATCCCTTATGAAAGTACCAATCTCATTCTGATGGCCCAATTCCTCTCTCAGAAACTCTCCTGCTGTCCTTCTTGCCAGAGTACTCTGTTCTGAATAAAGTCTAATCTTTTTATTCTGATTTCTAGTAAATTCTTTTACCACCAGTGTCACTAGCCCTGGATATGTATGTCATCTCTTGGTAGGCAGGAGGATAGAGGGAAAGACAGAGGCACAAATAGTTAACAGTTGGGCTGCCAAACAAAATAAAGAGAACTATTCCACATTCTTGAATGAATGCAAAAACCTTGACTTGAATCCTAAATTGTCAATTGGCAGGCACCATTACATCCTGCTTACATCCCTAACCAATCCAGAAACAGCCATTACTTCTTATTAACTATTCTCCTTCCCCAAAACTTTCTCCACTCCAACAATCCTACCCACCTTGTCTATGGTTGATATACACTCGATGTAAGCAACTCACACTTTCCTTTCTTCATCTTTTATTTTACAAACACTCTTAGCTGTAGGCCCAGTGGCCATTTGTTAAATCTGCTATCTAGCCTTGCTGTTGGCAACTGTGGGAACTTGCCCCTAGATTTAGTCTTTTTATGGCCAACATGTCTAAGGGCTTAATAAATCCTTGTATTTCAAAGATCACTCACTCCATCTCAAAGTCCCACCTCAAGTAACAGGTCCTCACAATATGAAAAGCTCTTACCAGTCGGTTGAGGTTATTTGTCCAGTATGGAGTTAAATCTTCAACTGGCAAAATGCTGCTCCCTTAAGGTTAGTGGCTCATGGCATTGAGTGCCAGCGGTTCAGTCTTTAGTGCCAGAGCTTGGAACCCTGAGTGCCAACGGCTTTTAGCTCTGATGTTACAACTGTTGATATTATAGTTTATCATGTTAAGACCCCAAGACTTCTAGCCACCCCCATCAGCTCCACTGCACCCAAGGCTTGTAAGGCCCTTTGCACTTTCTGGAGCACCCCTCACACACTAGCACCTTTGCTGTCTTCTGGGAACCAACATGGCCGCTCACTTTAGGGACACGTTGCTGTTGCTCAGCATCCACTGACCACAGGTCTCAGCTTCTTCCCTTCTCCTTAGTGAATGGCCTCAGGCTTCTGGGCCTCAAGCATTTTGGCTCATCCACTGGCAGCCTGGGAGCTGATCTGGTCTTCATCTTCTCTTGCACCTCAGACTCGGTCCTGAAAACTAGAGCTCTGCCTCTGCTTTGTCCTTGTGCTGCCAGATGGGACAGTATCCAAAGATTCCAGGCTCTTTCTATCCTATCCAAAGAACTAGCCAGGAAAACTGAGAAAAATTAAACACTTTTATTTACCACAAATAAAAGAGAAAAGGTGAAGAAAGGAAGAAAAGAGTGAAGAACAAGAAGAGATACATCCTGCGAGCAGGACAGACCACTACAGAAAGAAAAGCACAGTAGAACAGCAAGACTGAAGTAACAACAGAGTCAAGAGTTGCTGCCTTTTATATCCTTCCAGACTGAATCCCTTGCAAATTGCCCTGCCCATGCATACCAGCTGTAATTGACAGGTTACATCTTTTTTGTATCAAATTACATAGATACTTCCTATTTCTAGCCTCTGATCTGGATCTTCACAATTAACAGGTCACATTCTGTTTTCCAGCCAGCCTGCCATGACCCTAATCTGCTACCTCATTTCCCCCTGAAAGACGTAAATCCCCATAATTATTTATAGGTTTATTGATGGAATGGAGGTCTATGTCTTTGAGTAGCTAACTTTTGGGGATTTTGTGTTCTCTAGATATCTTAGGATGACATGGTTCACTGGTTGGACTGAGGCAAACTTGTCAGAAGGCAATGAGAAATGAGTTAGTGTTTGTACATGGTAAGGCAAGAGAGTTTGGTGAGCCTGTCAGGAGCGTGTGGAGGCAAAGATGGATATTAGATGGTGTCTTGGTTACTTTTCTCTTGTTGCTGGGACAAAATACCTGATGCCCAAAATTAAGAAAGGAAAGGTTTATTTCACTTACAGTTTGTGGAGGTTTTAGTCCATACTTGGCAGGTTACAAGGCAGAGTGGCACATGGCAGAGGGCTGCAGCTCGTGGCGGCAGAACACAGCAGAATCAAGAAGCACTAAGAGGAAGGAATGGTGGCAAGCACCCTTTTCCTCTCCCTTACATATGCAAACTATCCACCCCAGGGCCGGTGCAGCTCTCACACCCATAATCAATCAAACTCTAAAAGCCTGCATGAGGTTTTGCCCCCACAAAGCCCATGACTGCATGAGGCTTTGGGGGAACACACAGACACAAACCATAACAGATGGTTAATGAAAGTCATATATAATTTGTGGTGACTCTACTTATGTGTACTCAGAGCTAAACCAGGGTTTTGTTCTTTGAATGAAGTTCCAAAGGTTCACAGGAGTAGAATCTTAGCCCTGTGAAAATGCTGAATGATCATTGCCCCATGCAGATTTTTTAGAGCTTGTCACTGTGTTCCTTGAGGAAGGACCAGAATAGTTCTTCAGGAACTGGGAATAAGGTAGGGTTTTAAGGTGCAGCAAAGCTGACTCTTCTCTCCTTATTAGTGGTTAGTGGTTTTTTGTTTGTTTTTAACAACGAATAGCAGCAACCTGCCTGGGAAGATAGATTACTACAAGGAGTTGAGTTAGCAAGCTCCCCCTGAGAGATAGGAGGGGATCTGAGCACAAGATCATCAATGATATTATCTTTTACCTGGGGGCTACTCCAAATACTCTTGTTTTGAGGCTTTTCTAAAGATAAACACAAAGGACTTTATTTCCCATGCTTTTTATAGAAATAATCTAATTGTAAAATAGTATTGGAATCTAAACTGCCACTTCATACTCATCTCTTGCTATTTCCTTTGGAACTGGATACACACCCCATTGCAATAGTGGGTAAGTTTCTTCATCTTCAGAAACTAGAAATGGGTTTATTGTTATTGCAGCCTCATTCATTTATTTGCAGCATAACACTGTCCATAATCAAAAGCTTAATACTCTAATCATAATACTTGACTACCTGCATCCTAACACTAGCCCTAAAACTTACCCTAACACTGATACCAGCCCTAACCTTAATACCCTCAACCAAATACTCAGTAATTGCACCCTAACACTATCCCCAACCCTAACTCAAACCCTAATTTGAACCCTAATATCTGCACGCATTCAGGTACTTGCAACCCAAAACTATACCAGTCCTAACTCTAAGCCAAAGTATAACCATATTACCTGCACAATAAAACTTGTGTACTTACACCCCAACACTATCTCTAATCCTAAACCTAACTTTAAATATAACCCTAATAATTGCACCCCAGTGTATTGGTAATTGTACCACAGCCCTTCCCTAACCCCAACCCTAACATTAATACCCACACACCTACACTTGTGTACTTGCACTGCAATATTATCCCTAACCCTAACCTTAATGCCCACACTCCTGTATTTGCACCCCAACACTATTTCAAATCTTAAAACTAACCCCAACCATAACCATTGCCTTAATAACTGCACCTGGAGATACCACAACAAGTGCACCACAACAATACCCGTAAACCTAACTTTAACACTAAAGCCCACACCCCAAAACTCACTTACATGCACCCTACCACAACCTCTAACCCTAACAATAACTAACCCTAACCCTACTAGCCACACCTCAACGCTTGTGTGCTTGCCTCCCAAAACTATCTCTGACCCTAAACCTAAACCTAATGTCTACACCCCAATACTCAGGTATTAGTATACTAAACTACACTTAATCCTAACACTACCCACACCCCTATTCTCTGGCACTTGCAGTCCAACACTGTACCAATCCTAGGCATAACCTCAGCCCTAACAACTGCACCCCAGTACATGGGTACTTGCACATCAACAGTAACCATAACTCTAACACTAAGACTAAGCCTAATACACATACCTCGATCCTTGTGCAACTACTGTTGCTAACTCTAATTCTATTTCAAAAGTTACACCTAATACCTGCACCCTAATAAGCAGATACGTGCATCTTAACCATATCCCCAACCCCTAACACTAACACCTGCACCCCAATCCTTGGCTACTTGCACCCCAGAACTCTCCCTATTACTAACTCTAAACCTAATACCCACACACTAAAACTCAGGTACTTGTACACCAATGCTGTCCGTAGCCCTAACACTAACCGTCACCCTTACACCAATACTCACCCACATAATATTGTATACTTGTACCCAAACACAATGCCTACCCTAACTCTAACACTAACCCTAATAACTGCACTCTGAAACTTGGGCACCTATACCCCAACACTCTCCCTAAATATAAGCCAATCCATAACACTAAACCTAACACTCACACCCCAGTACACAGGTACTTACACTACAACACTATGCTTAATTCTTTTTTTTTTTTCGTTTTTCTCTGGTATTGGGAACCGAACTCACTACCTTGCGCTTGCCAGGCAGGCGCTTTTGCCACTGAGCTAAATCCCCAGCCCCCACTATGCTTAATTCTAACCCAACCATAACCCTAATACCCTCACCCTGACACTCAGGTATTACAACTCAAAACTATCACTAACCCTAAACTTAACCTAACCATAACCTAATGCCTATACCCCAATACTTATGTACTTGACCCTCAGCACTACACCTAATCCTAACTGAATATGTAAGCCAAACACTAAGCCTAATTCCTGCACTCTAATACTCGGATACTGGCACCCCAACACTACTCAGCCTTAATACAAAACCTAACCCTAATCCTACTATTTGGGTAATATTTGGGTAATTACACCCCAACATTCTCTCTAACCCTAACCTGAATCTAAATTTAAACACTAGTACGTGCATCCTAATACTTGGGTAATTGCAACCCAACACTGTCCCTAGCATTAACCATATCCCTAACCCTAACTCTAAAACCACCCCCAATACTTCAGTACTTGCACCCCAGCACTATCCCTAATCCTATCCCTCCCCCTAATCTTAACCACAGTAATAAACCTAATATTTGCACACCAATGCTCGAGTACTTGCACACCAACTCTACCCTTGTCCCTAACACTAGCACTAAACCTAAACCTAACCTTAATTCTAAAAGTTACACCCCCAATGCATGGGGAAGTTACATCCCCAAACTACCCCAACGCTAACCAAAGCCCTATCTGTAACTCTAACCCTAATACTAATAGTCACACCCCAATACTCAGGGAATTGCCCCCCAACTCTATCAGTAAACCCACCCCAACCATAATATAAGCACCCTAATATTTGGGCATTGCATCCCAAAACTATTCTAAGCTCTAACCCTTACACTAACCCTAATCCTAACCCTAATACCCACACCCCAACATTATTCCTGACCCTAACATCAGCGTCATGTATTTGCACTCCATCATTATCCCTAACCCTAACCTAACCAGAGGGAGGTCTGTGATGTACACTTAAACTGTACAAGTGTTTTCTGTCACTTACCCTCTCTGTCTAGGTCTTTAAATGAGTAAGTAAATAAATAAATATGTTCAATTTTCCTCACCTGTAATTGAATCACTGGTGCCAGACCTTGTGTTTTAGGGAAGTGAGGAGGTCAACGGTCTTCTTACTCCTCCGCAGCCTCCACATCACCCTTTCTCTACCTACGGCTAGAGAGTGACCTTCCCAGACAAATCTGAGCTTGTTGGGCCCTCCTTACTTAGAATAAAGGCAGATATCTCAAGCCTGGGCCCTGCTCCTTCCATCCTCCTTTGGGCTCCAGTGACAATGACCTGTGCCCTGCAGGGGAGTCTTCTCCTTTCCCTCCTGGCTTCTCTGCTCCTAGCCTGTTGCCACTCAGTGCAGTCCTGCTCAACCAGTGAAATCCTAAGCCTAGAGGTCAAACTTCCTCACGCTCACTCTCTGTCTCTCTCCCTTTTCCCCGCTCCCTTCCCCTCTCACTACCTCTCCTCTCTCTTTCTCTTTTGCTCTTCTTCCTCCTCCTCCTCCTCCTTCTCCTCTGCTTCCCTCTCCTTCTGTTTATTATTAATGGGGATTGAACCTAGGGCCTTTGCACTGAGTTATATCCCTAACCATTTTTTATGTTTTATAACATAAACATAAACATAAACAGAGTTGCACTAAGTTGCTAAATTACACAGTCTGGGTTCAGATTTGCAAACTTCTTAGTAAGCTTGGAATGTGAACTCCAGTAGCCCATGTGCACCTGTGCATGGGCCTCAGAAGAATGCACTTTTTCTGATGAGTTCAGGTAGGACCTCTTGTTATCCAAACTACTGATTCTTCAGGAATTTTGTTGCACGGTCACAAACTAACTGCCCACCTTGCTGTTGTGATTCTGGCAATGGTTCTCTGTTCTTTGGAAACCTCAGGCTGGGATCTAGGGCCAACTAAGGTGGGACACATTAAGTGTCCATGGTGCAAAATGGAAAGAGGTGATCATTCCCAGAGGCATGCAAGCACCAGGAGTATCACACTCACAGTTCCCTCTCCCTTGAATTTCTAGTATCTTCCAGTCGTCTTCCCTAAGTTTCTTTTTACCCAGTTGTTCGACTTATTTCCTACAAGACCACATTGTACCCCATGTGAAACCACTGGGAAGAGAGCACAGGCAGCTCTCGTGTTGCCCCATTCTGATACGCACACATTTCGGTTACGTCAGTTTCATTGAATATCTACAGTTTCCTCATGAGATGGTTCAAATTTCAGATGTTACAGTATCTAACACTGACATAATGACAGAGTACGAACTATGAGTAATTGCATACCATAAGGATTTTACTGGTAACTTTTCTGCTCATAAATTATAGTGAAAAAGACAGTGTACACCATGATCAGTGACCAACCTCATGGCTTTTTTCAAAGTCTGAAGGTGCATGGTCACTATACATCTATTACTCTGTTCCTATGCAGACAGCAGTGTGTGCAGTGGTGTCCTTTTCTTTCCTCCCAGTGGTAAACCAACATAGTATTTAACAAAAGTCAATCATTGAAAGAGGGATTTGGGGGCAGAGATGAAACTATAAGAAAGAAATCAAAAGTGATAACGTTGATAGTAAGATTAAGGTTGAAGGCAAAGAGAGTTAAAGAAGGCAAAGCCATCAGGCATAGTGGTGCATGCCTGCAATGGCAGCACTTTGACAGGCTGAAGCAGGATGATCTCAAGTTCAAAGCCCAGAATGGGTAACTTAGTCACTTGGTGAGACCCTGTCTCAAAAAAAA
>NW_004955410.1:32748206-32781603 GCF_000276665.1 Chinchilla lanigera
ATTTTTCCCATTTATTATTAAAATCACTATGTGCAATTCACTTTGCACAGTTTTATTTATGGCTCCAAGCACTCAAGCAGTGCAAAGCTTGCTTGTATTTACATCTTGGGACCAAGCCAAAGTATTTACTACTTGAGGTACAGCAGGGAGAAGGGAAGGTAGGTGTATGAGGAAATCATATGACCAGTTCACAGAGATTAAAGGAAGCTGCAAGAGATCGATTAGAATCCAAAAAAGGAGGTTCCATTCGGGAACCAGAAAGTTAATTAACCAGGCTGGAAGGCAGTGTAGGAAAAATCAAACTAAACTGAAAATACATAAATATCAATAACAAGAATATTAAATAATTGAAGACGTTCTTCATATATTAGAGATACCCATTCGGGAGCCAAATGTTCCTGAGGCAGTTTTTACTCCCAGTGGTGGATTTATCCGTGGAATGGACCAAGCGTTTTGGGATCCAAGGATTTTCAGAACCCTTTAGGATCCAAAGGTTTTCAAAAGCCTATGTCTACTGTCTTAAAGCCTCTTCAGGTAGAGGAAATGAGGTGGTTTCTGCCCTGGCCAGTGGTCCAGAGGCCTGAAATGGAAGCTGGAATGTTTGAGACTGGCCTGCGTCTACCATGGGTAGAAAAGCAAAGGAAAAACAGTCACAACCAAATTGCTCTAAAAAATGCTGATTGAATGCAAGGATGTGGACGAAGGTGACAAAGCAGGCAGCAAGGCCTTCTCTACTTTGGGGTTTCCCTGGTTTCCAGGACTTGACTACTGGAATACAATGATACCAGTCTTTGAGTGCACTCACGCCGTGGGAGCTTGGTCAGTGGTGATGGAAGAGTAGTCCTACCAGGAAGCTGATAGGAAATGAGGACTGTCCTATGTATAAATAGGAGATTGAGAACACTCAGCCTGTCCTCTGTTACACACTGATCCATAGAGAAGAAGAAAAATCAAGATGCAGAAAGAATCCTGATCCTATCAGGACATCAAGAACTTAATTTTGTAATGCCCAGGTCAGTGAGAATGAAGAAGACTTCCATTACTTTCTTCCTGGAGTTTGGGGATGATGGTTCATCTGGAGGGAAGGAAGGTCCAGGCTGCTGAGGTTTATCTCTGGGATCAGGAGCACAAAGGTCAGAGCACCACAGGCTGACCAAGACCCAAGTCTTGCTGCAGGCAGGCACTGTGGCAAGAAAAGGCGATATCTTGCCTTTCAGTATAAACTAAGTGCCAGAAGATGGGAAGCCTGGGAATCAATCTGGAGCAGGTATGGAGAAAAATCCACTGTGCACTTGGGCTGCCAGGAGAGCTTCTATGTGCTGATCACAGGTTCTGTGACCAACTTAGGGGAAAGTGTTTGAAACTCCCTTCGGGGTAAGGAGAGTCACAGCTGTGACCTGAGGTTCTGAAGCCAATGTCTCATCACCAAGTAGCCCTTCAGCTGCCACCACAGGACCATAAAACAGCAGTTATGAGGGGGGCAGATGCAGGCTGAGAGACAGATAGGGCGTGTAGAGATGGGGCAGAAAGAACATAGAATGGGGCAAAGGATAGGACCACCTGCAAATTCAGGTTCTGGAATCTTAAATATTTGGGTTCTTTTCTTTTCAGATTTCTTAAGCAACTTATCAGAAATACTTAGACAGGAATGTCTCCTATTAGGTGCTGGTAGTTTCCCCTACTTCCCTGAACACTCTATAGCTACCATCCCTCCCAAGTACTCATCAGGGCCTTGAAGTGAGGAACCCTGACACTTCCAGTTCATTAACTTCTGCATAAGCCCAACTCTAGGTGGGTGCAAGAGACAAAGGCTACCTGTTCTGTGACAAGTAGGGAGCTGCCTTGAGGCTGAGCAAGTTAGACTGAGCAAGGCTTAGTTGCTTTCTTGTTTCCTGAACATAATACCTGGCAGCCACAACTTAAAGGAGGAGAGATTTATTTTGGCTTATTGTTTGTAGAAGTTCTAGTCCATAGTCAGCTGACTCCTAAGCATGACAGGGGAGATGGCAGGGGGCACGGCAGAGGAGATTGCTCATGACAGGGAAGACAAGAGGCTGGCAGAGATTAAGGGAGGAGAGAAAAAGATAGACCCTTCCAGGCCACACCCCAGTGACCCACCTCCTCTGACCAGGCTTTCCTCCCTCATGTCATATTTATCTCAAATTCATCAGCGGACTAATCCATTGGTGATTATCACCCCCCCCCCATGGCCCAATCACCTCCCCAGAGCTCTACCTACGAATGCGCCAGGAGGGCATCTAGATATAAATGATAACAGCAAGTTTCTTTCACTTTTTGTTGTAATAATTCTCAACTGTCATATGTTCTCCATACACTATGACTGACCAGAGTTATTTTAGGATGACTGATGGGATTAAAAGATGAACATTAATGAGATGAGAATGACCATTCCAAGAGATTCTAAAAAGAAGTATCTCTATGATTTTTGCCACCCCCAGCTAGGTTGTCCTTTAACACAAAGTGACTGAGGACAACCCTGCACAGCCCTGGAAAATGTTATTACAACTAAGGGTGCAACATTCTCACCTATTGCTGGGAAACTCAGGTCCCTTCCTCTATTCCCAGGCTGCATATTTCTCTCCCCTTCCACCCGTACATGGCTATGTGGCTCTGACACACAGTAGTTGGCACAGACGTAAATTTCACATTAATTGAGATGAGATAGGACGCACACACAGTTTCAGACATACTGATCAATGGCCATTTCTCTGAAGCGCCTACTCAGAAAGCAAATAAGCAGATCAAGCCTACCACATGTCAGCCCCTTCTACCACAGAGGAAGGCTTTTAGCCTCCATCAGCATGTGTTGGTTTCATTTTGTTCAAAGTAAGTCATATTTAGAAGTCCAGTTGTGAAATGCACAAAGCTGGAGGAGTGAGGACAGCCCAAGCCTGCTCCCCACACCCGCTTCATTGAGTGGCCTTTAAGGAAACCCCTAGGACTCTTCAGAGCATGGTGAGAAAGCACAGCACCAGGTAATTAAGCAGCTCCAAGACTTCCTTCAGCTGCCTCCAGCATGAGCATCTTTGGTTCACACTCAGCCCCAAGCCTCCCATGTCAAATGGGGCGTAGGTTTTCACTGCAAGGGTAATGGATGGGTTTTAATATACAAGTTTGCAATCTCATCTTTGATATACCCTGTGCATTTCCAAATAGGAACAACGTCCCTGGCGACTCTTCACTCTGAGCAGCAGCCAAATCTACAGCCTGTCTCCTATAGAGCAATGCAGAAAGCCAGCAATAAAAAACTAAATAGCGGATCAACAGGGTGTAGTTCCTGAACAAACGTACATTCATAATTTGTAACTGTGTAGTTATAAATCCCCTCCTAGAGCTTTGCTCTAACAACCCAGAACACAGAGGAAGCTTTTATTTTTTTTCTTCCATTTAGATATTGGGTGAAGGAGCTATGTATGTTTGCCAAGAGTACAAATACTTATACTTTTTACTACCTTAAAGAATTACCTCAAATGTAGTGGAGTTACAAAGAGTCAATGCCAGATTTTATAAAACTCTGCCTGCAAACTGGAATTTCCATCACCCACATAGGCAATTTTAGAGGTAAAGAAATAAAAAAGGGTAAAGGACATAGACTCCATCGCTAAATTCTCAATTGGATGACTGTCTGTGTGGATGAGTGAGCACACACATAAATCTCAGCCCCCCAAAAACTCTTCCTAGTGAATATTAGGCACACAGTGCTTAGCAAAATGGAAAATATTCTGGGTCCATTTCGTCTCAAGTTCAACTCTGATTAAGAGGTGGAGGGGAAGAGACCACCAGGAAGATAATTCTTGAGCAGAGATTGTGTTCACCACTCAGAGATGCCTGTCTCCCAACAACAGAGCTTCTGTTATTAGATCGCTTAAGTTAGCAAATGGCATCCAGTGATCTAAAACAGCTCTGCCCAGTAGAGTTCCCTGCAAGACAGAAAGGTGCAGACCTGTGCTATGCGAAGCACTAGCCCCACATGGCTACTTGAGCATTTGAAATGTGGCGAGTGAGACCGAGGAACTCAAGATGTAATTTTATTTAACTTTAATGGATTTTAATTTAAATGGTCATATGTGAGTCCTTGGGGAAAATCCTAAGGTTATTGCACAGGGAGAACTGGAACATGAAGAGGGGCTTACTTTGGGCATCTGTAGTTGGATACAGAACCACCATCTAACCAGTCATCTAATTGAGTATACAGAAGCAAAGGGTTGTAACATGACAGAGATCTTAGCACCCTCACAAAGCACACAACAGAGTTTAGAACTTTATGCTAAATAAAACAGAATTGGCTAGGAGTAACAGAAATGCTTTGAAAAGGTCTAGACAGGAAGCTCCAATTCATATATGCTGAGATGCTTTCGGTTTTGAGAGAGGCACTAGGTACGCAGCCACTTCCAAGGTTGCATAGAGAAAGCTCAACCAAAAGAGGGCAAAAGGCAAAAGATGTTCTCTGAATGTCTATCCTGCAGCGGATGCTTCCACCACTGGGACCTCCTTTCATTATCACAACAATCCCACGCCCAGAGACGAGAAAAGGGCAAAGCTCTTGGAAGTGTCCAAAGCTGGCAGAGAGTGTACCATTCACATTCTCCTCATATTTGCATGAAAATCCCTCAGAAGGTGCTATGTCTTTCTTCTTCTAATGAGTTTTTCCAGTGGCAAGGGGTCCATCTCACTCTTCTCCATTAAGTTTTCATCCTGTCCCAGGATGCTTCAACCTCAGCCCCAGGAGCTTAGTTACCCAGTTCTCCACAAGCTCCAGTCCCCACAGCCCTAGGTGCTGCTGTGGGCACCTCACATTTCACACTCAACAGTTCTGAAACTGAGGTCTCCTCGATTTCACTGTCTTATGGTATTCCACTCAACGTTCTATGTTCTTCTACTTGGTATAAAATTTACCAGCCACGCTCACTGAACAAGCGCTTATTCAGTCCTGGACTGGATACGTGCCAAACAAATGGTAATAAAAGTGAAGATCTGCTCATGAAGAATATTTTCAGTCCACCAGCTGGATAGATATCAAATAGGAAATAATTCAATTATGTATTTAAATGCAATTGTGTGGGCTCTGACAGAGCTAGGAGAGCTTATGAAAAGGGAGTCTGATTTACCTAGGAGTGTGGGGTAGTTAGGAAAATCTGCCTCCAAGGAATAATGTCAACTGAATTCTCAAGAATGCAAGAGAATTAACCAGGTAAAGGAGGAGGAGCAGTGGGGGAAGGAGGTGGGAAGAGCAGGTGTGAGCCCCTAGGAAAGATCCAGGCTTCCTAGAGGAGTTCAGAGTCAGCCACTGTGACTGAAGTCCAGAAAGCAGTGGACATGGCCTGAGATGAAGTTGGGGAAGGGAGGTCCTTTAAATCAGGGAAAGTCTCAGTCTCCATCATTTCTAAGCCTTATCCCCTCCATTAACTTTTTCTCTCCCTCTACGTCTTCTACCATAGAGATGGTGGATGCTCTTCTCTTACAAATCTGCTAATGTGTGGCATGTTTTCCCATATCTACGCTCCTTCTTGTGCCTTCTGGGAGATTTCCCCCAACCTGATTTTTGGTTCACTAATTTGATCTTTACCTTTGTCTACTTGTTTACCAAGTTCTTTATGTCAACTATCCTACTTTTCTTACCCATTCTTTGTAATAAGTTCTCATAGCTCCATGCTGGGAATATCTTTGTCTTCCTTTTTGAAGAGTTGTTTTGTTTTGTTTGAAGACATTGTCTCCATAGATTTTCTTCACCCAAATCAGTGTTCACACTTAACACATTTTTGCTGTTTGATTGGCTGGTTTGCCCTCCTCTGGTACATCCCTCTCTTTCTATGCATGAGGCATGAGCTCATGTTCCCTGAGGTATAAATATCGCCTTAGCTGAGAATTCGCACCTAGGAAGCCACGTGCACCCAACCCCAGTTTATTCCTACTTGTTGATGTGGAGACTGAGAGAACCTGCCAGGCCTTCTGAGGACAAACCTGGACATTTTGAGTTCAGTGTGCTGGCCATCTTCAAGTGACTCAGAACCCTGAGAAAGTCCTCTTCTCTCCAGCATCTGTTCCCTCTACCCTGTTTGCAATGAGCTGCTGTCAGGGTTGGTGGTTCAAGCAGTGGGGAACTACCCAGGGGCAGTCAAGTCAGTGCACTCGTGCTGCTACTCACACCTCTCCGAGCAGGCTTAGCAAGGCTTTGTGATCTCCACCACATCAGCATTGCTGTTGTTTGCCCTGCCATGGAATAAACTATTATTTACATGTCTTTATACAAGATAATGAGAGGAAAGGGCCATAATAAGAATATTTTATTCTTATCCATAGCATCAAGGTCTCTCAGCCTCCAAACACATATTCACAAATCCACATGTGAACCAGACTGCTGCTTGCTTCAGGCTCTCTGAGTGTCTCCAACTGTGTCTGCATTATCTTCTCAGATCCTTCAACCTCCTTTTTACTTCTAGAGCATCTTCAGTGTCTTAGAGGGAGCCTAAATCCCATGTTGGGTTGCCATTGTATTGCAATTTATTTTTTCACATGTAACTGGCTGAATGAGTCAGAATTGAATGGGCATAGGCAGAAACAGCTTTATTATTTGTTCCGCCTCTGCTTCCAAATATGTCCTACTGCATCTATGTCTGCTCAGCTTTGGGTGACCACTTGGAAAGATCCTGTAGCTATACAAGCATGTATACTTATAAGAACAGCCTTGATGGAGTAATAAAAACTCACTTTAAAAAATTAAAATGTTTTTCCAACACCAGTCCAAATTCCAACTAACAGCCAATCAAAAGCATTTCCCCCTGCTCCTACCCTTAAAGGGAAGGGTATGAGCAGTAATTGTCTCCTGCTCATTCTTTCCTTAGTTTCTTCTTGGGAATTATAAGTAGACACTGCTGATGAGAAACCCTCTGAGAAACCTGTTAAAGAATCTTATAACAGGGAAGAGCAGGTCTAAATACAGTCACATCCACAGAGTACAATCTCACCCTCAAATCTTGTTATTTACCCCAAGTGCTTTCTCCAAATACTTTTTCTCTTGACCTCAACTTTTCCCTTTGATATATATCTATATCAAAGTCTGATGGGCTAAGGGTTTCTAAGCCGTTTATTGATTATTCTTTTTGATAATTCTGTAATGGTGAATAAGGTCTCAGGGTGTGAAATTTGTGTCACTTGTTTGTTTATGGAGCATCAACCTAGACAGAGACAGGAAAATAGCATTTCACAACTCTATTACATGAGCTGTTCTACCAAGCACAGGACACATGGTAGAAATTTTAAGGATCCCTTCCTTCTGTGGATGCTGGCAGGACTTTGCACAGACCAGATTATCAACAAATGTTTCTGCCTGGTTGTCTTCACTGCATTTCCAATTGTGTTGTACACTCTTCAGGACCACAGAGGCCTTTTGTGCTCTGCACAAAATGGCTCAGTTTTCTAGCCATCAACAGGTACTGTTAGCTATAAATGGAGCTCACTCTGCCTTGCTGCTTTTGTCGGCCACCAAATAAGAAACAATGCTGACCTTGGCTATACACAGGAGTTTTCATGCCAGGATTTATTACAACTTCTGGAAAGGGCTCATCTGAAATGACAAGACCCTACCAAATTTTTTGCATGCTTTTGACAACTAAAGAAAGTGTTCATAACCAAGAGGAGAGCTACACTTGGGCATTTCCTGAGCATACCCCACAGAGAGATCCTGGCTGATAATGCTTGCTTTCCTATAAAAGTTTTCAATGCTAGTGGATCACTTTGCCCAGTTGGTTCTACGGACTGCCAGTTGGGAGTAAGGAAACACTCTCCAGCAATTTTGGAAAGCAAAAATGAAAAAGGGACTAAGTTTTATCAAGGCAATGTTCTTGGTAAGGTAATGTGATATTCTTACATGAGATGTTTCCTTTGGCAGACACTGGGTGGAATGCTCATAGTGTCATTCCATGTGGCTTCTTACAACTGTGTGTGAACTCACAATTATGTCAAAATAAAAGCTTTTAAAATAGGATGAGAGGCCATTGAGTTTAATACCTTCTATTTGCTTGTTGGGTGGGGATTTTTCTGGATTCATGATTATATGTAACTACCCTTTACAAGTTTCCTTCTTATAAAATCAAAGTCTGATTTTAAAAAGAGAATTTTTGAAATGTAGGTGGAGATACAAGCTAGAACAAGTCAGGCTTATCCCTCCTCCTCCATTATGTTAATGACAGTATACATGCGGAGGGTTTCTTTTCATATTCTCTTCATAAAGTTAAATATGTTACCTCTTCATATTGCACGTTCAGTTTTGCATAATGTTCTTAAAATTAGCAATTGAGAAACAAAAGAAGCAGGCCCTGATGTCAGGGAGCTGGCCTAGTACTCACAGCTAGGCCATGACATTTCCCTGCTGAACATGAACAGTTTCACAGAACAACAATATCAACCCAGGCTCCCTGTACCATCCGAACACAAACAAAACCACCTATAGCCCTGTCTGTTTATAGATGAAACATGAACACTTTCTCAAGCATAAAACACCCCCACTATGACTACTATGCATGATTATTATTTACTTACCAAGTACAACTTTATCTAGATAGTTCGATCTTCTCTTCCAGATAGAATTCATTAAGATGTTCAAGCACAGAATCTCTCTCACTTCCTGGCAGCATCCAACCCAGAGCAAAGCCTTACTCCCAAGAACCTTCTCTATATCATCAATCACAAGTTCAAATCCTGTAAGACTCTTTTGAAATGCTAATGAGACCTTGCACAGTGCTTTGTTGTGTGTATTCTCCCTCTCAACAATAAGTAATAAACTTCACTTCTTCAACTACACATGTGTATCTGGCAGCTTTTGCTGGAGGACATTGATAAGACATATTACATGTACTGTACAGTGCTATCACATGTGCTTCTTAATTTTTCTGTGAGTGAGTTAGCATAAACTCTAGAACTTAAGACAAAAGCTTTGATTCCTCATCAGAAGCAATAACTGATTAATACAGACTTTGTTAGGCTACTTTGATGGTGAAATGTAAAATCATGTGAGAGTCTCTAGTACTTGGGCTGGCACAAAGGAGACATGAAATAAACACCAGGAGCTTGTCATAAGAATTAATGTTCTGTCTTCATTCCATTGGTCAAAGGTCATTTGGTACTTGGGCCTTTCTGGGAAATGGCTACACCTGCCCAGAGGACCATAATGATAGGCTTGGTCTGGTGTGAGCTTTGGTTGAATAAAATCCTCATGCTCCTCATCAAAGCAAAATTTCAAAAACACCCAATTCCTACTATACCACTAGCCTGTGGAGAGTAGGCACTTAGTGAGGACCCAGTGAGAGAACAAAGAAAATGTATAGTTTTTATATCTCACCTGCTGTATTGCATTTTATCTTTTCAAATTTAACAATAGAAATAAACATAACTTCTGCATTATCTGTAGCTTCTGAATCTAAAGGTCCTAGCAGACAACTCATTTTCTTTAGATCAGAGATGGAGTGAGGAGATTCCAACATGGCCAATTAGAGAAAGAGGAGCATAGGAGAAGTTCGGAGGAGAGACCCTAGATAGTGTAAGCGTACTGAAATCAGGGAGGCAAACACACCGAGATATGAAAAATGAATCTGAAATATGAATCCTCTAGATCAAACAAAATATCTGGGTTCTTGGAAAACACAGCAGAGCTGCTGCTGGGCCTCAGCTCCCTAACACCGGTTACCTAGAAAACATACTGTTAAGAGTGGTTCTAACAGCCTCAGGGAAGGAGATGGCCTGCCAGAGTTCAGTTTCCTGGGATAGGCTCCCTGCATGCTTTTCCTCTTGTATAAAGAGGAAACCTAATGTGGAGTTCACTGCACTTAGTGATGCACTTCATGGAGAAGCCACAGACTGCAACCAGAGAAAGGAAGAGCCAGAAACACAGAAACAGGCACCTCGTCCCACATTCCTCCCAAACACTGGGGAACACTGTGTCCCTCTGGCTCTTTTGCATCTCTTGAGTTGATCATGTGATTTTTGTTCTTCTGTTTGTGTGATGTATTGCATTTCTTCATTTGCGTGTGTTGAGCCATCCTTGTATCCATGGGATAAAGACTACTTGGTCACGACAAATCCAATATCCATTCATGATAATAAAATTGGAGAAACTAGGTATAGAAGGGCCTTGTCTTAATCTGATAAAGGCCATTGATGACAATTATACTGCCAACATCACATTAAATGAGGAAAAACTGAAGTCACTGAGGAAGAAATTAGGAAAACTATCATTCACAATAACATCAAGAAAAATTAAGTACTTAGGAATTAACCTAAGCAAGAAATTGAAAGCCCCACTTTAAAAAAACTATACTACCCTGAAAAAGAAGATTGAAGAGGACATCAGAAAATGAAAAGACATTCCCTGCTCTTGGAGAGGCAGAACAAGCACTATCCAAATGGCTATAACTTAAAAACTGATATTGTATATAGATTTAATGCAATCCCATTTGGAACACCAAAAGCATTCCTCACAGAACGAGAGAAAAGAACCCTAAAATTTATACAGAACTAGAGGAGATGTAGCATAGCAAAAGCCGTTTAGGGCAAGGAAAGCAAAGCAGAAGGCATCACAATCTCAGACTTCAAGTTACACTACAAAGTACAGTGATAAAAACAGGATTTAAATGACACAAAAACAGACATATGGGCTATAGTGTAACACAATGGAAGTTGAAGAAACAACCCCAGGCACATTAAGTCATCTGATCTTTGACAAAGGAGCCAACAGAACACACTGGAGGAAAGATTGCCTCTTTACAAAATGGTGCAGGGGGTGGGGGGGACGACGACTCATTATGCATATACACAAAAGATTGAATTTAGATCCATATCTATCACCTTGCACCAAAATAAAATCAAAATGGATCAAAGACTTAAATATTAAAACAGAAACATTTATCTGATGGAAGATAAAATAGGTAAAACTCTTATAGACGTGGGCACAAGAAAGGACTTTCTGAAGAGAACCCCAATTGCACAAGAAATAGCATCAAGAATCAACAAATGGGATTATATCAAATTTATTTATTTATTTGTTTGTCTTTTTGAGACAAGGTCTCACTATGCAGTTCAGGCTGTCGTTGAGCTCACTTTGCAGCCCAGGTTGGCCTCTTAATGATCCTCCTGCCTCAGCCTCCCAAGTGCTGGGATTATAGCTGTGCACCACCATGCTAAGCTATATCAAATTTAAAAGCTTCTGTACAGCAAAGGAAGCAATCAGCAGAGTGAAGAGACAACCTACAGAATGGGGCAAAATTTTTGCTAGGTTATCTTCTGAAGAGGACTAATATCTAGAATATATAGAGAACTTAAAAAAATCAGATCCCTCCAATAAAAGATCCAATCAAAAATGGGCAACTAGAATAAATAGAACAAAAGACTAATAAATACATGAAAAATTCTCAACATCTGTGGCCATCAGAGAAATGAAAATTAAAACAACACCAAGAGTTCATTACTCCAGAAAGAATGGCTATCATCAAGAAATAAAATAATATCAAGTGCTGGTAAGGCCACTGTGAAAAAGGCATCCTTCTTCTGCATTGCTGGTGAGAATGTCAACTGGCATAACCACTATGGAAATCAGTATGGGACTCCCCAAAATCTAAAACTAGAAATTCCATTTAACCCAGCCATTTTTCTTTCTTGGTATCTTCCTCAAAGAGTTAAAGATATCATATTGCAGTGACACACGTACACCCATGTTAATAGCAGCACAACTCAAAATAGCTAAATCTTGGAAGTGGCCTATATATCTATCAACAAACTAATGGATAAACAAAACATGGTATTCATACATAATAATGTTCTACTCTGAGTAAGGAATGATAGATCTTAGACATTTATAGGAAAATAGATGCACCTAGAGATCATAATTTTAGGTGAAATAAATCAGGCACACAACTTTAAATACAGCATAAACTTTCTTCTACAAGAAACCCAAAGTATAAATAATTGTTTAAAAAAAAAAAAGATAGACAATAAGAAACAAGGAGATAGTTCTTTTGAAAATGAGAGGAAGATCTAGAGATGGAAGAAGGGAAAGAGAAAGGGAGTAAAAAAAATTAAGATGTGTTAAGTACATATACCTACTCCCTAAGGCGACTGTAACTATTATATATTGCAAACATGTACAAATAAAAATACACAGAAAAAAAAGAAAAAGTGATTCACATCAAATGTACTGGAAAAGTGCTGGGCTTCAGCCTGCTGATTCCTGCCCAGAGTAGTAACTACAGGCTGCTTCCCATCCCAGCTCAGTCTCCTAAAGAAAGCAGGAGTTGGCAACTGCACAGGGATTGGAATTGGTAAAGGGTGCTGGGAGAGCTGTAGCTACATGGGACAAGTCCTGTTGACTGAGTCCATCTTTAAAGCAAAACATTCTAAACTGTTATCAGTACAAAAATTATGAGTGTGTAAATCACAAGCCAGGCACTCACTGCTACATTGTCTGCAGCAAGTTTCTCAATCTTGCTTAGACCCAGTGTCTTCATCAATAAAAATGATTCAATGCACCTTCCTCACTGGTGATGTGATGAGTCACTGGGATCTGACATCAGCGCAATCTTAGTTTTCCCCTGTCCCCACTGCTCTTGTCTTAGCAGCTGTAGCCTTTAATTAGGTTGTTCACTAGTGACCATTGTCCTGCACAGACTTGCTCTCTGACACCCACACACACATATATACACACACTGATGCCCATCCTTCGCAGCTCTGACAGAAACATTTCAGAACTGCTTGTGGGAGACCACCATGCTGCTCTTTCCTGAAAAACAAAGCCCTTGCTACGACCTGTCCCTGACCTCACCTTCACCCTATTTACTGAGATATGTAGAGTTGGCTGTATTGAAACAAATGTTCCTAGCAGTAAAGGTGACAGATTTGCATGCACCAAAGCTATCTGTGCATTGCTAATTGGAGGCCTCTGTGCCTGGTATGGCTACAAAGTTTCTTTTCTTTATGCATTCTGCTGGACCCCCACCCACCTCCTTGATTGATACCAATAAAAGCCATGAGCTTTTGGAGAGGAGGTATTTTATTCCACAGAGAACATTGGGTTGTCCCAGAGCTCCTCAACTGCAGAATATTCTCTCTGTTTTTCTTTTGCATCCTTGTGCCATATTGTCAGGTGGGTTAGACTAATACCCTCATCAGGGGATTTGGTAAATGCCAGCATCAAAAGACAAAATAATAAAGACAACAGTAGTAGAGCCTCTGCTTAGCAAGAGTGAGGTCCTGAGTTCAAATCTTCAGCACTACAAATAAAAAAAAGAAAAAGTATTTTTAAAAAGGCTTTTGAAAAACAACAAATTTA
The DNA here is from genome assembly GCF_000276665.1 of Chinchilla lanigera. Lineage (NCBI taxonomy): Eukaryota > Metazoa > Chordata > Mammalia > Rodentia > Chinchillidae > Chinchilla > Chinchilla lanigera. The sequence goes on from NW_004955410.1 coordinate 32,761,543, forward strand.
GTTCAAAGATCTTAATTGAGTTTATTTGCAATTCTACAATCAGGGAACACTGCAGCACATAAAACAAATATGCTAGTGAGCCAGGCACAGTAGCTTTGCTTCACAGACAGAGAAAAGTTGAAGAAAGCAAAGACTGAGAACAAAATGTAGGCTGGTCATTGCAAAGTTTCTTTCCCTGCAAAGCAGAGATAAGGCAAAAGAACACCGGCAAAATAAGTGATTGGTTAACATCAGGTTACATTCTGATGAGTATTATAGCAGATGAGCACTATCATCAACGGAAACAAGTCTGCTTGAGAAATGTGGTTATTATTGCTCTTCCTGGTTTCTCAGGACAGATAACAATTGGTTTGATGATGTGAAACTTTAGTATAAGGGACTTCATTTGTACTTTCCGTCTGGTCTGTGGAGGCCCACCTCAAGAGCCAGCCTGAAGCAAAGGCCTCCTGAGTGACACCTCCAGTCCCAGTTCTTGGGTTGTTTCTGCTCCTTTCCCTCTGCTTCTCCTCAGCCCTAGGCAGGCTGCCAGGGACCACCTCACCTCAGGGCCCTATGTCCCCACAGTGTTGCCCTAGTCTTTCACCTTCCTCCCACTTCACACCCCAGGCTCCCTGCCCTCCGCACTTAGCAGGACCAGGCAAGAGTAGGTTTGATCTGTCATTCCCTCATCTCAGAATTGCCCATGTGCACGTGGGAAAGAAAAAATTGGGCTAGAGTTGAACAGGTAAGTAAATATTTACTAAATATCCTTCTCATTTCTCCTATTCAGGCATGAATGCCTAGTCTGCACCAAGCACTTTGTTAGGTCTTGTAGATAAAAAGGCTGAGTAGTCTTTGCCCTCTGTGAGTGAAGAAAAACAGTCAAAGGAATAAATAAGTGCAAGTCCCTGAAACAAGTGCAGTAATGGATACACATCCAAGTACAAAGACCACACGTGAGATGCTTGCATCTCCACTGCTTGGAAGGGAGTGAGTGGACCAGAGAAAGCTTAAAGATGAGGCAATGCATGAAAAGGTCATGAAGGGTGGACAAAAGAGGGAATGACACTACAGAGGGAAGAAGGGATAAATATAGAGACCAAAATAGCCTGCTTAGTCAGGAAATCTACCTACTAGGTCAGAATCTTCAGGGAAAGTAGGGAATCAAAGTAGACAGTTGTGGGTGGGAGACACACAGAAGGTCTCTGGGGCTGTGTACATGTGCACAGGAGGAAGGGGAGGAAGGTAACCTTTCTTACCCATCCTGGGAAGCCTTTACAGGGCATTTCGGGGAGGGATGACCCTGAGTGATCTGTGTTTGGGGGTGGGAGGGTGAATTAGGGTCCATCTCTGAGAGAGGGAGGTGGGCAGGGAAGCTGGCAATTCAGCTCACTCCCAGGACCCATGCCAAGGGTAAAAAAAGGCTGAAGGTCAATTGACCTGGTGGGTTACTTTTCTCAGGTGTCCCAACCAATCACTGCTAAAATCACCTAGTATCGCAGAGTACAATGTCTGGCAGGGGCAGATTGGCAGTTTTCCAAAGGCAGGCAAAATATTTCTAGGAACGCCTTTGTCGCGAGCCTCCTGGTCTGCTGCCAGCCTTTCTGCAAATCAGCCTTCAGCTACGGGGCTGACCTGGCTGGCTTTCCTGCAGAGGGAGGAGCTGGCTGGGCTGAGGGGGGCGGCTGCTCCTTCCCTGAGCCACTGTTTCTACCACTTATTTCCCCATAGCTCCATCCCTGCCTCCAATTCGGAATCTGATAAAATGGGGTGTTGTGCAGAAACCCCTTTCCTTTTAAACTGCTCCTAAAACTGGCCATTCAAAGGCATCGATCACACATAAAATGTTCAATATATAAAAGAAATAATAAAAACTACCCCTCCCTCACAGCTGGGTATTGAGATGTTTTTACTCCTCTTCTTCTTTCCTGAAGAGGAAGAGTCCAGAGTCGGTCCACCTCAGGCTGAATGCTCCCAGGGGACACCTGCGTGTTGCCAGCCGGCCCTCTCGGACATTCCCGCCCCTCTCCCGACAGCCCAGACATGGGATGCTGGAGCAGGAACTTTAGTATTTCATTTTCCTAGGACATTTGTGTGGGAAGTTTCCTCCTTCCCAAATCTTTTCTATCACTCGGTTCGCTCATCTTAGAATAGGAATGGTTGACTCATGATAAATAGTTATTTTGGGATAACTGAGGGGAGGGGTGCGACAGTCATTCCTGCATACCAACCATGACAGCTAATTTATGTGTCAATTTGGCTAGGCTATGTTGCCCAGTTATTTGGTCGAGTCTAAATGTTGCCGTGAAGTTATGTTTAAAATGTGATTAAGATTTAAATCAGTAGGCTGAGTGAAATGTAAAGTTGGCAGGCCTCGTCCAATCAGTTGAAGGCCTTAACAACAAAGTTTCCTGAAGAAGAAAGTTGGCCTCGAGACTGCAACATAGAAAACAGAGTGGAGGTCCTAGTCTACCTGCCCTGCCCCGCAGATTTGAGACTTACCAGGCTGAAGGATTTCACGAACTGCTTCTTTGTGTGTGTGTGTGTCTGTCTGTCTGTCTGTGTATGTGTGAATGTATCTGTTACTGGTTCTGTTTCTCTGCAGAACCCTGAATAATACACTAGCACACTGAGAGTTCTTCATTCCCACAATTTACACTTGGTCAGTTCTACGCTTAATGGGTTACAGGGCTAAAATCAACAGTGGTAACCCGTTGGGGAACCTGGGGACTGACAGATGTTCTTGGATCTGATTCTTCAAAAGAGAGGATTGGTAGAGCCCTCAGGCTCCTCACTTCCCTAACAGGAAAAACCTTTCATCCTTACGTTAAGATGGGACTGGAAGACGCTTTTATCATTTTAGTGGGGAAATAACAGGCTCTGGGCCCCAAATTTCCATTCTTAAGGGAGAGCATTCTGCAGGGTCAGCTCAACGAAGCAACAAAGCTAAGAGGCCTCTACCCATGTCTGTCTTCTTTTGTTCCCTGAATCAGGGTGAAAGGTGGTGTCTCAAAAGACACTTTAAATATTCATGAGTTACATTGATTGATGATGTCTAATTTGTTATCTCTCAAATGGACAGAGACGGAGCATCTCCTTGTCTTCTCCTAATGGGTCATTTCCAATCACCTGAGCACATCTGAGCCCCTTAATTAACTCCTTGTCACTGGGCCGGGATCTCCACTCACCGGTATGGTTTTCGGACGCTGCTGCCATTTGAAGCACACATCACGCAGGGTCAGTCAATGCTTTGTGGAACGGCCGCTGAGAACAGTACAAGTGGGGGTGGGGGTTCCCAAGTCATAAGCATAAGTCAGTGCCTTTCTTGATGCTTTTAGTGACCTCATAGGCAGAGAACAGCTCTTATGACCCCTACTAAAAAGCTAGAGCCTGAGCTACAGAGAATGAAGGGGCGCACTCAAGTTTTTCCAGGTAGTAAGCAATGTTCCAGTACCAGGATCTAGGATGCAGCCTCCTACTCATCTATTGCCATTTTATATTCCTGCTGGTCTGGAATTCAATGATGCAGGTGTCTCCACCACGAACCCCCATTTCCTTTTAAATTACTACTAAAACTGGCCATTCAAAGGCATCAATCACACATAAAACGTTCAAGATATTAAAGAAATAATAAAAACTACCCGTTCCTCACAGTTGGGCATTGAGATGTTTTCAAACGGCATTTATTGCGCAGCTCTTCACTGAGCAACTACTATGAGGAAGTCACCTTGGGGTCTGATTGTTATAGGCAGCTGAGTTAGATAGAAATACTATAGGCGGTTAGTCAGGGCCAGGCCCTCAAAGGAGCCAACATGAAAGAAAAGATAAGATACCTGTGAGCCAGACCTCAAGACAAAAGGACTAAACAAATGCACTCACACACCTCCCTAGGTGTGAACATCAGAGGTTGATATTCTAAATGAGTAACAACCACCTTCAAAAAGGCAGGAAGAGTCCCTGACCCAATCCCTACAGGAAAGCCCCTGTTCTATAATCATGCCCCTTGCTATGTGACTCGCTTCCCCATTTGATCCCAGCTTACTCAATTTTACCTGCACAATTATACTTGTAACCTTATTGGCTGACCCACTTGGGCCCCCTTCTGTCCTTCTCTTGGACAGAAGCTTTCTTTCCCTCAATAAATATGTTCTACTCTTGATTTCTGTTGTTCCTAAAATTCATTCTTTGATTTTAGAGATCATGAACTCGTCCCAGATATCGTTCAGGTTGGGAGTTTCTATTTTCCTGTGTCATGATGGTGAATGGGACAAACCTCAGCCATCTAATAGTATCCTCTCTATGTGCAGAAAACACAAGATGAGTAACCTCTTCTGTTGGAATGGTTGAACCTCCTGTCACCTAATCCTTCCAAGCACTCCACATGATGTGGCAGCCCTGGAGTGGGGGGGAGCTGTGTTTAGAGAGTGCTAGAATCCCTAGAATAGCTATTATATCAGAGTAATCTAAAGGTCAGGTATCATGGTCACTCTCAAGTCACAAAAGGCCCCAAGGAGGCTGGCAACCTGCTGAGGTCAACCAGTAGTTTACTCTCCTGGCTCCCAGCATGAAGCTACTCCATTTCTCTTCATTATTTTGCTCGTACAAGGTGGGTATGGTGAAGCTACTATTCCCAAACTTTATGCCAAGGAACCCTGGGCTGCCACAGTAGTCCTCATGTCTAAGGGGATGTTCCAGTAGCTCCCTAGTTTGACTTGGGCAAAATTCCTCCTGTTATCTTACTAAAAGCCATGTTTCAAAACACCAATAAGAAACAGGCAGTGAGGGCAGTGATGACAAGATCAAGGAGTTGTGTAGGGCCCGGGAGCCTAGATCCCACTAGTAATTATGGCATTTAAGGGGAAAATTTAAAAATTATCATTTTCTTTCTTTTTTTTCAAATGGTTTGTAAATTGTCAGAACACAAAGACCTAAATTATTTGGACCTAACAATTTAGAAAATAGAATAGGAATTTATTTGGGCCTGGAGTCCTGGAGCAGCAATTGCTAAGACAATGAAAAACTTTAGGCAACTCTGCAGATGAAACCTTACTAGTCAAAGTGTAGCTGTCCAAGCAGCACCTGTGGTATCACCAAAGGGCTCACTAGAAATACAAAATCCAATGCAAATTAGTGTTTGTTGCTCTGTTTTTTGCACTACTGGGGATTGAACCCAAGTTCTTCGCACTGAAATATACCCCAAGCTCTTTAGTTTATTTTTTAATTTAGAGACAGGGTTTTCACTGAGATTCCCAAGCCAGGCCACAATTTGTGATCCACCTGCCTCAGCTTCCCAGAGTGCTGGGGTTGCAGGTATGTGCTACCATGTCCAGCTGGCTCAGAACTTCATTTTTATGACAGCCCCAGTTGATTTATGGTTCTTATACACACAGAATTTGAAAAGAACTTTATTTAAATACCAAAAGAGCAAATGTCTCAGGCCTGCTTCTGCCAAATCAGACCATAAGGATACACGCTGGAGTCAGATCTCAGATCCAGGCTTTGACATTTACAAGCTATGGATCTTGGGTAACACACCTCTTGTGAACTTTGACCTGCTTTCCCTGTTAGGTGAGAATGTGGATGTCTGGCTGTCCCTGACTGTTTGAAGAGGCAATAAAAGTTAACTGAGATGATGCTCAGACTAGAGGAAATCTCCAGTAACAATAGTTTGTTTTCTTTCCATGGCTTTAGGGGAGGTTACTTATCTTCCGTTTTCTGCACATTTGCTAGGTCATAATACAGCGAAAGTGGAATTTTGCATGATCATGGAGAGAAGGCTATTACTACCATAGCCAAGCAAATACACGCTCTCTTTCCAGGTCTTTACCAAGGGTTACTGGGTGGAAATGTTTTGCCTTGAGATTTCTGTGTCCCGATGAGGGCTATCACTGAAGGTCTATCTATGGGAGAAGACCCGGCTGTAGCAGTATGAATGATCTTGCCTGATAGACAAGAATACATTCTTCTCCAAGACTGTGAGCACCTCAGGCTAAATTTTGCCTCAGTCCTGTTGGGTACACTACCCTTAAGGTAGTGACCGGAGAATAGAAATTTCAGTACTCATTTGCTGACTTCCAGGAATCCCCAAGCCAGCCTCAATCCTATTCTGAGGACCTTCGGCTCAGAGTGTAGCTTTTCTTCCTACACAGCACTGCCACCTGCTGGATATCTTGTCACACTGCAGTTGCTCACTAATGGTATTGATTTGATGAATATTTGGCAGAGCTAGAACCCATATACTCAGATTCCTTAGGCAAGGTTGAACCTTATTTTTGTTTTGTAAAGTTTCTGCTCACACATAAAAATGTAATAGAGTTGATATTATGAGTATGCAAAAAGCAAACTCCGTGTGGGTGTGTGCGCATGCGCACAAGAAATCCAGGTTCATTTGTGTGGAGGAAGCTCTGCCAATAAAGGAAGAAGGTGGTATTATAGCAGGATAAACTGAGGCGGAGGTCGAGGCCAGACAAAGCCAGGCTCTAGGCACTTTAAAAGTGATCACTTAATGCAGTTGATGTCTAATTGCAAACTAATTGTTTATTATAACAACTCTTTTAATTCCAGCGATAGCTACAGAAAAAAAATAAATGAATACTACCACCATTAACCTAGTTTAGTCTTTTTGTCTTCTCAGTCAAGACAATAGTTCCTTCTGAAAACTAGAATCAAGAACTTGCCTTTTCAGTGGTCTAGGCTGACCCCCTAAAGCAATGTTCCTCATTCACTCTCTTGCACAGGAAATACCCTCTCTGCAGAATCACAGCCTAGGAACATAAGTCTGAAACTAAGCTTGTATTAATTTCTTCTTTAATAACCATCCCAAAGTATTCTGGCTTGGGTCATCTTTAATAAGGAGAGGGTGAAAAAGTTCACCCTTGCCTACAGGAACTGTTATATGGGTAAAATGAGGTCATAGAAAGTCTGAAAAGTGCACAAGGTGTTCTGCAGAAATGTGTTTCCATTCTTGGTGGGCTGGAGTTCTTCACATCCACTATGTGGGGACTCACTTCTCCCTCCCATCACCTGATCCTTCCAAGCACTCCACATGATGTGGCAGCCCTGGGGCGGGGGTTCAGTTCATGCCTCCTTCCAGCTGATGGATCAAGCAGGTTAGGGGGAACCAGGTAGAGCAAAAGAGGGGTGAGCACAGTCTCATCTTATGCAGATACTATCTGAAATGAAAATTGACTTTGTTTATTTGTATGTTTGTTTGGAATACTTTTTATTCCTGCTTGCTAGGCAAGTCCTGTACCTATGAACTGTAGTCCCAGACTGGGAAAGAATTTCCATAGCATTAAGTACTTTCAGAAGTGGTTATGTGGGTCAGATCGGTAATTAGCCCATGAGTTCCTTAGGAAGGTGACAAGTGGAAAGGAAGAAGTAAGAGTGTGGACTTGGACAGACCCTCTTTCACAGGAGACTTCCTCAATCTCCCTGTGTGTGTCATAGAACCTCCTCAGCCTCAGTTTTCCCTTGTACAGACCAGAGATAAAAGTATATCTCCTGACATGACGAAGATGTGTTGAACTAACATGTAAAACCTTGCCCCATTCTAGAGTCTTTTTCACAGGAAATGGTGTTTTCTTTCCTTAGAGGATCCAGGTGCCCTGCTCTTACTCAACCCCTACACATATGTGTATAACATACATACATAGATACATACATCTCACACCCCTAAAAATGCCCCGCAGTCAGCTTTCCATTACTGTGACAAAACACCTCAGATGAACAATGTAAAAAGAGGAAAGGTTTATTTTGGCTCACAGTTTCAGAGATTTGAGTCCATGGTCACTTGGCTCCATTATTTTAAACCTGTGAGCAGGTAAAACATCATAAATATGGCAGAAGCACATGGCAAAGGAAGCTGTTCATATCACGGCAGCCAGGGAGAAAAGGCGGACAGGGCTTCAATATCACGTGGAAAGGCAGACACCAATGATCTACCTTCCTCCAACTAGGTCCGCCTCCCTGATGTTTCCAGCAACTCTTAATAGTACAATGGTCTGGAGACCAAGACCTCAATACTTGGACCTTTGGAGAATACTTACGATCTTATTCCAGGTGGCAGTCTCCACCTGCCTGTTTCTTTCTATACCAAATATTAGGCCAATTGTAACTTTCTATTCATGCTATAATTTATTAAGAACTTCTTTTATGATTCTCCAATACCTCTCTTTCATTAAGACATCAGTGGCTGATCTTGGCAGTAACTTTTAGATACTTGCACATTCCTTTCCAAAGTGAATTTTTACAGTGATCACATCCTTAAATGGATGGGATAGAGTCTCACTCAGGTGTCAGCCAGTTCAGGACAGAGTTATGGGGAGACAGGGAGGCAAGAAAACCTTGCCAGAACCCCTAGAAATCTATGCCATGGGTGAGAAAAAATATCCTTGTCTTTAGAAGCCTCTGGAACCAATGATGGTCTCAATGAAAATATCAGTAATCACTTACTGAGCACTGAGCATGTGGCAGACACTTTGTTATGAGACTTAAGTACATTTCAGAATGGAATCCTTCCAGCAAATCTTATGTGTACTTAACCCATAAGAAACTGGGAGCTTGAAGGATTCAATCACTTGTCCAAGGTCTTATAGCTTATACAACTGGTAAGCCACAGAGCTTTGAACTCTAGTAATAGTGTGCTATGGAGCCCTGGCCATTTGCAGGAGCCCTTTCAAGAGGCATTTCAGTGTCTCCTGAGTCCTCTGACTTCTTATCCCATGTGCCTCATCCCACTAAGCACTGTGGGTTTTAACCTTGACTTAAAGTGACTGCAGTTTTCTGCCAGGCTGTGAAGGGTGAATTTCTATCCAGTTCCACCCACCTAGGACCATGTTCCAGAGCTGCCTCTACCTGCTTGGTCCCTTACTTCACCCCAATGCAGCCTTTCTCATCAGCTGACCCACACTAAGCAGAGGAAACAGGGTCCATGAAGGCAATGAATCCGGGACTGGGACCCCTGGCATTTGCAAAAACTATAGCTCATGAGACTGAGTGTGAGGGGGAAAGGAAAAGGGGAGGGGAGATACAGGGATAGAACACACAAAGCACCTGAGCTCAGACACTCAGGCTGAGTTCAGAAAGAAGTGGGGAGTGACTTGATCAAATTGGGAATTAAAAATATCACACTGGTAGTTTCAGTAGCTGTGATTTTTCATTGTTCAGTCAACAAAAAATGTTGCAGGGTATCCATCTGGGCTGCCATTGAATAGACAGCAGTAAATTTACCTAGAAGCATAAGAATAGTTACTAGAAATCATAGAAGTTTAGAGATAAACAAACATACATTCTCTAAATCATTGGTTGTTCATACTAGTGTTAAAAATGCCCCACCCCGTGTGAAACTGTTACTCTTAGGGACAACATGTTTTGACAAAAAATGCATAAGTAAAAGCCACTCTGAGCCAGGCATGGTGGCGCAAACGTGTAATTCCAGCACTCCGGGAGGCTAGGGTAGGAAGATTACAACTTCCAGCCCAGCCTGGGCAACATAGCAATTTAGGGAGACCCTGTCTAAAAAAATTAAAAAGAAAAAAACAACAACAAAAAAAAAAACAAATCAAAAGGTTAGTGCAAAGGCTCTAGGCTCGGCCCACTGTGAATCCAATAATATTATAGGTAAAAATATCCACAATATGCATAACATTTTTGAAGGAAGATGTTTATCTATATGTCTCTGCACATATGTATGTGATATACCTTCACTTTGTAGTCTTTGTATACAAATAAAACTTTCAAGCTAATGATTAAAGTAAAATAAAATACTAACAATTCTTAAAAATAACTGAGCATCTTAGAAATAACCAGATTTAGAAATCCGAATACCAACAGGTACAGACCCTTCCTCCACTTACCCCAAAACCCTAAAACACAAAGACATTGTTGATGCGTGGAGGTCATTTTAACACCAACCCAAATGCATACGATAGAAATCAAGGAAAGTCATGTTGCCTGTATACTGTAGTTTGGATTTACATGGTTTGCAGATAGTTAGAAGAAAGCAGTGTTTAAAGGGTAGACCAGTTTCTGAAAAGAATAGCACCAAACTCAGTGGATTAGTATATATAAGGATTATATCGCATCACACCACTGTTCGGTGTGTATTGCCAGGAAGCGGGGAGTTGAGGGTGGGGAGAGGTTTCTCTGTGCTCCTTCATTCAGGAGGAGCCTCCTACCTCACAATCCTGCCAACCCCTAAAGCCTCCGACCACCCACTGCAACCACTGTGGTAATGAGGCAAGAAGTTGCTGAGAACTACATAGGAAACTCTGGGGCCAGAGCTCACCATTCTTTGGGAAGAATTCAGACATATGGTCAACCTAATTGCGAGAGTCTCTGAAAAAGGAAGTCCAAGTGTGACCAGCAGGAAAGAATCCTAGTATGGTGAACACCAGTATTAGCAGCTCCCCACTCCCACTCACTGACAAGAAAATGTCAAAATCCTTGAATTTGTATTCTCATCCAAGAAGGACAAAGGAGGCACCAGAAATGGTGGTCTCAAGCAGCAGGCTTCAAGTGGGATTTGCCCACCATGTGTATCATGACCTTTCTGAGGAACACGCTTACATAGGTAGTATGACAGCCCCCATTGCATTCCCTTCAGAGAGCTTCCTCTGATGGCAATGAACACTTTGCTGATGTTTGAGAGACAGAGGTGCAGGGCTCAAACTCACTCTCCCTCACTCTTTAATACAGCAACAGAAAGACATAATATTGACAAGAATGCATTATAATTAGTTTTTCTTTTTATCCCAAATGGTGCATAACATATAGACATAGATATATATGTCATATAATATACATATATAGTTGTTTGGTGAGTCTCAGTGAAACTTTAGTGTGCTTAAAAACACTGAGATAGTAAATGCCTTGGAAGCCCGGGTTATGAATCCTTCTCCAGCTCAAGTAGTTTCCAATTCTTTATTTACCACAAAATTGAAATAAGATTTATTTAAACTGTCAGAATGCTATTACCATGTGCTTATTTTTGGCATTACCCAAACAGAGTTCAAAGATTTAAGGAACATTACTATAATAAAATTATACCCATTTCCATGTCTTTTATGTAAAACAGTTTTCTCAGTGCTATACATGAGAACTCATATCATTTTAGCAACAAATAGTATTCAGCAGTGGATGCAGGACCTAAGTGAGAAAAAGTGCCTCACTATCTCTTTAAGAAAAGCAGTTCCACTGAAACTATACATTTGATGTAACTTTAATAATTTCTTCATCAAAATTTACCATATAATTTTTAATACATATAATGTTCCATTCATAATTATTTATAATATTTACATTAAAAAATAATTTCTACTTAACTCTGTGATTAAATGTCTTTTAGTCTGTGAATTTATGGCACTATGACATGTCATCTTTTTTGTTTTACTCTTTCTATAGTTTATTCCAGGTGTTTCTGAGAAATTTGGACTGTTTAAGTGCAATGTTTATAGATAGATTAACAGACTTTATCTTGATTTCACATCTCTCTTAAATTCCATATTGAAACCAACAATGCTTAGTCTTTTGCCATAATTTAACTTCATATTTTAAATATTTAAGTTTTAATCTTTTCTACTCTAAAATTAAATTCATCCACTTACTCATTCTCAGAATTATTAGTTTTCTCATTGCTTTCATTAGAAAAGTCTCTCAGGTCTTTATATTAGTCACCTGTCTTCTAAACTTTATTCTGCTATGTCCCTAACTAACTGCTTCACATCTTCATTTTAAGTTTTAGTGTCACATGTCTTTTCAGTTATGCTGCCTCATTTTCATTATTATGATTCCTCTAATCCAGTTTTGGTGATGGGTTTCACCCCTACCTGGTTTTCACCTGCTTGGAAGCAGAGTGGCTTGTTTCCCTGCTTGCACCATGCTTTATTCTCTCGGTACTGGCCTCATCACAGGACCAGGAGCAAAGGACCTTAGTGAGGATGAGAAGAAAATTGTGACTGGAGTGAGTAAGAGGTATCGGGATGGGAAATGGCTGCGGAAGACACAAGAAAAGGATGCACATCCAGATCATCTGTGGCCACATCTCTCCCCATAGCACCTCAGAGTCAACAGCCTTGCCCGTTCTCACAACCCTGGTGTTGCTAATCAGTTTTAGGCTCTTGTGCTCCATACAGATGGAAATAGTGACTCGTAAGAGCAGCTCTGCTAGTCATCCTAATACCACCAGATGACAACAGATGATGCTGGATGCCGACAGCTGGCACAGCTGGCTGCTGGTTACTGTTGCTGCCGGCCACCACCATTCAGTGTTGACTTGTGCTGGACACTGTAGGTCAACTCTGCTAGCTGCTGGCCTCTGCCCTTGCTGGCCACCACCGGCTGACATTGGCTTCTGCAGAAAATCACAGATCAATTCTCCCAGGCGCTGGTCTCTGCTTCTGATCTTTGTTGGCTACTGGTCTCTGGATCTTTTCACAGCTAATAGCCCCTATTATTTTTTTTTTTAAGCAATTTCTCTGTCTACACAACTAAGAACAAAATTCCTGCAATGGTCTACAGGACTTTTCAAGCTCACACTACCCAAGAAATAAATCATGAGTAGATATATGAATTATATGGAACCAGTGCAGCAAGCATTTATTTTAGTAGGACCTGTGCAAGAGCACAGGGGCTTCAGTACACTGCAGAGAGCCCACTTAGACTAACCCAAGAAGTATTAGAAGAGTACTGTTTATATAGCAGCTGTAAACCTGTGATTGGTCCCAGTGCAGCTTTTTGATTGGCCCAAGCACTGGGGCTTGGGGTCACATTGAAGATAGCAGCTGCTGTCATAATGGCAATCCAGTGAGGTGGGGGGAGGGGTGATGCAACCTGTTGGACTGACAGCTGTGGCATTGCTGGGAAAAATGATAGAGCCCAACTGGGGAAAGCTGGATACGGCCATAAGAGACCACCAGGGTTTGAGGAGGTTGGGGATGATAAAAAAGGGCCTCACTGCTCCCAGACATACCAGGGTGCCTCCCTTCTTCAGAACAGCATCTGAAGTGGCAGGAGTCAGGCAGGGGTACCATAGCTCACAGGGAGCTTATTCCTGTCAGAGAAGCCTGGAGGAAGGTGGCTGCTCAAAAACCAGGGAGGACATGAGGCAAATTGTCCCAGTCCACTGGGATTGGGGTGGGAGACAATAAAGGAAAAGAGGAGTCACATGCTTTTCATCTGTCTCATTTTCTCCCTGAGAGACTCTATGCTTCTTAATCTTAAGGAGACCTGATGGACAATGGTTCACCTTCTGTTAAAACTTCGAAGTTGATGTGGGCAGTTGACCTTGTACCAGAGGGATAGAAATCTCTCATTCATTGCTCTATTGATTTATAAGGGGCCCAGCTCTTCCTCCGGGGACACCAGTTGGGACCCTTACATTTTCATCAGCTTAATGTGGACGTTCTTTATTGTGGAAAAAGCAAACTATGCCAACCTTTAAAGATGATGAGGTGATAGATAATTACTACTGAAGAACATTAGGTAACATGTATTTCCCTGGTGCCATAAAATTTGACCTTCTGTAACAGCAAGTATCAATTCCTCCAAGTGCGTCTAGTCTGGAGATTGCCTCCATGACTGCTTCTGGCCTTTAATATAAGGACAAACTATAACCAACCTCTCCCACAGTTTGAGATCTTCTGCCACCACCTTTTCTAGATTGGCCACTTTCTGTTGGGGCAGAAACTTAACCTCCGTGATGCCTCCTGTTTTGTACATTAGGGGAGTTTTCTATCCAGAGACAAACTGCCCCTGCAGTCACCATGGGGACTCATGACTGCCCCACCAAATTCTTAAAAGTACTGCTCTAAGCCCCATTTACCCTTGGACTGGAATTGGTCGATTGGCGTTCACTTCTGCTTTTATTATCCTTACAAATGGAGCACCTGTGCCTAGGCTCAGACACACCTTCAGTCAAATATCTTTTTGAATATAAATAGCAATCCATTAGCAGGTCTAGAGTGCAACTACTTCAAAAATCAAATCCTTCCCATCCACTAATGCCATTTTTATTTGGCTGCAAGACTACTTCTGTATCAAGACTGCCACCTAGTGGACAGATTGAGAGTGAAGCGGGCAGAATATAAGACTCCCTCCCTTTGGCTCGTGGAGCTTTAGAAGTCACAGCTGAAATGGCCTTTGGAGACCACCCAGAGTTTATGAATAGACAACTGTGACAAGCAGATTGATAGCTGTACATAAAAAGCAATATATAGTATTCACTGCTAGGTACCATCCCCCCACCAAGAGCAGCAATTTTAATCTGGAACAAATTTTTATTTCAAGTTCTGATTGATGGTAACAAGGGAAGGATCTTATCCTTATTCAGATGCGGGGGTTATAATCCTGGATTATGAGAACCTACATGCCACGATCATTACATACATACAAGGGCATTACACAAAACAGAGTACTAAAAAAGAGTAATAGGATCCATTCATGCAAAAACCTCACCAACTGAAGAGTTGGCCATTCCCAGTGGTTGTGGGGGGGAGTTCTTTCCCATAGCGTGCACTCACACCCCATACCACAAACACAAACCATGTTTGTGTCTGGCAAAGAGTACTAGTTTTCTTAACTAAAGACTAAGAAAGTTGAGCTCCATGAAACTGCAAACAATCTTGGCCTTCAGACAGTTAAAGACAGACCCTGAAGCCTATTCCAGCTCTACATGTACATTCTCTTACACCTGAGCACTCCTTGCAGTGAGACACCCAATGTACCTAAGCACTGCTACTGCTCCCCTCCAAAGTGCTGTTACCTTCCTTGCCAACATTTTATCAAAGGGCAAAGTGGAGACCCAAACAACATAGCAGGTGACTCTGAACACTTCTGTGTTGAGGTGGGAAATACATGACACAGATCCAACACTACTGCTCCAATGCTGCCCAAGATGTCTAGAGTCACCCCATCATGTTTACCTAGTAAGCACTTCAAGCTAAAACATCACAGTGTGAGCTCCTCTATTCTCTTAATCAAAGTATTGTGGAACACTTATCTAGATGTTGATCCATTACCATAAAAGAGCCTGATATTGCAATAGTTGGTCTCTGGTCATCTTTGATGTCCTTTTCCCTTTACAGCAACTTGCCCTTAGTGAGGGTTTTATACTTCCAAAGATTGGTTTAGGTAAAACACAGAAACTTTTCTTACCAGGCAGCCAGTTGTAGCTTCCCCACTTAGACAAACGGATTATTCTAGTGCCACTGCATCTAAGTGCTTGGAGAAAGTGTTCTGGCCCTGGGACATCTCCTTGTCTTTGAGTAAGAGCTATTATTTGATGAAGATGACTATGAAGCAATCCCGAGCAGGATTTATATTAATCAACTGGCTTTTCATGTTTACTTGTGAATCTGTCCAATGCCTAGGCCACTTATCTGGAAGTGGGTGATGGACTCATAGTAAGTGAACCTCTGTGAGTCACTAATCCCTACTAAGGCCTGTAATAGTGGAGGAAGCTGCAAAGCCTCAAAGGATAAGACAAGATCACAGCCAGGGACACCTGGATCTGATCTCAGCTAGATAAAGCTTATAGCCGCAGGCATCTCACTCCTGGGTGGATTAATTTAATCTTTATTAAGGATTAATTTAACACCTTATTTGGAGAAGTCCTTGAGAATTCTACCCTTCTTGAGTATCTGCCTCCCTTCTTCTGAACTTCTAACTAAATAAATACAGGCCATTCAGAGAAGGTCTTGGTATTAGCCCCAAGAGAATCTGATTCTGTGAGAGGATTTTGACCCTCTTGGAGCCCTGAAATCATTCTATTTGCCTCTTTTTATTTAGCCTTCACTGTATACTCGTTTGGGAGATTACAGACCTGATCAACTCACAATAACTAAGAGATATTAATCTGATACTTATTATCACCCTATATGCCTCTGAGTGACAAAAGGTAACAAGATTTCTTCATATCAGTCAAATCCAGGCTTTAGGGTACAGGTAAAATTAACCATTCCCAGGAGGCCTCAATGTGTCTCTGTGAGCCTCTTCAATTTATATAGTTGCCAGAATTCAGGTAATGGAGGCTCAAATAACCTGGTGACTTACATATTGCATAAACTAAGCCAAAAAAAAATCACAGGCAAAGTTTTTGAAACAGATATCCTAGTGTCCAATATAAACTTGATATTCTTTCTTTACTTGGCATGCCAGTGGTTACCCAAGTCTCCTCTGGGTTGATGGTGATGTCTTCTAATGGTAGTGGAGCTGGTATATACTCAGTCCACGTGTTCCCTCTTCCTTTCAAGAGTTTGATCCTGGGCTTCAAATGAGTTATTTCTTGGCTGATCCTTTCTAATTTGAGTAAGACAGTACCTTTTTTTACCTTCCTTTTGACAATATGCACACTGGTTTCTGTCTGATCTTCACTGCATACATTTTTGAGGACCTTGTGGATTATCCTGAGGCAGCAGTTGAATAAGAGCAGCCCAGAACAGTGCCTTTTTTTCTCTAACTTCTAATATTTGATTGCCTGCTCTGCCCAATCTGGGTTATTATACACCTCAATAGCCTCCTCTACCAACAATGGCATTTGGGGCAACAATGGCATTTGGGGTCCTGTCTCAAGATTTTGTAACTGTCTCGTAATATTGCCTAGCATCTCGTTCAGACTGCATAGCCATTATTGCTGTCACCTCTGCCAACCCTGGGTCAATGTTAGTATACTTTTGGAAAACCTCTGACAAATAATTTGAAAATACAAGAGGATTCTCTTCTTTCTTGAGTTAACTCTTTGACCCTGTCATAACTGACAGGCTTGACCTGACACTTTCTCATCCCTTCTGATACACCAGTTACAAAATGCTCCATTCTCCCCTTATAAATAGAATTTTGAAAGTTTCTTTTAGGGTTTGTACAAGGACCTGCATTCACCAAGCCTCTGAATAGCATGGCCTGGAGTATTAGCTTCCAACCTATCAGCTACTCCAGCAGCCTTTTTAAGAACACAGTACCTTCTTTCTTATCAGGGTTGCAACAATGTGTTAATACTACAATCACATCCATGTAGGTCAAAACAAAACTTGCACTCAGCTTAATAAATTAACCCTTAAATGTATCAGGAATCTCAGAAAAACTACTAATCTTTTCTTTACACTGAGCCATACCTGTCCCCGAGGAGGGAACCTCTACTCTGATAACTGCCCAGTCCCCACATGACACTTCCTGTAATGGGAAGAGATTCCCCTGAGTAATTGGTTTTCTGACCCCAATCCCATTGGAGATGGTATTGATAGTGGGGAAGAGGGAAAGGGGCCTCTGCTTTGGGTAACAGAGATGATGTCACAGTAAAAAGGAAAGATTACTCTCAACTGGCTCATGTGACAGAGAGGGCAGCCACACATCAGGTGCTGAAGGCCCCGTACTTGGTATTGGCAAGGTGCAAATACCTTCCAGCAAGAGGTCAGGTCAGGCAGGGTTCCATCAGGACGTCTGTGTTGAGTACTATGGGCCTACAGGGTTTAGAAACTGCAGCCAGACAAACCTGACAAGAGTTCCCAAGTTTAAGGTCTTGATATACCTTCATAAAAATCTGGATGTAGGGGATAACTCATCACTTCCCTTCCCTTTTGCAAAACAGATCTAGCTGGAGAGCGGTATTATAATTAAGACAGAACGTTTTGCCTAGGTTTCTTGGTTTCCCAATTTACACTGAAGCCAAACTGTGTTACAGAAGATCATTCTTTTTCTTCAAACTCTCTGCCTTCAATTTGTTCCAAGTACTTAAAAGTTGGCCTCCTGGAAAGTTCTCTGCAGTACTTTCTGTGGCTCCCATGATCAGTAGGACCTTTACTAGATTGAACATTAAAAAAAAAATTGGGTTCACTACCTGTGATAAGAAAGCTACAGCAACCAAGTACCAAAAGCAAATACTCCTTCATACAACACACTCCTAATGTTAACAAGTAAAAACACCAGGTAGAACCACAAGAAAGACAATAATGATAGACTTGACCATGATAATAGCAAAACAGAAATAGCAGGATGAATATTTTCCCAGACAAACATACAATCTAAGTCACAAATCTCCTGCCCAGAAACAAGAGCAACACAGAGCAGATAGCAGTGTGAAACACAATGCAATCTGAGGAACTCAGAAGCCCTGTGCATAAAATCCCTTTCTAACAGGAAAAGAACTGATGTTCCCCAGGGCCAACAAATCAGTAAAGCCAATATCCTGAAGCACAGCTGCCAAACCAAAACATAAAATCACTACTTCAAAGATTAAAGAGGTGCAACATGTCCAGCACCCAGACAACTCCGGATGCCCAAGCTGGGTCTATCATGGTTCCAACCCCCCACCACTGCACTATCTACCTACAGCAGCAAAACACTGTTCAGTGCACCCAGCCAGTGGCTACCTTGACACATGAACAGGCTAGTGACCTTGACCTGCCCTGCTGTAGGTAACTACTGTACAATTAAAGCCAGACAGGGAATCTACCTATTCCCCAGAAAACAAAAGCCCAAAGTAATGACTAAGGATGCACAAGTATAAAATCAATTAATCCCAAGTGGGCACCTGAGAGGAGAGCCTTTTTAAAATACTAGGATATTTAACCAGGAAACTGAAAAGAAAGATGTCTCATGAGACCAAGAAAAAAGGAGTCAGAGACAGAAATAGAAGTCAGGTACAGAAATGCAGCATGCAAATACCAAAATCAAAAGCTCTTTTATACAACACACCGTTGGTATCTCCAAGAAAAATAAAAGCACTGGACAGAACCACAAGAAAGATAATCACAACAGACTAGATACAATGATAGTCAGTACAACAAAAATATTAGGGAGCTGCGCAGGCGCCTGGGAGGCAGGCAGGCCGCAGGCACCTGGGAGGCCGCATGGCAGGGCACACAGGCCCTTTCAGGCCCGGTCCCCAGTCCCACAGGTTCCCAGAAAGGCAAACATCAGGTGCCTGGGAAGTGGTGCAGAAACGCACTTTGGCCCTTGGGCCTTACTCTGCCGCGCGGTCAAGAACCACCATGCCACAGAGAAGCACAGACAAAATAGGCCTGCTCGGAGACATGTGTGAACCATCCAGACATGGAGAAGCCTCTGGGAAAAAGTGCCACACGGCAGGTCGCTCTTGGCCCTGCCCTTGAGAGCCAGAAAGGTCCAGACTCAGCGGAGGAGCAGCTGATGAACAAGGACTTGGAGAACACAAGAGTACCGATGCCCAACGACTCAGAGGTCGAGCTGACTGCGGACGCGAGAGCCATTTGGGAGCTGGAAACCAAGAGGACCTTGCGCAATACCCGAGGAGACCCCCTGGAGGCCATTCTTTCCCTAACTGCACAGGCTGTGGTGGAGGAGTGAGTGGAGCTCCAGAGAGGTCTGCACGGAGACTTCATGGATTATGTGGGTGCTCAATATTCAGATTCTGAAGAAGCACCTTCATGGAGAAGGTACATGTCTAGGTTACCTGCCTGGGACACTTCCCACCCGATAGTGCTGAGACTGACTAGCGGGCCAAGGACTTCATCCACATGTTCCTGCTGCCTGTGCTGAGGGTAGGGGAGAGGACACTAAGTGGTTGCGGGGTCCCAATGCGCTAGGAGACTGGAGAGAACACCCCTCTGCTTTCTTAGACAAGAGGCATTAATAAAGCATACTTCCCTGGACCCCAGTTCAGTAGAGGGACAAACTATTCTTAAAGAAAAGCCTATTACTCAGTCAACCCCAGGTAGTAGAAAAAAGCTACAAAAAATGGCTGTTGCCCCAGATAGCTCACTTGAGATGTTAGTAAGAATTGCCTCCTCAGTATTTTATAGCCATGAGGAGGAGAAATCCAAGGAGAGAAAACAAAGAGACCAAGAAAAAACAGCTGCCTTTGTTGCAGCACTAAAACAAACAGACCCTAAGTCTGATTCTCGGGGCCCCAAGAACTCAACGACTATATTCATCTGCTACAGCTGTCAAAAGCCGGGCCACCTCAAGAGGGACTGCCCTAAGAAGCCCCGTGGGCCATGCCCTGACTGTAAAGGTGACCACTAGAGGTCGGACTGCCCTCTGAAGTGAAGGCCCCAGAGCTCAGACCCCTCCTACCAGCTGGTCCAACAGGAATGAAGGGGCCCAAGGGAT
>NW_004955410.1:32782033-32884210 GCF_000276665.1 Chinchilla lanigera
AACAACAACCATTGAGAATAGTCAATGATTATTTAATTGATCACTCATGTATAGCTCTATTTGTTTTCTCTAGAAACCACTTTGAAGAAACCGAAGTAAAGTACAACAACCATTGATAATTTCCTACCACTTTTGTCTTAACTCACTATTATTTGTCTATTTGTTTTCCTGAGAAACTATCTTGAAGATATCAATTGGTAAAATAACAACCATTGATGATGTCCTACCACTTTGTCTGTAATTCGGTAAATCTCCCTATTACTATGTTATCCTTCTTTTACTCTTTATATAAAAAAAAAAATTAGGACTAACATTTTTTCAGACAAGTACACAGTTCGGAGTAAGTCACAAATCACTTGCAGAGACACCAAATCAACAAAGTGCAATATCCTGCAGCACACACACACCAAGCTAAGCCACAGGTCCACCTACCTTGAAGACTAAAAAGGTGCAACCTGTCTAGCATTTGCTTCACTTCGAGTGATCAAGCCAAGTTCATTGTGGCCTTAACCTGCCCCTAACCTGCCTCAACTATGCATGTCTACCTACGATAGCACAGCACGATCTCACACTACCCTCCCAGCAGATATGCTGACACATGAGCATGGTTGGTGGCCTCAACCTGCCCTACTATGGGTGTCTAGTGTGCACCTAAAACTGGATTATTTTAAATCAATTTATCTCAATTGGGCACCTGAGTGGAGAGCCTTTTACAGTACCAGGAATCCTTAATTAGAAAATGGAAAAGAAAGACTTTGTTATGGTTTGTGTCTGGATGTCTCCTCAGAGCCTCGTGTTGGAGGTGGCTGAATCTAGAGTTTGAGATTGATTCATGGTCCAGTGCTGGGATTAAGGGTGTGAGTGCTATACCTGCCCTAGGGTAGGTAGCCTGCATACAATATAAGGGACAGAAAGAGGCTTGTTGCTTTTACTGTTTTCAGCTGCTGTAAACTGTTGCCTCTCTGCCATGTGCCACTCTGCCTTGGTGCCAGCCGAGTATGGACTAAAACATCCACAAACTGTGAACTAAATAAACCTTTCCTCCTTTAACTTCAGGTGTTGGGTATTTTGTCTCAGCAATGAGTAAAGTAATTGAGACAAATGTCACACAAGACAAAGAAAAAGGAGACGAGACAGAAACAGAAGTCAGGTATGGAACAGAAAACAGCAGGTGTGGGTAGAGTCTCTCAGGTGGGTGGGATCTTGTAGCAAGGGACAGCCAGGTGGGGAATTTAGCAGTCATCGCTGACAGTAAAGCAAGTTCAGGTGGCCAGTTGCTATCCAGGAGAAAGGCCAGTATTGACTGTAATCACTGTCTTCCATCAAAAAGGAGGTGTACCACCTGGGTTACCAAAATGCCACAATTTTGGGTTCTTTTGCCCCATCCAAATGAAAATCATAAATCAGCAAAGTACTACTCAGCAATTGATCCTAATGCCCCCAGCTCACAGGGCCCTGGGAAGGTTGGAAGTGTCAAAAGTGGGCTCACATCCCACCTTCACAGATCCCAGCCATTCCAGGGTGCCTCGCTTACTTCTCCAAAGCAGTACCTGAAGCGACAGGAGTGAGGATGTAGCCCTGTGAATGGGGACCGAGCTGCATTCCTGTCCTAGTGATCTGAAAGTGCCTGCTAAATAACCAGCAAGGATGCTGAGACCAGTTGTCCCAGTTCATGGAGGGGAGGGCACAGGGGAAAAAATGATAAGGAGGGTGGGGCATGTTATTGGCCAAAGTATGTAAAGCAGAGATGCAGCCATTTCTTGTCTGTCTTACAGAGACAGTGCTCTGCACCCAGCCTGTTAGTTACTCGTTCCCTGTGTGCTGGGTGGGGCTCCCTGTGACTAGGGCTATGGCCTTTGTGATTTCCCAGCACCAAGGATGAAGTGAAGGAATTTCAGCAATATTGTGGAATGAAAGAATGACAGGATGTTCCCCAGACTAGGGACCAGAGGCACGCAGAAAGAAAATAAACAGCACAACCTGCCGTCCATGTGAGGACTGCGGCAGCACCTCTGATACACTTGACCAAACAAACAGTAAGGAACAAACACCCAATGGAACTTTCATCTTCTTATGAAGACATGTTGGCTCTGTGCTCTGCTGGCCCCAGTCAGTTCTTCACATAAACCAAGAAGCTAGCACCTTGCTAAGATCATCTGCTGATGGCTTTCCAGGCGCTGTGTTCCCTTGCAGGACTGCATTCAAGTGAACTCAAGCAGCACTTCCTCGTCTGTGCTCACTGAAATGCTGCACTGGTGTGGGGAGGTGCCCCGTGATAGGAAACCTTCACTTTGCAAGTTATGATAAGTTAATTTCACACAATCCACCTGCACCACAAAAATAACGCTAAGGGTATACACAATTAGGGTACAGGCAGCTGGCCCATGAACGTTTGGAAATTGGGTAAAGTTATCTTCTTGAAATTTATAGTTCTAACTCTAACCTTTTTCTGAGCTCCTGACTAGCAGCTCAAACTACTACTCATGTGTTTTATAAACTTGGTAGATACAAAAGAAATGAAGTGATTTGCAATACACTTCCTCTATCTCTCTCTACCTGCACGCATGCTCTTCATCCCGTCACCAGCACTTTCCTTTGTCCTCATCCGTACAAAATCTGAGAGGTCATTACTAACTTACTTCCTTCAGCTCCTATGCATGTTCTGTTTGTTTTCTTTCCTGAGTTCATATCAAATCTGCTGATCTTCCTTTTAGTAGTAGTAGTGGTAGTAGTAGTAGTAGTACTAGTAGTAGTAGTAGTAGTAGTAGTAATAGCAATTATTGAACCCAGGGGCTTTACACTGAGCTACATCACCAGCTACTTTTATCTTTTATTTTTGGGATAAATAAAAGACCTAAGGGTCTAGCTAAGTCACTAAGTAGTCCAGATTGTTCGAACTCTTAATGCTCCTATCTCAGCTTCACAGAGTGCTGGGACTGCAGACATGTGCCACTGCGTCTGGCGAAATCTGCTCATCTTCCTACCTCCAAATTCACCTTCTCTGACCTGAGTTCCTCCCTGCTGCTATGATCTCCTTGTTGGCTTCTTAGGATTCTCTCTGTACTCCTTTGTAGGCGACCAGATAATGAGAACAAAGGCCTAACTGACTTTCCCGGCAGACACAAAGGAGAAAAACAGCAAGCTGTCCTCCTTTGGCAAGATGCAGGTAAGACGGCACATTGAAAGTTCCCGAGAAAGTCAATACAGCTGAGACCTAGTTTTGCCCAGGAATGTACTATAGATAATAGGAGGAAGGTGAATTACGTGCTGCTCTAGTTGCTTGCTCCTCTAAGTGAATAAAAGTGAGGTACGCCAAATGCTCAGCACCCTTTGTCCAGTAGAGTCAAGACCCTCCTGGCCCTTGTGTTCTAAACTAACTCTGTGTCTTTTTGTCTTTCATCTTCATTCACCCCCAGTTGGGTACAAACTCATAGTCTGGCTTCCTACACCCTTTTCAGCCCACTCTCCACTTGGCAGCCTCCGTGACCTCTGCAAGCCATGAATTTTACCCATTGGAACCTTGCTAAGTTTTGGTAAAAAGTTGTTCCATCACACTTACTATCCAGTCCATAATTTCTAATATGCCTCTCATTGAGGCAGTGCATGGTTTAGCCCTTGCTCGTCCTCAGGAGCTCGTCAGCTCCTGATTGGATATCACCCTCGCCCAGTGTGGGCCTCCTCCAGGACACCTTGTGTGCTCTTTCCAACCTTTTAGAATGTGCTTATCTGCACTTCAGACATTGGAACCTGCAATCCTGCCACCAGGAAGATGAGGAGTCAGCAGGAATGCAGGAAAGGTGGCAGCTTGGGGTTTCATGACAATAGAACCATGGTGTCGGTAGCCAAATTTCTAACATCACATTAGCATCTAACCTGGAGTACACAGTACACACATACACACACACCGTTCCAAAAAACAAACCTAATGTGTAAGCATCTCACTAAAACCTCAGGAAAGCAGGGTCTTCAACTTTCTTAGGAATTGGCTTCTAAACAACCAAAACAGTACATTAGCAACAACTTAATCAAAAAGAATTCTAAAGGCTCTCACACTGCAGGAGGCCCCCAGAACTCAGCTCAGGGCTGGCATGATGTTTCAGGAATATAATAGAGGCCCACAGGTCCAGGCCTTTTTCTGTCTTCCCCTGTGCAGCTGATTCCAATTCCAGGCTCATCACTGCCCCATGCGCTGCTGCCCCTCCAAGCTTAGATGGGCCTTTCAGGGAGGAAAAGGACACAGAAAGGGGAATCTTTGCCTCTCGCTAGCCAGGGCTATCACGTGGCTATTCCAACAGGGGATGGGGAGTGCTTAGCTCTTAGAGCTTCTCTCTAATAGGCAGGCAAGGGAAGAGGCCTCAGAAATGGAGGATGAGTCAGCACATTAACATATTAGAGATAACACACAGAAATCAGCAGTGCTGTAGCCATCACTATTTCCATAATTAAATGCCTTGTATATTATTTTTTATTTATGCTTCTATTTACTATGACTTCTATAGTTCCTCTCCCAGTATTCCTCTCAACTTAATTTTCTTTATATGTCTTCAGATGTCTTCACCTCTGTATTTAACAATAGGACAATTCAAGGACCAAAGGCTTGTGCTTGATAGAGGAATAAGCATATACAGAAGTGTAAAGCCACTGTTATCATAACAAAAAATGTTTCTCTCCACATCTTTCACTCCCTTTTGAAATCTGAGAGTCAACCTTCAACTGAAAATTGCAGAGGTCTCCGGTAACTCATGCCTCTGAGAGACAGCAGGTGGCAGTGCAGACTAAGAAGTGACAGATCAGTCAGCGATGTAACTGGATTCGGTAGAATTAAATCAACCAGTCTAATTTTTAAGTTAGTGCCTTACCCAAGTTTTTGAGCCACCAGATCGTCCTGGCTTCTACCTCATTTCCACAAATGAGTGAGGCATAATTCCCTTTGTCTGAGTCCTACTTTATGTGGTATATTCAAATTTTTCTTAGAAGGGAGGCTGCTTGCTGAAAACAGGATTGGGGTGCTGTGTAATACATCACCCAAGGCATTTTCAGTCTATTTTAGGAAATAAAGAGATCATACTGTGGCTTTGTATTTGTTTCTGAAGTTCTGGATTATTGTGAAGCTCCTGAAGGCCGACGATCAGGAAGGAGAAAGATCTAAACAGAAGACCTATTTTTAAGGCCCAGGCTCTGAAGGCCAGAACTCTATTCTTTTCTTCTCTAGAAATGTCAAGCTTTAAAAAGTTAACGCAAACATATATAAGGAACAAAGTAGCATTTTTAAAATAATAGCGACATGTTAAATATAATGACATATCTCCATTTTTCTGAATCAACAGAGACTCTGATATATGAATAGAGATTCAACCAGTGTAACAGTATGAAGAGAAAGGTAACACTGGGTTCTCACTTGGTCCAAGGATGCTAATTGAGTTTAGCAAAATTAAAACTTCAGCAGATAAAACCAACATCCTGGAGCTCCGTGTTAGGAAAGCTTTTGACGCTATTTATGGAGTTGATAAGAAATATAAGTGATATTCTGCCTTAAATAAGAGATGGGGAACGGTTCTGCTTCTCACATGTTTATACATTTTCTGTCTCTATGTTATTCCTGCTTGGGTCCATCTATCCCCATTGCGTGCAAGGATTTGTTTTATATAAAGCATCACACTAATCATACAGAGGATACAAATATAGACAGGAGATGGGATGGTCTGTGCTCTCAGGAAATGATAGCAAAGTGGGGAAGATTTAAGAACTATGGAATTTGAGGTAGAATGATGTAAGTGCAATAAAGATGTAAAAATAAAGCATGAGGAGGATCAATCAAAGTAAAACACCAGTATTACTTGGGGAGGGTAAAGCCCACAGCCCAGAGAAGGTACAATTTGTTGCTACATCTTGGTGAATAACTAAGAGTCTCATAGGCAGAAAGTGCTAGAAAGAATTTCAAGCAAAATTAAGTTCCATAAACTGCAATGAGAAGAGAGCAGGTTTAGTTGAGAAATTAGGATGTGTGAGGATAGATGGGTGAAAGAGGTGTAAAATAGTGCTGAGAGTAGCTCGTGTCACATAATGAGGAACGCTGTCCTCTGGAAGAATGCACAATTAATATATCATCGTATTTTGTTCATTAAATTGTCCAGTGGTCTCTACATGCCTTTGTGTTTTTTACTACAGTACTTGCATTCAAATGTTTTGGCATCACTTGATCTTTTATATAGAATGCAAGTAAGGAGCTGTAAGATGTGTAGCAGGAGAGTACCCAGATCTCTCTGTCAATTCTTCAGTGCTTGTGGGGAGGTGCACAGTCTGCATCTGTGAAAAGACCACTGGATGAGGCAGTGGGTAGACTTCCACAACAGGGAGAGCACACACATTGGCAAATTTGTTCCTTTATTTGGTACTAAGATTGAACCCGGGGCTTTCTCACATAGCTATCTCTCTGTCTCTTTTCCATTTTTTACGGTGTTACAGAGTCTTGCTAAGTTGCTCAGGCTGGGCTTGAACTTACAATCTTCCTGCCTCAGTCTCCCAGAGTGCTAGAATTATAGGGTTATGCCACCATACCTGGCTGGCAAAATTATTCTTCATTCTTCTTTTGTTAAAGCCTTAACCACTGATCTTTGGAAGTGGGTTTTCTGCTTTGAAGAAGAGCTGATATGGGAGGGAATGTCATCCTTTGCAATGGAAGGTCATGATCCCTAAAGAAGTAACATAAATTTGGTACCAGAATTCCAGAGAAGACTTTGTGACAGATATGAAGACAGATTTGGAGAAATAAAAGGTCAGTGACTTTGAGGAGCAGAGAACTGTAACAACAATAATGAAAATGTAGGCACCGGGAAGAAGACAGTGTGGGATTTGCAGAAAAATTTGGCAATGAAATTCATAGCATGAAACCCACAGCAAAGAAGTCTTGCCAATAGTTTGAGTGCAGGTAGAGGACTGGGAAAGTAATAGGGACAGACTTATAGATTCAGAGGTGAATTTGATAGAGTCCATAATTAAAATACAGTTTGTAAGAATCAATTTGAGAAACAAAGAGGCTGATGGCACGATCTTTGGGAAAATCCTTGTGAGTCAAAAATTGGTAGAAACCAGCAACACAGAAGGAAAGACAAAGGACAAGTCAGGAGAGCACAGTGCTCACAGGCAAATGGGGAGGGGTTCTGAATGAAATGACTGATCAACTTTATGAAAGCTTCAGAAAGTGGAGGAGAACGCATCTATGGAACAAAGATATTTTGGTAGTTCAGATATCTGTCCATTTATTGTTTGGGTTAGTTTTGTTGCAGACTTTCTATAAAAGTCAATATAAACATACTTAGGTAGTAAAAAAGGCTCAATAGTGGGAAATGATTTTAAGGAGGAGAAGAAATATGGCTTCCAATGACACTGGTGAACAGGGCAAACAAAGAGGCACACAGGAGGAGTCTGTGGGAGTAATGCAGTGTGTGAAAACCTACGCAGCAATACAATCAGAAGGCCTCCAGTGATTCTCTTTATCTTTTCTTCCTAAAAAATATAGCCTATCTCAGTCTCAATTTATTAATGATTAAAAACAGCAAATCACACAGGTCTTCATACAAGAATTAAATACATTTAACATGGCAGGTATTCAAAAATATTAAATGCACTTCAAAATCTATTGTGCTAGTGTTCTATAATTTCAACATTTCAGCTGCTTTGCTTGGACATATTCATGTGCTGTTATATTTTTCAGCATCCTTTTACCCTTGTGTCTTAAAGCTTAAACTCTTCCTTTCAGCAGTGAGTCATAACAGCTACTGCTAAAAGTGTGATGACCATAAATGAATTGCTTCCATAGAGGATTTGGGGAGTGAACTGGGTGAATAGGAACAGAGGAAGGACAGCCACTGTAAAGTACAATGCAGGTGAGTGATCAGGGACTCAGAGGAAGTAAAACATGAGTAGCCATAGTTCATGGAAGTCTGAGAACTCTAAAGGTGTGGAGGAACAGCTGAAGGAGAGCTAAGGGTGAAGATGCTGGGTTTTCCATGAACGTGGCAGTATATTGAGTGCTCCCGTGCAGGAAGACACAGAAACTTGTGCCTATGGAGACAGCTAGGTAGGTAATACACAGAGTATTAACTCCTCTCTACTGAGCCCTTACTATATGGACACATCAATGCTATGCTGCACTGGGTATTGTTATTATCCTCACTGTACAGTGGAGGATGCTAAAGATGACAGACTATGCAACTCAGTTAAACTCCCAGAATAAATACAACATGGAGCCAGGATTTAATCACAAGTTTTGTGTCGTTGTTTTAATTCCAAAGTCCTAGCTCTTTTTTTTTATTTTTGGTACCAGGAATCGAACTCATGACTTCAAGCTTGCCAAGAAGTAAATTCCCAGTTCTTAACCAGTAGTTTATTCTGGAATTACAGAAACTAGGTTGATTACATAGGTGTTTGCCTACTGATGAGCCCCTATTGTGTGGGTTACTCATATTAACAAATTAACTCATCAAATCTACAAAGAGGAGAAGGTTACTTTTTAAAAGCTATTGCCTGCACAATCATGAAGGAATTTGAAAAAGATAAGTCATACTATTGAAAGTATATCCAGGACTGAGCAGTGCCAAACTTTGGTGGAATTCTAACTTTTAAAAAATTAATTCCAGAATTTCAAAGAAGGAAAAGATGACTCATAGGCATAAAGATATCCTTTCAAAGCATCTTTTTATTTGCTGTAAGAATATAATCTGCATTTCTATACAATCCATCATGCAAAAATACGGTAGTAATTTTACAAGCAGTGCAGAATCTCAACATCTGTACATTTGCTCAACTAATATAGTAGCAAATGTTGAAAAACAACATCTTAGGAAAAAGGAATCAACTTTCTTTCCCAGAAGCATGGCTTCTAACATCAAGAAGTGCAATCCAGAGAGCACAGCTAGAGTGAAGTCTGACTCTAAGGGTGGAGGTACTGACAGACAGATATGGAACACTAAGAAAGCCCCCTTATTGGGTAGCCAAATGGCTCTGTGCAGCCAGCACTACAACAGCTGTATACAAACAGGTAGGAGTCACCTGTTCAATTATCCTGATTTAGGTGACTAGACACTACTAACCTGCAGAAGGATCTCCCTGCCCAGGCACTAGACACGGAGCTAAGAATTCAAATAAAAATCACAGTGTTTTCCTGTTTGTGCAGCAATTATATTTCCCTGCAACACCATCATAAAGCATATTTTAAGTAAACTGCTTAACAGCACAATGGTCACTAAACTTGAGCTTGCTCAACTGGGACAACTGCTGTTTACTGGAAACGAACTACGGAGAATGTAAGGAGAAGACATCAAATCTTTTACAATTAAGTCCCAAATGGGGTGGCCACAAAGGGCAGCTCCTTCTCTAGAGGACTTTCTTGGAGAGTTTGTGTTGAATATAGTATGCTTTTAGCTACTTCTGTTGTATACCTACTACTTGCCAGGTTATGTCATTAGACAAAGAGTCTTCAACTAGTTATGCAATACAAGATGCAGATCAACCCTGAAAGCTATCTCTGCCCTTGGGTTTTCTTGCTATTTCTGTGATTTTAGTCCTGAAGTAAAAGCTCTGGAGACACAGAAAAATCTCAAAGTGCCACTGTAAAGTGAGGTGAGTTATAAAGCCTTTTATCCCATCAACAGGTATGTCAGCCAGTGGTATCCAAAAGGGCTTCAGATACGTGGTTTATTGGGAAGATCATTTGTAAAGGTATATCTAGACTTACAGAGAAAAATTTGGAAATAAAAAATTAAAACTAGATTCATCATTTTATACCCTTCTGCCCCAGGATCCCCAAACCATACCAACATGCCCTGTGGCGAATCTCAAAGCTGAAGTCTTTAAAACATGGGTCACATGTCTCAAATCACATTGATTTCCAGCGTCTTCTTCTGTGGTATACATAAAGAATTAGAAGAAAACTAAGACAAATGTACCTCCTGAAATCCTTGAAAATACACTAAGGCTATTGGAAGTAGCTTTGTTTGATTGGAAGTTAAAAAAAATCTTTCTTTTTTTAACCTGCGAATTACTTTGTAAAGCCTGAAGTCTGAAATATCCATGAGCATAATCCATAGTTATCTTTTCCCCTTAAGATTGTTACATTCAGAAGCATAACTTTTATTTTGAGTGCATTTACTTTGAAAGTTATATTTACTTGAATTTTAAGTGCTTTTAAATTTTAAGTATTTTCAAAATTGGAAACGATATTTTTAGAAGTAAATGTCTTAATTATGATTATTAAACTAGTCTTACTCCTGTGGTAAGTCAACTCAGAAATTTAAAAAATGCTAATGTGGGAAGTTTCATTTTTCTGAAAAGCCTGTGTCATTTTAATTTTGGTCCAACCTAGACTTAATAACCTATATGAAACAACTAGTATTTGTTTGTTGCTAGGTTCCAGATTACTGTCCAAATCCAGCAATTGATGAGTCTGTGAGAGAAAAGGGGTAGTTATCGCATACAGCCTTCATTTTGGAATCAGACACAATAGTATCAGCCCCAAAGACCTTCACAGTTCTGGGTGGGAGCCTCGCTGTGGCCATTGAGTGCCGACAGGCAGACAGGTGGGCCCTCCTTCACGCCTTCTTTTCTTCCCTTTGCTCTATTTTCTGTTCCAGTTATGAGAGATGTTCTGAATCTTCTTCATTTTGATCCTCTGATCCAGCATCTTGTACCTTGCAGGATGCTCATCAGTTTTCTTTGGAACCGAAGGTGCGTAGGAGCTAGATGCATAAGCAGGGCGCTTAAAATGACGCAAAGGAGGCTTGATAACTAGACGCCATAGAAAGAAAGACAGAGAATCATTAGCCTCACCAGTGATATGGCATGGCATGACCTGCACATTGTGGTCAACTGTTCTTGACTTGTTTTTTTCCTCTAAGCCAGAAAACAAACAGGGTTGGATCTTTACTGGGAAACTTACTGCATACAGATGAATAAACAAATAATCAACTTGGTCACTTACTAAAGAGCAGAAATCCCTACAGTTAGACACTGATGACCTCAGTGCATAAATAGTCTCTGATGACGAACAGGTGGTTTAGGAAGGCGAGAGGGCACACTGGCATCACTTTTGGGAACAACAAAGGAAAAAAGAAGAGCCATATCAGTGGCAACATTTAGCATTATAAGTAAGCTTTTAGGGCTGGAAGGTGACAGTTCTAAAGAGCTGATTAAAAGTGCATCATTGAGAAAATGTTCTCTCTCTATATATATATATACAAAGGTCTTACGTTCAAAGTATAAAAGTAATTCTTAAAACTGAACAAAAGAAACCAATTTAAAGATGGGCAAAAGATCTGACCAGACTTCTCATTAGAGAAGATACACATACCAAACAAGGACAAGGAAAGATACTGAACAGTTTTTAACACTAAGAAGTTGCAAGGTAAAATGACAGTGATATTTTACTTTACACTCCTATGCAAACATAAAATCCAAAGACAATGGCAGTTGTTAGTAACCATCTAGAGCACTGACAGCAAACCTGTTAGAGACCTAGTGCACAAATTACAATCCCAAACCCACTTATTTATCAGCAATTTAACATGAATACTGAGGTTTTGCTTCAGGAAAAACAACTGTTGTCTGATGCTCAGTTGCTGGGGTGACTTGGCTTTCCTGGAGGGGACTGCGTGTCTACTTGAGGCATGCATGCAGAAGTTCTCCACCACTGATCTAGAGCAAAAAGAACTCTAGCAAAATGATGCAGCCACTTTGGAAAATAGTTTGACAGTTTCTCAAAAAGCTAGATAGCCTTAGCATATTATGTAACAATAACCCAACTGGTTGAAAAACCTATGTACACATAAAAACCTGCACATGAATGTTGGTAAAAATCTTGCTCATAAGTACCCCAAACTGGAAACAACCAAGATGTTCTTCAGTAGATTAATGGATAAATTAATTATAGTACACCCATATGATGAAATCTTATCCCATCAGAAAAAGAAATTAAATTATCAAACCAAAGAGATGGATGGCTCCTACATACATATTTTAAATGAAAGGAATTAGTATGAAAATATATACCATATAACATATGGTATAATACATACCATAAAATTCCATTTGCATGATGCTCTTCAAAGAAGAAAACTATAAAGATGATTAAAAGAGCAGTGATTGTCAGAGGAGTGAAGAGAGGGTTGATTAGGTGAAGCACGGATGATTTGCAGGGCAGTGAAACTATTGTACATGTTATCATGATACTGGTAGATACACGACAGTGTGCAGTTGTCAAAACTCATAGAACTTTACAGCACAAGGAATGATCTCTAATGTGTGAGAACTAAAGAAAAAAACAAAGATCACGGAATTCCCAGAGTGAAATACAAAGCATGGAAAACAGATGGTTGTACTGCAAGTATATGAAACAAATTCACTGAACAGGATGGAAAGTAAGATACTCACCTGAGTAACTCTGGATATGAGCTGAATCCATAAAACCAAAGGCTAATGAAGATATATACATGTACTGTATTTTAGTTGATAAATCTCTTTCCTACATAGGTATAGGTGGACAATTCTAATACCACTCTACACATACCTGGAGTTGAACAATTATATAAATAGACAACAAACAGAAAGAAATATTGGCATGGGAATTTAAAAAAATAAAAAGAGAAGGCTAGAATGCAGTAATGGATTGGACTTGATGCTATCAATATATATCCATATGTAGCTTAATAGGGATATAGATTTTATAGATCCATGCATTTACCTGGGTTACCATACATATATTTATTTCCCTGCCTTATCAGTTAACAGGCCCTTGATCAATGAAGTAATAAAGATGTAGAAGTCTGAGTCACATCTAGTGTGTAGATCTGGACTTCTAAAGCATTCTCCAATGAAATGAAGCAGGGGTCCTGAGAGAAATTCTAGGACTAGGGAACAAAATATACAAGATATACCTGGAGTATGCTATAGAGCCCTAAAACTACAAAGTGCTGGAAAACTAGCAAACAATGAGACAAAGGAGTTCCAAGTGAAATAGCTACTGTACACATAAAAACCTGCACATGAATGTTGGTAAAAATCTTACTCACAAGTACCCCAAATTGGGGTACTTATGACATAAAATGTCAAAGTTGGAATAATTTGAGCAACAAATGAATAAAGCCACTTCAGATTATAAACTAAAATATAAAATAAATATCCGCAAGTCCCTAATGGAATAAAGAAATCATTGAATAAGTAAATAATTTTGAAAATAAACAAACCTCCAATGTAAATTTACAGAGAATTGTTGTTGATATACTACTTTCAAGCAGGAAAAGACTAAAGTCTGGGCTGGACATAGTGACATCTGTGCAGAGTGTAAGTCTAGAAACAGGACAAGAGAGTAGTTCTATAATGGATAAATCTAGTAAGTATAACTTTTGCAGATGATCAAAGTTGAGAAAATAGCAGTAAGTCCTGTTAACAGTAAGCATCCTTGAAATTGTGCAATTGAAGCCAGGATTTTGTAATGAAAAGAGAAATTTACTCTGTAGCTTTCCTCTAAAGGTTACATAACCCCATTCTAATAATGAGAAAACAGAGATGTCTGAGAAACAGAGCCAAGCAGTACCACAGGAGACTCGATGACTACATGTGCTGTCTCTTCCCAGGTGGGATCTTGGCACAGCAGGAGGACACTAGGTGACGACAGACATGTGAATAAAACATGGACTTCAGATACTGAAAACAAGTCATAGCGTACATCATCTAACCTGCAGTTCTGTAAAGAAGGAGAAGTACTGATTCATTTTTCCTCCCTCTCCCGTCTCTGCTCTTAGCTCTCATGATTCCTTTGTTCTGCTCAGAAGTGTTTGGTGAGTAAGAGTTAAAAACAAATCCAGTAAATTATCATCAAAAACAAAACACAAATAATAACTAAGATAAACTGTCAAGCAAACAAGCTGGCACTGTGCATTGCTGGAACACCAGCTCTCACTGGAAGCCACTTCACTCTCACAGAGAGCAGCAAAGGAGGATATGAAGGTGGGTTGGCTCGAAGGGTTCAAGATTGAGGACACATATGTGAAGTCACTGAGGCCACCTTTGTGAAAAACTAGCCAGCAAGTCTCGTTCGGTAATAGGAAAACACATGATGTTTATGATGAGGCAAATAATTAAATACAACTGAAATGTACAATCACAGGGAATAGATTAAATTCTGGTATATTCTTAAAATATGTTACTGTGGTATGAGTGTAAGATGATACAGATGTTTATTAACACAAATAGAGGTTCATGTAATATTCTAATACAAAACAATGCAATCTAAAGTCATGACTATAAAATATATTAATATGTGTATTGAAAAATCTGGAAGAAAAAACATTCAAATCATAACCATGGCTACTTATTTTGCTTTGGCTATTTATGCTAATTTTTCTGAGATCAGGCTTTAGTGGGGTAACTTTTTTTTATTTTATTTTAAAGAGAAAAGAACAAAAACAAAGACAAAAACAAAGCAACTCAAAACTATAAAAACGATACAGAATTTCAAACAAGATATTAGAAAATTAGCAATGGTTGTTGTATTACTTATTGTTAACTTCAAAGTAGTTGCTCAGATTACCAGATATAGGCATGCAAGATTGATCAAATAATTAAACATTAACTGTTCCTTTCAATAAACCAATAAAAATTAGTAGTAAAATTATCTTAGCTATCAGGTGTGTGTGTATATATATATAGATATATAGATATATAATTTCCCTTCTTTCTTTTCTTCTTTGTCTCATCCCACTTGTTCTTTCCTATTAAGTAGTTTCTTTCCCTTTCACAATATCTATCGTACCTTTCAATTTTATTTACTCTCTCAGGTTTTTACACTAGGGAGACAATATGGTGTTTACACATGTGGGTCTGATCTGGTTTATTTCATTTATGAGTATGGTCTGTAGTTGCATCCATTGACTGATAAAACACTCAAGCTTTTTCTTTATAGCTGAGTAATATTCCATTTTATAAAAATACCATATTTTTCTTATCCAATCCTCAGCTGATGGGCATTTGGGTTGTTTCCAAAATTTTGCTATGACAAATTGTGCTGCTATGAACATGGATGCACATGTATCGCTGAGGTATGATGCTTTTAATTCTTCTGGCATCCCCAGAAGGGTAATGGCTGGGTTAAAGAGGACCTCTAATCCTAATTTTTTGAGGAATCTCCAGACTGTTTTCCAAAGTGGTTGCACCAGTCTACGTTGCCACCAACAGTGGAGAAGGGTTCCTTTCTCCCCATAGCCCCTTCAGCATTTGTTGTTGGTTGATTTCTTGATGATAGCCATTCTTTCTGGGGTGAGATGAACTCTCTATTGTTTTAATTTGCATCTCTCGAATGACCAATGATGTTGAACATTTTTTCATGTATTTGCCATTTGTATTTCTTCATCTGAGAAGTCCATTTTTGGATTGGGTCTTTGAATTTAGGGGGTCTGAGTTTTTTCAATTCTTTATATGTTCTAGATGTAAGTCCTTTGTCTGAGAGACAGCTAAAATGTTTTCCCACTCTCTGGGTTGTCTTTTCACTCTATTGGTGATTTCTTTCAAAGTACAAAAGCTTTTTAATAGGATGAGATCCCAGTTGTTGATTCTTTGAAGTGTTTCCCGTGCAGTTTGGGTTTTGTTCATGAAGACTGTGCCTACCCCTATGTCTTCAAGATTTCAACCTACTATCTCTTCCAGTAGATTTAGTGTTTCTGCTTTAATATTTAAATCTTTGATCCACTTTGACTTTAGTTTAGTGCATGGTGATAGACATGGGCCTAGTCTTTGGCATGTAGAGAGACAGTTTTTCCAGAGATCATTTGTTAAAGAAGCTATCTTTCTTCCAGTGAACATGTTTGGCCCCTTTGTCAAAGATAAGGTGGCTGAGTGTAGTTGTATCTACATCTTCTAATCTGTTCTAGTGTGGTAGCTCTTTAAAAAGACATACATTACAAAAAGTTTCTTCTATGGAATCATGTATCAGAGCTATTGTATAAAAGCATACTTAATGGAAAGTCAGTTAAATTGGTTTCACTATGGGTTTTTGTGCTGGCCATCTCAGCGAGCCCACAACTGAATATACTTTTGGCAGTCTACAGATTTACATTTATTCATAGACTTTTAGGCACTTGTTATGTGCTGCTGATGTGATAATACACAGAACAGCCCTTCACAGAGCTTCCATTCTGGTAACACCCTCTGAAACTTCTAACTCACAGAAGAAAGACGTGTCCAGGATACTATTACTACAAGCTCATTAATGACCAGGACAATTTTGCCTTTTGTGTTATCCTAACATAGCAGAGTGTCAGTAAATGGCCCTGTTGTGACATAATATCCTACTATAATAACCTAAAAGAACAGATGTAATTTTAAAATCCCCGGGTGCTGAATTCTGTGTCTCAGAGTAAACAAGGAATTATGGCACCAAATACCCCAGAAAGAAATAGAAAAACAGTTCTGCCACCCCAGAGAAAGGAGCAGAGACAAGAGAGGGCTTCAGATCAAAAGCTAACAGTTGAAAGGTCTGGGCTAGCTGATTTGTGGCCCTTCAAGTCACAATCCTTCTCCATATTCATTCTATTTTCACGACTCAGCATGAATCCAGCCAAAGTATTATTGAATTTCCCACTTCTCAGCGTGAAGAAACATTTAGCATTTGCTGGAATTCTGATTGTCAGAACAAAAACTCTCCTTGCCACTAGAGTCTCTGCAAATAGAGTTGAACCTGCTGATAGAGATCAGCTCCCCACTGAGACTGTGGAAATACTTGTATGCCTGCCATGAACCTCACTCAAAGTGTGGGGGGATTTCACACAGTGCTGTTTTGTGTGCATTCATTCCCTTTCCCTTCTGCAAGTGACTGTGATGTAATGACAGAATATAAAAATAGAGGCAGTCATGAGGGCACCATCTTGAATTTAAGGAGGACCTTTGGGGGAGTAATAAGATAGCCTCTGGAGGGCAATTTTATTCATTTTCTGGCTATTCTTGAGATTTCAGAAGGGGTCTGACCCTCTTCTTTCTATAACTTGGTATTTCCTGTAGCTAGACCCACTCATAATACAACCTTGCTCCCCTGGCGGAGAAGAACTGAACAGTAAATAGAACCCAACCATATGCTTGATTATCAGCAAGTTGGACACTTCTTCCCCTTGGAAACACATGCCAAAAGTCTGCTGTCCTCTCTTGCATAATTTACTGAGAGAACACAATCTAATGAGTGAATAAAAATTTTGACAAAGGCACAAGTCTTTGTACAAAGCCTGAATTTGTAAAAGTCATTGTTTATATTACTTCTAAATATGCTTAGGAGACATGCAAAACAAAAACTGACATATCATCATCTTTAGTTTTGCAACTCTATGTGATGTTTGTTTTTTATAAAAGCAAATGTACTTTTGGGAAGTTTAACCTTCATTTGCCTAATTCTCATCTTTTTAAATGAATACTGCCATTCCTCTCTAAGATATCTGACTTTTCTCCTCTTTCAGTCAATCTATCTTTTGTTATCTATTGGTCTCTCTCTCCCTCTCTCTAATTTTTTCTCTCAGATGATTTTGCTTGGGGGTCTCCTCCTTCCATGGGAATGCATTGAGCACAATTTTTCTTCTTCAGCGAGCAGATTTAGATTTGGTTACATATCAAATTAATGCAACTGTTAGTTGGATTCACACACTGAAAGAAAAACTTAGGGATTTTTGAAAGTTCTTTTTTATGGCTATTTTCTTTATTTCAGTCTACTGTTACTTCAATACTGCTGTGAATATAATAGGTGTGACTGAGCAAGGAAGAATTTCCTCAGCCAAATTTAACTGTGTGAAAGTTAAATTAGGATCTTCATGACAGGATTTACCAGTGACTTAAATGATGTTAACATACATCAGGAAGCCATGAGCACAGCCTGGAAAATGGAGTTTTTCTTAATTTTATTGTTAAAGGGGACCTCCTCATGTTTATGGGAGCATCTTACGGAGTGTTCAGCAGAATACATTTTCATAAAAACTGGATTAATTTATTATCAGTATAATAGCATATATCGTGAGGCATTAGTTCAGTACACCCTAGTTTTGCACTGAAACAAGCCAGAGAGGATGGTCATTAACATTCATCCAAACTTGGATCTGGCCAATTACCTTGAGTTAGACTCAATTTTCCATCAAATTGTTCTTTCTGTCCACTGTGACTCCAGACTGACTACCTGGAGCCCCATGCCGCAGTGCAGAGCAGCAGGAACATGCGGAGAACCTCTAGAGGTAGAGCATCTCATCAAACATCAGTGGCTTAGTCTATGCTTAGCTTTAGCATCGATTCTAATATTGGAAGCTTTTTTTTTTTACACAAAGGAAGCAATGGAAATCTAGTTTATTTTCTCTCAAAGATAGTGTTATGACTTGGAAGAAAACATTTCCACCTATTTATCTACATTTAC
Source organism: Chinchilla lanigera (assembly GCF_000276665.1). NCBI lineage: Eukaryota > Metazoa > Chordata > Mammalia > Rodentia > Chinchillidae > Chinchilla > Chinchilla lanigera. The sequence continues at coordinate 32,800,464 of NW_004955410.1, forward strand.
ACATGGAAAAAAACCACATGAAACCAACAAGATGAAAATAATCATTTATTGCCACTTAAATATTGTTTTACATAAAGAAAAAATCTTTATGTAAGGGGGCTTCTGTACAATGCCATGTCTGATATCAACATCTGTTTATGGTGTCTGCCTGAAATCTCAGAGGAAGTCCTTATAAAAATGTGCAAAAACCGTCCAGGAGTTTGGAGCTTCATGGGAATGAAATATTAACGTTAGCTTCATTGAGAATGAAACAATAAAAGAACCAAACCCATGGTTTCATTTTAGGAAATGTTCTAGTAAAATAATTATAATAGCCTTTATGTATGTGAGGTGAGATTGAAATATATAGTGACTGTTTGAATTTTTAAAACTTATTACAGTAAAAGACATATTGCCACTAATCCCCTTCTAAATCCTCCCCCTGACTTTGAACATGCTTATACCATTATTCTTGCCACTCTGTGAAGCAGTTCTGACATCCTCCCTCCTGAGTTTCTTCATGAAGTGCAACTAAAACGAGGGTAAATGCTGCCCCAAATGCCATCCAAGGGGAGGGCAGACTCATCACGTTATTTACTGGATCTGTTTTCTTTTCTTTCTTTCTTTCTTTCTTTCTTTCTTTCTTTCTTTCTTTCTTTCTTTCTTTCTTTCTTTCTTTCTTTCTTTCTTTCTCTTTCTCTTTCTTTCTTTCTTCCTTCTTTCTTTCTTTCTTCTTTCTTCTTTCTTCTTCTTTCTTTCTTTCTTTCTTTCTTTCTTTCTTTCTTTCTTCTTTCTTTCTTTCTTTCTTTTTTTGGTACTGGGACTCAAACTCAGGACCTTGTGCTTACTTATGCCACTGAGCTATATCCCTGGCCCCTTCTTTACTGGATCTGGCACCGCACTTCAGAGGGCCATAGTGAGAATATAAGGAAACTATGCATGTGAAAGCAGTAGCACAGCAATATGTAGTGGGGGGCTCATTTGGGATTGGTTTCGATCCCTTTTCCTGAATTGAAAACCCTATATTTCTGGCATTATCTGGAAGACTTGCAATTGTTGGGAAAAATTCAGTAGCACATCCTTTTCCAAAACAGGAACTTATTTCTGTCCCCAAGACACAAAACCATTAGAGTGAAGCCATGCTGATAGCAGTCCTTTCCTTTTGCAGAAATACAATTTAGCAACATTAACCCAACTAGAAAATTACTCTTAACCACACATCAGACATCATGTTGTCTAAGATGATAATCTAATCTTAAGCTATTCGTTTAATATCTTATATTAAAAACTAGAATGATTAAACCCATTATCTCCATTCTAAAAGACTGCCTCTCCAAGGACTTTAAGTCACGAAAATGGGAAGGCTCAATTATCCATGGCTTTGTCTTTTTTCACCTCACAGAATGGAGTACAGAGGACAGGAAGCCTGCAGTCCCAGAAGCTATCCCACAGGAACTAAACTGACCCCATTTGAACCAAGCCTCTACCAGTCTTGTACAGAAAGATCACGGACCAGCATTTCCAGGTCCCAGTGGAAAGTCTGTCCAAGGGGGCAGACAAGCCACATGGTTTTTCTCCTCCCCATCAAACCCGAAGCTGTCTGATTCTCAAGGCAAAGGCACCATAAGATCACCAGGGGAGCTTTAAAAAGAACTAATACCCAAGCTCCATCCCTGAGTCTCTGAAGCCATTATTTTGGAATGGAATACAAGTATCAGTACATTTGTAATGCTCCATGATCCTAACATATAGCCAAGGTTAAAAACCACTGAATGGACTGAGTTTGTTTTGTGAAAAAGCCAGCTATAGTATAGTCGTGTACCAAATAATGATGTTTAGTCCAATGACAAACTGGATATAGCATGGTTCATTCTAAGCAGTCAAGATGTGTGGTAGGCTCTCCCACTGAGGTTTGTGAGAGTGCACTATACAATGTTTGTTCTACAACAAATTCAGCTAATTTCACATTTCCCAGGATGTTTCTCCACTGTGCAGTGACATATAATTTTACTTAGGGTCTAAGGGATGCTTGGTGCTGTTGATGGTGTCTGCTCAGTACGTGGACACTTTCTCCTGTCTTGGTTGGCTGGTATTTACCAACCCCTGGCCATGTGTTAAAATCTTTGACAAAAAAACCAAACCCATAGAAGTCTCCTTTTGGGAGAGTATTGTAAGAGGAACACGGGTGGGGCCACACAGAATGGGACTAAGCTGTGAGATCCTAAGAAAATCATTAATCTCCTCCAGCCCTTGGGATTTTGTTCTTTCTTCCTTTTGCAAAATAGGAACAATAGTAACTTGCACATCTTCTAGAGGATTTTGAAGGGGCTCTGAGTAAGAAAATGGTCATGAGGTTCTTTGCACAGTGTGCAGTGTGGAGCAGGCATGTGCTATATGATACCCTTTATTCCACAGCACAGGAAGATGAAACGCCATCCCTGGTGCCTTTTGACAGGGTCCTTCTCTGGTGGTTTTTCTTATGACTGTACAGAAAAGTCATCTAATTGCCCCAAAGATTAGATTTCACATGAAAGATCTCACCACACAATGAAAAGCTTGACTTAATGATTTTATTTGTATTTGGCAGAGAACACACCACTTTGACTCACCAAAGACCAGCTATCCAAAATGTACATTTGTGGGAAAAAAATATATGTAAATATTTCCATTCCACTACCCAAGGGAACCACTTTGCTGAAATCAAGCACCATTCTAAGAAAAGCAAAAATATCTAACCCACAATTGGAACTATTTAAGCAATATAAAAACAGGGGTCCACTGAATGATTTTGAGCAAGGCCTGTCCAGGAACATTTTATATTGAGTCTGGAAATCCCACGGGGAAATGTGGCTTAGACAACTAACCAGGATGCAAGAGGTCCAGTCCCTGAATTCTAATCTTCATGTAATTAGCAAATTGCAAGGAAATTAGAAAAACGACAAGGGCACTTCTGATGTTTTAGATTCTCTTGATTCATTATGCTAAAGCATAATAATTCATTAATTTCTTTCAGTAGAAGTGATTTTAGAGCAGATTACTTAGTCTCTTAGACAGTTTTTTGTGCTTTATCCCATATAAAATTTAGTCCTTCATATCAACATCGTGAGGACAGGGACAGAGTGTACGCACCTTTGCATCTCCAGAACTCAATCATAGTACTGACAACAGGTGCTGCTGTGAAGTATTTGACAGAGGGAATAAACTACTTTCCATCGCACTTAGTAACCATCATAAATGTTCCATTTAAAGAGCCAGTAGCTTCCTTCCAGCATGTACCACCTGGCACAGCTGTGAGAGTGTATAGAAGTGAGTAGTTCTCCTTTGTTTCTGCAAGGTCTTCATGTCCAGATTTTCTGCCCACCTTTGCTTAAGAAGAATGTCAGTGAATCCCTTTCCTTCAAGTCTCAAGTCTGGGGCCTGAGCAAACCTTTGCTTTGTACAGAAGCTAAGTCTTGGCTCATCTCTCCAGGTCTCACTACAATATGGAGAGGCAGGGAGGCATAGTTTTCCAACCCTCCTCCCCCTGAAAAAACCAGTGAAAGGAAAGAAGCAGTTAGGTAAGGCTGGAAAATCAACTCATTCAAAACAATGGTTACCCTATCAAATAACCTGTGATTTAAAAAAGAAGAACAACAATCTCCTCTAGGGAGCTGATCATTTTTTGTTTGTTTTAGGCAGGGTCTTGCTACATAGTTCAGGCTGGCCTTGAACTCACTATGTAACTCAGGCTGGCCTCAAACCTATGGTGATCCTCCTGCTTCAGCCTCCCGAGTGCTAGGATTACAGGCATGCATCACCATGCCTGGCAGGAGCTGATCATTTTTAACTTTATTATTTGATTATTTGATTCCATTGCCCCAACATTCACCAAGTGCTTAATTTATGTTGCTTCAGTGGTTTGGAGATTATGCAAACTAAATCTCTTGCTTGATTTTTCTCGTCAACATGTGTCTTTTGTTCCCACTAAGAAATAGCAACTTCTGAAGAAGCCTGTAAATATAAATTTCTTCTGGATTAAGTTCTAAAGTGCTAAATCAAGGGATAAAAAAACAGGCTTAGATTCAGTCCATAGTAGTGACAACTGCCACCCTTCATACTGAACTCAAGGTGAAAGACAGATGCATAGAACAGTCATTCAAATCCCTACTTGAAATACACCGTAAGGCTTCTTCATACCCCAACTCTGCTTGGAATAAGTAAATGGGGGAACTGATCTGATGCTCAGGTAGAATACAAGTGTGGAAAAGGTAATTACCAGTGTGGACTATTTAGCACCAGTCTTTACTCACCGGCAATCATGCACAGAAAAGAGCACACACTTGCCACCTGCCACCTTCTAACTATAGGCAAGCTATTTGTTTGTGCCTCAGTTTCTGATCTGTAAAATAATAGTGTCTTCCTTAGAGAATAGTGAGGATTTAATATGTATTAAGAACCTAGCATTGTTCCTGATGTTCGGAGGTATGCAAGACACATGCTTGTTAAAAGCCACCATTAGAGAGATCAGAAGTCACCGTTTTTCAAGTTAAGTACCCATAACTTACAGTACATGTAATTTTTGTTTTGGTAAAAGAAACATAAGCATTCTAAAATGTCTTCAGACCTCAGAGATGATCAGGTCCCTTCCAAGGAAGCTTCCGGGTGGATGTTTTATCCGTAGTCCCCTAAAACAGGACACATAACAATGTCATTGTAAGCCAGCGGGTATCTCACATGCAAAATCTTTCTACAGCAGGCAGTGGAGTTTGAAGCAGAGCTACAACTACTGCCAAGACTACTGTGCACCAGCAGCTGCACACAGGGAGGAGCAACTGGCTGTATTTCCATCAGCAAAGCACTGTAGTACTGTACCTTGTTATCTTCGAATATTTCAGCCAAGTGAGATGCCCTGGAATCTGCTCAGAGGTGAGTAATTGACTAGTCTGGATCACTAGTGGTCGTGACTGTTAGTGATGGTGAAGCTCTGTGCAACTTCTCCGGCAAGAGCTAACACTGCCCCAGCTCTCTCCACGGATGGCCACCGTGGAGCTCAAGAGGGTTCACACAGCCCATAGGGCAACAGGTGAAGTTGGCTCTAGAAAAAAATGGCTGCAGGTGCTATTACTTTCCAATACAAGTCACTTTGCTATATAGTCTTGCAAGGAGCCAAGGTGATGCCTCAGGGCAGTTTCCAGCACTGGAGTTCCAAGATGACCCCTGAGATAATTTCAGAACCCACACAAGCAGTCTTTAAATGGAATGATCTTTGGTGGCTTCTGGATTTAGACAAGCTCAACTTGCAGAACTTGCTTCATGCCCAACATTCATCTCACGCAAAAGTGAGAGATGGACTGCACTGTCATCAATATGAGTGAAATCAAACAAAACTGGCAAAACAGATATAGGGTTTCCACTTCAATTTTTTAAAATATGCATGCAGGAAAGAATAAATAATGACATAACAAAGAATTACATTCTTGTTATGGTTTAATCAGACCTGAATGTTTTTTATATTTGCTCAGAAATATTCTTGAAGGATTAAATAACATATGTAGGACTGAATTACCTTGTTTTCTGCCATCACGATCCATCTTTTACATCCCCCAAGAACTTTATACTTAATATTCATATATATATTATATATATGTTCTTTTTATTACTGGAAATCAAACTCAGGACCTTGTGCTTGCCAGGCAGGCACTGTGCTGCTGAGCTATATCTCTGGCCATATATATATATTTGTACCCACAAAATACCTACCAGCTCTGCATGTTTTATTATAGATAATATAAATTATCTTATATATCATATACCTTGTTACAAGTTGCTTTACTTGCTCAATATATGTTAAACATTATAAAACAGAAAGTAGAAAACCCTCAGTAAGAGTAAAATTAAATATACTGTATTTGAGTCGGGTTTGTTGTTGGTTTTAATATTAACTCTTAATCAGATATATTATTTGCAAACATTTTCTCCCATTCTGTGGGTTGTTTTCTCCCTTCGTTGGTAGTGTCTTTTGATACACAAAAGCTTTTAATTTTGGTGATGTCCAATTTATCTATCTTTTTCTTGGTTGCATATGAAATTGTGGTATCGTGTTTCCCTTCTGCCTCACCATCCACACACCCCCAGTCTGTCTAGAATTTTGTAGTTGTTTCTACCTGGCACTTTAAGCTTCCATATCAAAGCTGGGACTTATAATGACACTTCTGAATAATGCCCCACAATCATATTGAGGATACTGAATATCTAATTCCAAAGTCAGATCAATGTCCTTCCAGCTCCCTAGGCCAACAGCATCCTCCATACTAGGCTGTAGCTGCAGGAGATTTGTCAGCAGCCTATCCCACGCCCTCTCCTCAGACTATGGCCCTGAGCACTCTAAATCTCTTTTGCTCCTTCCGACATTCCCACTCAGGAGGCAGAGCCCTGACATCCCCTGACTTCAGTGCTGTGGAGTTAGTCATATTTTGTTTCTGTTTCCCAGAGCTGTTTGTCTCAATACTGGGCACTAACGATATTTTCAAAGTTTATTTATCTGTTTTGTCCATCCTTGTATGGGTTTGCAGGACAGGAGTATGTATCAAAGAGTGGATTTCCTGGATATTGTATCTTACTGACTGGATTGATTAGCCTGCAGCCAACTGGTTTGATTACAGTGGATCTGCTATGTAAACGGCACTGAAGAAAACAATATCTAAATCCCCAATTAGGTCCATTCAACTGACTATAATCAAAGGGTTTTAAAAGCTGGCATTTACTCGTGGCACTTAGGAATTGTCTCTTGTATAGCTGTGATACCAGTGAAAGCTTCTCAAGGTGGGCTTGTGAGCAGGTGCTAGCCAGGCCTGGTGAGGGGCCATTGAGGCATCTGAGTGAAAGGGAGGCAATGTGTGTGGCTTCTGAGAAAAGAGAGTAGAGAGCTGGCCACTGTCACAAGTGAGGTAGAAGGTAATTACTACACAAAGTGCAGTTACTATCACCTGTGTTTGGAGAATGACCATTCTAATCCTACAGGCATGTGGGGAATGGTCAGAACTTGGAGCCTAAGATGCCAGTTTGGTCCAGTTTAGACCACCAAACTAAGGCTTGAAACAAAGTTGCCATGACTGATTCAGAAGCCCCGGGAGCAGGACAGAACACGTGGGAAACATATCAGCTCTGCATATTCTTGCAAATGACCAGGATGACCTCAGAGGTCTCACCTGACCTAGGAAGGAGATGACTTTCCAAGGAGAAGACATCATTGCTGCACATTAGAGTTTCTGGTATAAATTAGTTTATCTTCTCATGTTCTAAATTCCTAAGAGCACAATCAGCACAGTAGGACACGATGTCAGTGACTTCCAGACAATGTGGGGACCAAGGTCTGTGCAATATTAAAACAAAGTAGTATAGTTGAGGCAAATGCAAACTTTAAAATAAGTCTTTCTCTAAAAGTGCTTCCTTTCTATGTAGTCATAAACCTACACATTCAGGAGGCCAGCCTTATAAACATTAGAGTGTCTGATATATGTCTGTCTCCTTGGCAGCACAGGGGTCCGAAAGGAATGACACAGTCTCCACTGTAGGAAAAGCTACCTATTAGCAGGTGAAGGTACATTTAGCAAATCACTGCAATGCAATATTAATTCCACCTAGATGATTTGGAAAGGAGTGCAAAGAGAAATTAACCGAGGGAAGCCAAGGGAAATTAGTCAAAGAGGCAGGAAAACTCAGAGCAAAGAGCAGATGTTGACTGAATCCAGTTATAGGTCTGGGGTAAAGAAACTAGAGAAGGGGTTGGGGATATAGCTCAGCAGCACAAGTGCCTGCCTGGCAGGCGCAAGGTCCTGAGTTAGATTCCTAGTACTAGAAAGAAAAAAGGAAAAGAAACTGCAAAAGCCGGGCATGGTGGGGCATCTCTGTAATCCCAGCACTGAGGAGGCTGAAGCAGGAGGGTCTCTGTGAGTTTGAGGCCAGCCTGGACTACACAATGAATTCAAGGCCACCATGAACTACATAGTAAGACCCTGTCTCAAAAAACAAACAAAAAAGCAGCTGCAGAAGTTGAAGTTGAAAAGGTAAGTAGACATACATTATCTTTTATCTCTTTAAAATGCTGATAATTGTAAAGTGTACTGTTATTTCATGTACAAGCAAGAAAATAGAAAATAGCTTTGCTAACTAAATTATCACATAGTATGGACTGCAAAACCCTCCAATTTCAGAAGAGATAAAATGCAAGGTATTGTGCCTTTTAGAATGGATAAAATGTGGTACTTTCCAAAAGAAGAAATCTAAAAGGTGAATTAATATTAGAAAACAATTTCTTAAACATGATAAAAGTAAACCAAATATGGATGACATTTTTCTCATCAAAGTGGCAAAATATAAAAACATCATTCAGCATGAGTAAAGGGATAATAAAATGGGAAAATTCATCCAGGAAGTGTAACTTAATTACCTTGCAGAAGATTGTTTTCACAATAATATGTCAAGAACCTAAATGTGTGCATATTCTTAAAGCAGTAGTCCTGCCTACCGAAATTTGACCTGATCCATACTTAGGGACTCAGGAGATTTACATACAAGCATATAACATTAATTGTGACAATAAAAATGCAAGCTATACAAATACCAAATTATACATAAACATCTAAGTAAATAAACTGTGGTGTATCTAAGAAATATTGGTCAATTGTTTAAATATTTGTTAATTTACCAAGATGGGAAAACATCTTCTAATGTAAGGGCAAATTTTCAAAAGGAAGGGAAAAATTCTACATAAATTAGGATTTGAATTTTGGAAAAATATTTAATAAAGACAGAAAGGTTAAATAATCTAGGTTAACTGTAAGGTATAGCATTATTGGCAACACTTCCCTTCTATAATTTTTAACAGTTTAAAAACACTTTTATAATGACCATGTTTACCTTTTATAACTTCTCCTTTCCCCACAACGATTTGTTTTCTAAGTTCTACTACAATGAAGTCATAATGGAGAATGCAACCTTAGGCAGGGACACACAGAAAGACCAATAGCTACCCCTTCTATCAACTAGTAACTACAGATGATCACTGTGAACATTGAAACACTCCCTGATACATGACAGGTGGGCCTAGATCATGTGGAGTTCTATATTTCTCAACAGAGCCAATCAGCTATGTCATTAGCTCCGACATTGTGTTAGAATGATGTTAAATTCATAAGCATTTTTCCTAATCTATATCAGGTGGATCAAATGGGTAAGAAAACCAATGTTCCAAGAAAATGAAGAAGAGACAAATGGTTGCATGATTTCCATATGGCAGAGCTGGAATTTGAACCCAAGTCTCTCTCGCTCTTTTTCACCAAAGCCTCACTATCTTGCCCAGGTGAACATCAAGAAGGAGAAAGATTCTGTTCTTTTCACCAATGAATGGAAGAGATTATGAACACACTATGGAAGGTTACAATGGGTGATGGAGATACCTCTGAAAACTTGATTGATAAAGGGCTAGATTCGCAGCTTATCAACTGCTACACTCAGCTGTCTTTTCTATTGTTTGTGGTCACTAAGGTAATGGCACGAAGATATTTACCTACCTGGCAAGGTAAGGCGACTTGTGGAGCTAGTGCTGGGAGCTGGGGAGCCATGAGAACGCTTCTTTGTGCCTATGACGAGGAAGAAAATGGTAAGCAAAATTAGGATTGAGGATAAACTTGTTGAATAGGTAAATGTCACTCTGAAATAGTCAAATGATCCAAAAGTTTGGGTGTGGAAGTAACCTTTAGAAGGTTAGGTGAGGTTATAGCACTGGCACATAAAACTACCATCAGAAAAGCCAAGAGTACAGCTTTTTATCCATGTGTGATTCTGCTCAGTTCCTCCAATTGGCAGGTTAGCATTTTGGGGATCACCATATTTGGACAAGATGTAGCTTGGCATCATCAGGGAAGTTTCCTAAATATGCAGTGGCCTGGGCATTGCCCCTAAGATCTTGCTTGCGGTGCTCTAGGATGGAGCCTGGCACATGTACTTTTAAAGCTCCCAGATGATTCTGATGTTTACTCAAGGAAGAGAACAACTACGGTATTTAAAAAGGTAAAGTTCTGTTTTTAGAATCGAGGAATCAGGGGTTTGGTCCCTGCTTTGTTGTTGTAGACTATTCTCCCTATTGGACCTCAAGCCATTAACTGGATCTTGCTGAGGCTCAGCAGGTGTTCATCTGAAAAATGAGGGAAATAACAATTACATCAAAGAGTTCTGGTGGGAATCCAAGGAATCAAGGTGTGCTAGAGCACTCAGGAGGTGTGGGGGATTACACAAGCATGAGGTTACTGAGGTCTCTGTGTTTCCAATAGCTGGTAATGAATTCTCAGTAAGGAGATTAACCTTGCTCATATAAACAGTTTAACGGGTCATGAGGGAATGAAAAGACAACTTCCAGGGTGAAATCAATAAGGAGAGAGTAGAACAAAGGGACAAAGGAAATGCTCCATATTTCTGCATAACAGCATTTATATTTTACACATATGTATGCGTCTATGTTTGCATATAGGTTATGTATACACATATATAGTCCATGGATATTTATATATAAATATATAGACACGTATGAACACATGCGCACTTCACTCATTCATTTATTCACTCATTCATTTCATTCATTTCTTTCACCAGCTAGAATAAGACGAAGCCTGGAAGCCAGAATCCAGCAAGCTGGCAAAGATTTACAGTCTGACCTGGTAGAACTACAGAGAATTCATATGGGCACACACAAATTAATGTGATCTGTTACAATTCCTTCAAGCATCCTGAACTTCTAGTGAAGTCTATTTTATAGCAGAAGCCTCATGTGAGTGCACTGAGTGCTGATGGAGGAAATGCTGTGGCCACAGTCACTGGTGAAGGCCATTCAATGACCCACACGCAGACCAGCATCCCAGGAAGCAGATACTTGGGACTAGAGCTGACCCGGTGCATCCTGAGCTCTCCCTGCCACAGAGTCCCTCTGAGAAGTAAAGACATACACGGGATGGTGCTTGAGACGGTTTAATTTTAATCCTGAACATGGTACCAAGCTCGATCTTCTGTGTTGTTGTTGTTGTCATTACTATTCTTGGCAGTAGCAGTGGTGTTAACAGGAGTAGTGAAAATAGAAAACACAAAATTAATCCAATCACCTCACACCTGCCAGAGGTGTTAATTTATGTGAGATAAGATACAGCTGCTAGCGACACTGACAGGCTACCAGTAGTGTGTATGCTTCCCAGGTCTCATGGCTGCGCTGAAGAACAGAGCTAAGGAGATCTAACCTGGCTGGAACTGGGCTTGAGATTTGTCAGAGATGATTTGTATATTTTAGGGGATTCCACAATCCTCTGAAGCGGAAATTCCAGGGAATGAAGCCAGAGATTTGCATTTTAACATGTTTCCCAGGAATTTACTATGAATTGGTCTAACATAATGCCTTGGACACTAAGAGATGAAAGATTTACCAAGGGTGACATTGGTCAGGGATAGGGCCACTTCACCTCACAAGCCAGGAGGTACAGTTCAATACTATCTTTTAGAAAGCTTGGTATACTGCAAGTCAGCCTTGAGGAGGGCCCTCTCAGGAGGCAAATCCAAGCCTCTAACCTTGTGGTCCAGAGACCTTCCAGTTCCACCAGAAATACCTCTGGGTTTCACTTGGGCCTCCTTCCATGGTGAGCATGCTCATCACTAAATGTCACTCAAAGGCTTTTTACTTATGTCACAGAGAACTTGGGACAAGATTTCTCAACAGCAGCACTATGACATTGGGGCTGTACAATTCCTTGCGGTGAAGGCTGTTCCATGCATTATAGGAGGTCTCTGGCCTTTATAACACTACCCTAATCATGACAATCAAAAGTGCCCTCCCGGGAAAATTTCCCTCAGTTACAAACCACTGTTCTACTATGGCAATAGGATTCAGAGTTTTTATTCAGAGCCATGATTCCCAGTGTAGCTACTTGGTTATCACTAACATATATGAAGCAGTTACTGTGTCCTTGGCACCCTATTAACTAGTCACAGGGAAATGTACGTTCATTCATTGTCCTTTCTGATCTTAACACTCTGACGTTAAGACTACTCCCATTTTATGGCATTTAGAGTCAAAGGATATTTAAGTAATTTGCTCAGAGTTATTGGTAAAATTTAAGCCAAGATGCTTCAAAGTTCAAACCTACAGAAATTTTTCTCATGACTCTTGCTTCCTCTTAACCAATTCATTATCTGAGTTTCCTCTTCAAGTCCAGTCTCTCAGCTTTGCCTAAGAATAAGGAAAACCCGGAACAATTATTTTAATGAAAGGGAAAAATAAGACAGAGAGCCAGCACTTCCGGGTGGACCCCCAGGGACCTTAACATTTTGTAAATGCCTCAGGTGATGCTGATCCTCAGGGAGCCTTGTGTAAAAGAAATTTCCTTCTTGTCTAACTACTGGAAAATTTAGTGCTCTGATTTCCTTGCATACTCTTATGAAGCAGAGAGATCCAATTTAAGCTTGCCTACATGAGTCCTTGAAAACTTGCAAAACAGTGACTACTTTCAATATTATTACTTGTGGAAACATTCACTATTGACACATTATTTCATAGGAATTCTTGGTGCAATTAAAAGAAACACAGTAACTTGTTATGATCTTCCAAAGTCCTTCCCTTTGATGACTTCTCCTTAGGCCGTTTTCATTCCCTTGGTACCCTCAGTGAGACAAATCTTTCCTGGCATTAGGTAAGTGAAAGGGCCGGTCTGTAAGGCTTTCTTTAAATGCTATTTTCTCTGCATGTTTTATTAATATCCAATCCATCGGGAAGGGTTGCATCCCCACCTGCGTCTCATAATCATTAATCATAAACAGGTGGGAGGAAGAGAAAATTAACTTGTTTCTGATCTCTCCAGCTCTTCAGACGGCACCAAGGACCACTGGGGGTGGTTGGTTCTGAGTCAGCCTGCCACTGGCTCCCAGTTCACTGAGGCTGTTTTCCTGAGATCATCTTCCACTCTGCAACTATCAGCTAGCTTATCACTCTACTCAACACTCCAGACATGGGAGAAATGCCCAATTCATCTAAGTTTCAGCTTCTAGACCTCTTCACCCCTACTTGCTCCCATCCCAGGGAAAATGTCAGAAGCTAAGCTGGAAGATCCAGACACACATCCGGCCTTCGCACTGTGCTGTACTTTCACAAAGACAGTGAAAACAAACCAATGCATACACCTGGCTCTTGGATTTTTGTAAACATCCACACAGAAGTGCCGCTCCGTGAGGGAATTTATATTCACTGCCACTGCTTTTCAGTCTTGGTTACATATAAGGGTCATTTGGTGTCTCATGCTGACCTCACTCAGGGATGCTGCTTAACTGGTCTCAGTTGGGGCATCGGCCTGAGCCTGGCCTAGGTCTGGGCACTTTCTAAAGTGAATACCCACAGGAGACTGACTTTTACAAGTGATTTTTATTTAGGCTTCCAGGGAGCCCAGATCCTATTTACCTCTCAATGCAAGGAACTGGACAGCTTTCTATAGCATGCATATCCACATACAAACTTTTGTTCTACTTTATGACTCTGGATTTACTCTACCTTCTTAATTTTTAAAAAAGACTAATGTATTTGATTTATGTGATTCTAGAAATCTTGAATAATTTAAAAATGAAGCAGGTAAAATAAAAACAAATAAACAACTATATCAGTTGTGGCATTAAATTGTATTTTCCTCATTTATTAAATTGTAAAAACATCAATTTCGGACAGAACCATGAGGATCGAGTAAGTGTACATATCAAAACTCTAATGAACTGTCAAGTACAATATATGTCTGTTATTGTTCAGTTTAAATTCAAGAGGAAGAAAGTGTGTGGGGGGGGAGTAGGTGTGTGATTTTTAAGAAACAAGCACTTGAAGGTCAAGAAGCACTTTATTGTTGACCCACAGTGAATGCATAGGGAGTAAACAACCCAATCCATCAGCTCAGGGCAGAAATGTCATCACTGGGGTTTTGTGACTCAAGGCATCTTTTAACAAACGAATAGCTTTCAGACACTTCAAATTAATGTCCTTGGTTGGTTCGGCTAAAAGGCAATCCATGTAGTTCATCAGGTGTCTCAAAAGAGGACAGTGAAGTGACCCCCAAGGTTGCTCACCTCACAGCAAACACACACACCTCAGACGTAGGATGTCCTGTTAGTGCTACGCTCCAGCATTTGCAGCTTAACCCCAAACACATTTCCTTTCTACAAAATCACGTTAGCCTGGCCAGGCCCATGCCTGCTGAGGAAAGGGTTATTCAAGAGCCATTTGAGACCAAATGGAGTTATTATGAATGATCTGATAACAGGAGTATTGTTATGATACACCCAAGTCCCCTGAGCAGAGGTGAATGTAAAAGGCCCTGGTAGAAAAGTGACTGTCAACACTCTGGACATTTTTAATCATTTTTTTTAACATACTGTAAATGCATGCCTTTGTGAAACCCATACATTTCTGATTTTAGCTAAGTGTATCTTCTGACATCTTTGTGCTGCATTTGGGCAACAAGCCAGTGTCTCTGAACAAATTATTTTTGCCCCTTGACAGCTTTAAAGAAAGAACATGAATGTAAATTCAAGTTGTGCTTTGGGGTGTTGAATCAATGAGCAATGGAAGAAATGGAAACCACACATACCTTCCTATGAGTTGTCTTGGGGTATAAACGAGAGCATCTTATGTACAGTGTTAAATAATATTTTCCTGCATAATAAAACACTATCAATACTTTTTTGCTTTGGTGTGACTTGATTATGTCTATATCTTATCCATTCAGATATCTTACACTATGTGTTAAATATGACTGTTTTAACATTTGAGTATGCACTGGGATTGCACATAATGAATGAGGATCCTCAAAAATGTTTACAACATTTGATTCAGCAATTGTATATTTAGAAATTTGTCCACAGAGATATTCTGAAATGCGACAAAGCCTTATACACAAAGATCTCTAATGCTATATTATTTTAAAGTGCAAAAACTAAAATGAAAGCATGTAACTATTCAACAGTAGACAGGTGGTTAAGTAAAATGTGCCACAGTCATAAAATAACATACTGTATCATGTTACTATTGAAATTACATTAGTGTGAAGTTTTTTAAAAATGGAAAAATGTCTATCAAATAATGTTATATGGGTGAGCCATAATGCAAAATTAAGTATACTGTACAGCCTTAGCTGTGTAAAATCACATAGTAAAAGACCACAAGGAAGTACACTATTGACAGTGCTTAATTGTTGTAGGGTCTTACAAGTGATTTTTAGTTTTTATTAATGGCCTGATAAGAATAATGCTTTTATAATGCAACCAGATTGCACAGAGCAGAGGTGGACTCTGAAAGATTATATTTTTCAAAATGAGTAACAATCCAGTGGCTTTACTATGCAAGAACAATATGAAAAGGCAGCTCACCAGGGAGGTGGCATTTGTATAATAGACCTTGTCACTACTAGGGGGTCTCTTCTTAGTGGCCAATTTCAAGGAAACAGGCTGGGAGCTGATACTATTACACCACTTGTGTTCCCACAAACAAGGGTAATGACTATTTGCTAGTCAGATTCCTGAAGAGCAGGAAAATGTTCCCAAGTATAGACCTTTCCAGAGAAAGAAAAAAGTGAGGTATTTGAAAGTTAGTATCACAGGGCTGTAAAACCATTAATATTATTGTACCCTGATGGAAAATGATCTTTAGAAGTCAGCCTAATCCAATGAATGCTGAAGTTTCTCATGCCTTAGAGGAGCTTCTGATAACTTGTCTACCTCATACATCATTCAAAAAAGATGCTATGAACCATAATGGAGTCATGTTCTAGGAGCATCTACCAGTTCATAGGTGAAGGCACTTGGTACTTTGGCGTTATGTGGTGATTGGAAGACAGACGGTAAAGTTTGAAAAGCCGTATGTCTAAGGACAGAATGTAGACAACAATTTTTTAAAACTTAAACAACCTTTTAATTTTTCAATTTCCAATTAAGAGGTTAATTCATTGTTTTTATTTGGTAATTAGGAGATGAACATACAAGTACATACTCATTATTAGATCCTGGGGGGAAATTATACATTGCATGACTGTCAGGCTCATTTGTGAAATAAACACTTACGATAAACACAACTTTAATTCTTTGACAGCAGCTTTGCATACCGTTTGACATGAAACCCGATGATTAAACTTTGCATTTGGAGATATGAAGCTATGGCATTTGGATGGGTTATTTTAATACATAGCAGCATCATAGGAAACAGAACATTCTTCTTCAGCATGGACACTCATTCTCTTACCCTCTGATGCATGAACTCAAACTGCGACCAGCACTTTTTTTTTTTTTTTTGCCAGAGCATATTTCACATCGTGGAAGTACATAATATGTGCTGTAAAATAAAATCCACCTCCACCTTCCCTTTGGAAGAGCATCTGAAGAACATATCCAGAAATCCCTTCCTTATTCTTCCAAAGAACTATGTATTCAGCATGATCTGGATGGTAGTTTGGGATTTTGATTCTGCTGGCCTTTCTCTTTTGAGTCTTGCTAAACATTCTTGACATTGATTCAGACTTGAAATGCAGCAAAATCTAAGGCTGAGGAGATGAGCTGGGTTTTCCATTCACATATGGCCAGAGCCCTTACCAGGAGACAGGCTACAGCCCATAGTGAGGGTATAACATCCTAAGGAGAAAAACCCTGTGACAGTAAAAATTACACTGTACACTAAGGGAAGATAACAATATGTGACTGGCCTCCAAGTGACTCACTTTTCTTTGAGCAAGTGATCTCCCATAAGCATTTCCTTCTTCTTGCTTCCCTTCACCAATCAAATCTTTCCTCCCAACCTACCCCTGTCCTGCCTTTGAGACACAATGTTCCTTCATGTGGATTCCACTGGAAGGTGGTACTTTCCCCCATTACTTTGTGTTTCTGTGTACTAAAGTGATATTGTAAGCAGAATGGCTTACCTCAACAGAGGTAAATGAACAACTTTTTAAAAGGTAAAAAAGTGTAGAAGAAGGAAAGGGTGAAAAAAAGATATGAAATGGAGTAAAGATACTTAAGTTAGATGGTGATATTTGGGAAGAATCTGGCCTTACAGTAGGCACAAAAGCTGATATAAACCTAACTGAGCTCCAGAAATGAACATAGTATATTTTAAAAAATTTAATAGCATATAAAACTGTATAAAAATATCAAAGCAAGATAAAAGGAAAAGATGTATCTTATAGTACTATCTCTAGAATCAGTTACTAGACAATACTTATGGCTGTAGATTTTTACTATAAATCTGTGTATATTAGTATGTGCCTGTAATTCCGTACCATCACACATATACCCCCTCGCTACACGCAGAGAATACAAATCCCCAGTCCAAGACATTACGACAGGATGAAGAGGATTTCAAGATGTGCCTCTGAAGCAATCTTAGAAGCCATTGGGTTTTAAGGGGCTTTATTTTAAATCAGTTACACTGCACCATAAACTGACTGAGAAATGCAGTACAGAATTGAGCTCCCATGAAAAATGCAAGGTAAAGTGCAGGAGTAAGAGCTAAAGCTGACCAAAGCAGAGATGATGGACCCCCGGGTGGCACCCACTGTGGCCAGCTTCAGCCAGCATTTATCCCAGGAAAGGGTGGCAAGGTCTCTCCAGGGGAAACTGAATCAGTGCTCTAAGAGAGCTGACAGGGCCCATGTATCACTCTCGGCATCTCCGGGCTCTATAATGGCAAATTCAAGTGGATCCACGTTCATGTGGTGAAGTCTGCCATTGCCAGGGTTAATCCACTTCTGCTCGGGGACAGAAGCCAGAATATATGTCAATTCATCTCAGGTGTGAGGTTTAAATTTGACCTTCTTGAACTTTATTGTCTAAGTCTCCCACTCCATCCCTGGGTTATTTAATGTGAAAGCAAGTTCTTCCAATGAAACAATTCCTGCTTGGCCTTTCTGGAGAAGCACCTGTCTTTTACAAAGGACCAGTGCAGACCTCCAGAGGCCTACTTCCTATTTTTCTAACCTCCCTTGACCCACATTCACTAATCAGACAAGCTGCCTAGTATAGGTCGCACTGGTTCCGCTCTAACTGTAGTGACACTTTGCTGCCCATCAGTGCCTTTGAAGATAGGAAATGTTAAAAAACTGAAATCTGGCCTTGAGGTAATATGTCTCTTGGTTCCCAGAGGGATGTTCCATAAAATCTTGTTGCTATTCATTACGATTTCTTCATAAAATACATTTTCCCAAAGATAATGAGGTCTTTAATCATGAATCACTGTTGATGAATTACAAGCATTACTCTCCATTTGTTCATGAATAAGAGCCAATAAAACATCATGATTGCAACATTATGTTCTTTAACATCTCATTTTGTTATGGTTCAGTGCTGTATCCACCTTATACCGGTGGAACATAGCTTTGCAACGATTTCTCATGCTGCACATACAGAACCTCCTATTTGCTCCAGGAGAGTCTATTTTAACTCTTAAAGGTTTCAAATTAGGCTCTAAATAAAACCACTGGTGTTTCATATAGACGTGTGCCATTATCCATTTGGTACACCATTCTCAGATAAATTCTGTTTTCTTCTGGGGTTCTTTTGTTCTGTTTTTGTTTGCTCTTCAATTAGAAAGCCATGGACATTTTAAATTTATTTTTTCATAACTTTGGCTTTGACAACTTCCCCTGAATTATCTGCTATTTCCTATCTCTCAGGGTACGTCTGCATATACTTAGAATATAAGCCTCATGAACATAGTGATGTGGTTGGTGGAGAGCAGATTCTGAGTACGTTTTCAGGCAAATTTGAGTTTTGTTTGCATCTACAGGAGGATAGTGCAATTGCATTCAATAATTTTACATGTGTTTCCCAAATGCTGACTGGGTATTGGGTGCCATGGTGGGCCCGTGCTATGATTCCTGTGATTTGTGTGGACATTTCAGGACCTGAGAAAAAATGTCACCTGAATTCCCTATATCTTCTTTCTTTGGGATGTAATTCTACATACATAGGTTTTCAATATCAGAATCTTCTCTAGCTTATGAGGAGAAGGTGTTCTCTTTTGGTTTGTAATCCAAACTCTATGAGAAATATTACAAAGTAATTTCTAACATCTAAGTCTTTGCTCAGATATTAAGTAACAGTAGAAGAAAATATATTACACGTTCTATTTATCTAGCCCTATATCTAAAGGAAAGTGACCCAAGCAAGAAGTAATAGTGGAAAGCCAAGCAACCTTATTCCCAAAATATGGATTACAGTATTCATCCATATTCATCTTTCGTGTCTGCTGTCTTTCTCATTTTATGCTCTTTATTTTTCATTTTTACACTTACTAAAGACATGATTCCAGGTGGAAAATATAGTATCTTTAACTCTGCAAATGAAATGCACATATGCATTAGATTATATGGGGGGGTTCCAAGGTTTCATATCATGTTATTGCTAAGTATAATAGCTCCATAATGGGGTCCTATCAGATATTTTCAATAGTTTTAAAAAGCTCCAAGAATGACATGGAAAGTGGAAAAAAGTCCATTTGAATGAATAGGTTAGACATAGAAAGAAGCCTTTTGCTTGGTTCCATAAGTTATTGGACTCATAACCTAGGAAAAGTAGGCATAAATAAAAAAGGGAGTGCAGCTCTCCCTAAGAATGAGTTGTGATGCCGCCAACCCTTGCAGATTAACACAGTGTGCAGGTATTTAGGGACATGGAGACCCAAATGCAAGGTTCTGTCATGTTCTATCTAAGGAGGTATAGAACCTGTGGTTTATTAGTAGTAAGGATGGTTCTACCGCGGTCTCCACATTCTAGTCAATCTTGATTCGGGTGTGCAAGCCCTCAGGCAGTGTGTATACCAGAGTACGGTGACACCACGGGTGCAGTGGAATAATGTTTGTTCTGTGTTGCCACTCAACTCGCGGGAAGCTGTTTCAACAGAATTAAAACACCATCGAAAATGAGCCAGAGCTTGGAAAATATTGCTTTTCCAATTGATACTGATTTAGATGAATTACTTTAATGTTTAGTAGCAATTCACAACATAATAACACATTGTTTTGCATTTTCTTCAACGGATAACTTTGTACTTTTACTCAATGTGTCTTCAAAACACTCTTAAGAGATGTAAAGCTGGAGCTTTTGTTATCCTCACTGAGCATTCTAGGTAAAGTTCTATATGGTATAAAATTCTCTTCCCACTGTTTTTGCTAATTAATGACATAAAGCAAATGAAAAACATTTCCATCTTTATTAATGCTAGAAAAAATGGCTATGTTCCTATTTCTTTTTAAAATACTATATAGTGTTGCTTACTGGAATATAAAATGGAAGCTGTAGACATTCTATTTCGGTTGGCCAAAAAGCTCCACATACAAAAATACAGAATAGAAATGAGGTAAAAGGTCCAGGTTTCAGTGTCAAGAGTTGACATACACTTGGCTGTATTTACTTCCTATACAAAATCATACCACCTGTAAAAACATAGTTTGCAAATTATGTCCCATGGGTTGCACGTAACTCATAGCTATGTTTTGTTTGACCAGTGCAGTGTAAATTTCTGAGTTAGTTGCCAATATGCAAAAATTTGAAAAGTATTTACATAAAATCTTAGTAATTAGTACCCCTCATCTCTATCTACATAGCACAAAGCTAGCAGCTGACTGTGGACTGCCTCCTTTTGACAGTACCCACCCTCGCCAATTCTTCACTGTTCCTTATTCCCTGACGCCCACGCCCCTTATAAATTGCCATGTATCACAGTAGTTGTGATATGGCAGGGCTTACTTTACTCATGTATGTGAACTGTTTAGGCACCTGAAGTCATTTAAATTTTTGATCACATGACTCACTGTGTCAGTTAGGGAAGCAGAGAGAGCAATGGAAAAATGTGTCATTATGAAGCCAAAGACTGACAGAAGCAACCCGCGCAGACAGCAGCGCACTACTGTGTGCTCTGTACAATAAAGCTCTGCACGTCTTTCTGTTGTGAAATATTTCAAGGATCCAAAGCCCGTCTAGGCACATCCAGTCTCGCTCTTTCTGTCTGGTGAAATACCAACATTTTGTCTTAGTGATGCAGAGGCTTTTAAATTTTTTTTGTGTGCTTTTAACATAGAAATTAAATCATAGTGGGATTACACTTCAGCCCATAGCCTGGCTCACTTTCTTCCTTTTACTAATCCTGATTCAGCACAGAGTATTCATGTGCTTTACTCTTGACAAGGACTTGTTGCCAAAGCCACGTTGTAAGAATCACTTTCTCCAAATCAGACCACTTAGACTCATAAACATCACACCTTTTGCACTGCACTCTAGCTATCACACTTCTCATTTGGTTTCAGGGGACTACATCACTATTCCCTTTCCCTGACACATCTATTATTCTTTTTTGCTATTTGTGCTATAAGTCAGCTCCTAGCTAGTTTTAAAAGACTCACTCAAACTAAAAGCATGACCTGACCTATCTCCCTGATACTAGTTCCCTTATTATTTCCCTGAATTACAAAAAGGAAAGAAAAAAAAAGTGGTAACACGAGGACCGGACCAGCCAGTGGTCAACATTTCAGTAACTTTTAGTAAGAGATGCTACCCAGTGAAAACAATGGAGTTCCCACCTGACAGTATGGTCACCTGCTGCCACACTGAGGTTTATACTCATGACTGCACAGATAAAATAAATTAAGCATCAAATACAGATTCCTTTAAAAAAAAAAAAAAACCCAAGCCATTTCATATAATACAAATGGAAAAAAGCATAAGAATAATTTTTAGGTCTGAAAAGAAATTGGAGAAAATGAATGGTTCCCAACCCAGGAAAGATCCAGAGATCGGAATCATCTTTTCAGCTGTAATGAAAGCCAGGGTGGCTGTATCCACCATCAGTAGCCAGTAGAAAAACAACAGCATTTAAAGTAATGGCATTGACAGTCATAAAATGGCGATTACTGTGTGTGGCTTTCGCAGGCCTCTCCCAGCATATCCAGGATGTCCTTTCTCATCAGGCCAGTCAGGTGCCGTGAAAGCCCAATCATTTGCAAAGGATTTTTGAGGAAGCCCCTTCATGTTTGTGCAAAAATCCAAAGTGGTTTTATTTGATCAGGGGGAAATTCCTCAGAGTTCTAACACCTCAAGCCAACCCCCAAGTCGTCACCCTTGGGAGATGACCTGAGAGAAAGCCGGGGAGGGGGGGTCTTGCTTTTGACAGTTGTACACCTTCCCCAGATAAGGGTCTCTGTGGAAGAAGGAGAAGAAGAATGAAGAAGCTCAGCTAAAATGATGCAAGACACTGGCAGCTTCTTTTAGTGTGTGTGAGTCTTTTTACTCTTCTGAATCTGAAAAAAAGAAAAAGAAAAAGAAAAGTGTCAATGCTGCCTTTCCCTCCCTCCAGCCTCCAGGTCTTAAGAGAAGAAAATCTGGGGGGACAAAAAAACAAGGGATCAATTAAACAGTCAAGACTGGCCATAGTGGTCCTTTGTATCAAGATTCATTCTATCCAGGAGTGGGAAATCTCAGAGGAGACCTTTAAACACTGATATATTTGCAAACTTAATAGTCGCTTTAAAGCAGATTATTAAATATTTGGTTCATGCAATATGGATATTAAACCACTTTATTTTGCAATCATGAGGAAAGTGGCTGCCAGTCTGTCAGTGGGATTAGAAGCAACCTGATTCATCTAATCTCAATCATTTCTATGCAAAAAGCAATGCTCTTCTCTCTCAGAATTCTTGCCCCACCCTTAGAAGATTCCCGAAGACAATTAAAATAAGACATGCCCCAGCCAAAATCATTACGTAGATGGGTAAATCTTCTGAATTCTCCACTAAACCCAAAGGGAAGGGGTGGAGGAAAAGACACAGATAGAAATAAGACTAAGTGAATGGAAATAGAGGCCACTGGTTTTTTTTGACTCGGTACACTCCACCTCATGTAGCCTCATTAGTCTTGGACAGAATTTAAAATGACAAAATCCTCACTATATTACTGGTTGCCATTGGTATTGCAGGCTCTGCGATTCATCATGCCTTCTAGTTACAAGTTGCCTCCTGTGCAAGGATCTAGAAGGACAGGGGTGCAGTGGCTTAGACTTTAAGAAGGGTAACATCATCATCTACAGAGATGCTCCAGGCAGTTCAGGACAAGGAAAGTTCCTCATCCAATCTTAAAGACTAAGAATCTGCTTCCAAATAAGATTTAGCTGAAATTGGGCAGAAAACTAGTTGGGAATTAGGACAGCTCTTTCTGAGCTATTGTGATTACAGTCTATTCTCAGTTTTCCAGGGGCCGTTGATCTGGGCCTCCTGCTGTTCCTCTTTCTTTATTCAGGTCTTGATGTTCTGTTGTTTATCCTCTATTAGCACATTTGCTCATTTGGGAAAAAGCAACAGAAAAAAGAAAAGCTTCTGCCCAATCACTCTCCTCTGATACTAGCATTGAAAACACGCCAGTGAAGGAAGCAGATCAAACAAAAAGTGAGATCAAGGATTAGAAATTTTCCATTGATGTTTACAGCTATGCACACTTTGGTCCACAGGGGAGCTATGAGACAGGTCTTTCTCCTTGGTGCTCTGGTCCTGCCATTATCACCTTAAGGTCATATGTAATGAGATTCCTTTCAGATGGTCATGGGGTACTAAGCACCTTAAATGATATTCCCAGGCCTTAGACACAAAACATAATTTTTTTTATGATAACATAAGGTTGAGTTAGATCTTTTAAATAACAGATCCATTGGAAGGAAGCTAAGAACAGGCACCTGGGTTTAGCTGACAAAGACTACCATCAAAACCCAGTGAGGCCCAATTAGCCAACAAGGAGAATGGTGCAGCCTGGGTTAATAGTGGCCTGCTGTCTCCTATGAGTTCCCAGGCTGAAGAGGAGGTGCATTCAGAGTTTCAGTGGAATCCAGGGGCCAAGGAGAAGAGATCTTCCTCCCTTTCTAAGTATTGCTTCAGTGGTACAGTGGAGAATTCCCTCTGGCTATAGAATTTCCTCTTGACCATTGGTCAAAAGATCAAGGAAAGTAGCAAATATACAAAGCTTTAAGTGTTTAAAATGTATGTGTGTTTGCTAAGTACAATCAATCCACAGTAAAGAACAAGAGGTATGTGCTCCAAAATTGAGTATGATGCCAACCACCATCCTGGCCTTCTGAAACTCATGCCCTCTTAAAGTAACTTTGGCTTAAGAATCTCTTAGGCCAAAGGTGCCTAGTTTCATAGCTCTGCACAGGATGATATTCTGCTCTAGACTACAGACTGTTGGAGAGTAGGGAAGCATTCATCGTTTTAATCCTTGCTGCATGTAAAGCAATGCCAATCACAGCACATACTCAGCAAATAATTATTTTTTTTTTCATGGAAAGGAAGTGAAGCAAGTACGAAGTAGACGTGATAGATAAACATGATGGGAAAGCACTGTCTCCACCATTAGCACCTGTCTCCACCATTTTTCTAATCTTTGACTTTCACTGTGTTTTGAGTTTGTGTATTTGTTTTCAGTTTAAACAGAAATTGAGTAAGAGTCAGCAAGACCAAAAAATACTATATATGAAAATGAGGAGCCTAAAGACAGGAGTAAGAGGTCATTTTATATTGCACCAAGATGTGTGACTTTTTGGAATAGCTGCTTTGAATTCTATTGATTCTCTACCCACTTTTGGGGGGGGTGCACAAGAAGTAGGTAAATTCACAAACTTTTTAAAGAGGGATTGACTGATAAATTGAAATGGGAACTAGTCCTATCTTGAAATAATTCCAGAAAAGACTGCAGTAGAGTCATCCCTTCACTTATCTACCCTTTAATCAAAGACATCTTATATCTCACAAGGGGAACTGTGATGGCTTTGAAACACAAAGCATATGAATTCACAAATATGTATTTAGCCTAAGGAAATGAAACATAATATCTCAACAACTTTGTTGCTAGGAATGGGAGATAGGTTTAAAATACTTTGGCTTTGTTTATTCCCTTCCTCCTATATTATTTATCCTGATAAGTGGAATTGTTATGTATAGATTACACAACCATTTGGTATAAAGACCATTATTTTAAGAAATGGCTAAAGTTTAAGTTAATAGGATTTGACTCTAAAAATCTGTTTATAAATCCTAATGTTTATTCCTAAATAATAAATAAAAAGCCAATGAAGCAAATTTCATAAGGATCTGGCACTGGGCTTAAAAAACATTGCAAATGTTTCTTTTTTTCATTTTTATTAACTGGGTTGTTTTTACAGCTTCATTCAACTACCATCCAAATGCAAATTCACCCAAGCTAACTTGGTCAAAGACAGAAAGGGCTAAAATTCAGATTTTCCAGGAAAAATGCCATAGCTGCCTTTCTATGAAATCAACTTTTTACAAAACAACATAATGACACAGTGGGCAACTAAATTATAAAATGCCAAAGAGAAAGGCAAAGGAAGAACAAACCTGGTGAAACCAAACCCAATTTTAAATGCCAAAAAGTATTCTCTTGGTCATATGAATAGGTCTTGATTTTGTTTTTTAATAATAAGCAAACACGAAGAAAAATAATACTTGGAGATTGCCATTAGGCTTCATCCAGGTATAGATTTTGCTTTCCCTAAGCTTGTAACAACTCTTTTAAATGGCTACTTTCAATGTGTACCTGATTTCTTCTCCAAATAGTAGAGGATGTGATTGTAGTAGGACTGTCCTAAATTAATTTAGAATGTATATACCAGGGTTATAGCACTGTTAAAACATGACACTTGGATCATTCATTATTATATATGGAGGGACAGAGAAAGACAGAGACACATACAGAGAATGAGAATGAATGGGGGAGATTCGTGAAAATACAACTTTCTAAAACCTTACTTATGCCATCATCTGCTAAAATGCACCATTCTATCCAACACACAGAATAAGAACAGTTTGAAGGACAGGTCTGTTTTGAAGGATAGGTCTGTTTCTGGCCCTCCTTCTTCATCTTTCCTACTGATCCACAGCATCTGTGATACCACTCAGAATAATGCTAGTGACAACCTTTCCTTCTCAATTTTTCCTCATTTCCCTCTTCCTTTATTTTACATGTTCTTTCTTTGCAAATTTAATATACTGATTCACTATCTCTGCTCTTCTGTCCACATTCCCCAGGAAATCTTCCTGCTGTTACTTTCTGTTTTACAAACTTAGCACATTAATACTTAAGGAACCATTAAAACACTCAATTCTCCAAGTGTCCGAGGGCCCAGCCCACACTTGGCAGTAAGTGAAAGACAGGCACCAGCAGCTCCTGCTGCTGCTCTGGTGACAGCTAGCAGCTCTTGCTCACAGAGGTGCAGGTGAGGGCAGAGTTAAGCACCCTCTCCACAAGGGAGAGTGTGACGCTTGGATTTTTGACCTGGAACATTCTAACTGCTTTTGTTTTTCTCACTTTTCTTAGTTCAGGAAAAGCACCAAATGCTTCAGAATGAATGAAAGAAAAAAAAAATTCTTTCATGTTTTCACTATGACTCCAGGGTGCACAATAAAAATCGCACACACTGTAGCTGGTAATACTAAGAACACAGATGTCGTCACTCGAAGATCAGGGTGCCCTTCCGTGGAGACTGCTAAGAATAAATCACGAGGGGGAAGCTGGAACACTTAATTGAACTTGCACTTTAATTCAGCTTTTTGAGCATGTGGGTGTCTAGACAAAAAAATGGCATGAACAATGCAAACAGGCCTAGGTCCCGGCTTTGGCAAGTAATTGTTTCGAAGGTAGCTGTTATTTTCAAGAATTTTTATAAATAATAGCTTCTTTGTGCTAATGTGTTGTTACTTTTGTTTCTCCAATTGTTTGTGTAGGCTCTGACAAAATACAATTTTCTAGGAGGAAACAAGTAAATATTTATTTCATAATTACTAAGAATCACTAATAAGGAAAAAAGAAAAAAAAACACTTTTTCCCTAGCAGTTCTAAAATTTTAATTCTTTCTATAAAATCAAATCTCATTAAAATACAGTGGTGCATTATGAGCCTAACAAAATGCCTAGAAGATAACAGTGAAACAATGAACGTTTATATACTAATAATTGCAGAGAAAAGTTGTTTTCAAGGATTAATTTTGTCATTAACAAGAAGTGCAACATACTTTTATTCAATACATCAACTGTGTAGTTATTTGGTAAAAGACTGGGGTCTAAATAGCTGCAGCTATGTAGAAAGCATGAATCAATATCAGTTTTCCTTAGCTCAAGATAATTTAACTTCTTTAAACCTACCAATCTTGTGTCATATATACATATATATAAAACATATCCACACATACACACACACACACACACACATATATACAATTTTAGTTTCTGCTTGGATATCACATATATGATTTTCAAGAACACAAAACCCTACAAACAAGAGGACAATGATAGCCACGTGTCACCTTCCGTCTTTATAATCCACCATGAGGAGCTCCATTATATACCTCCTTGAAGAGCACAAGGACATTCAGTGAACCTAATATTATATTTAAAATGCATCAGTTTGAGATGGATGGTTGTAACCAAAGAGTTTACTGCTCTGATTCACCATGACTCATCAGTGCTAGAATCATGAGTAAGTGACAGGCTTTAATCCCAGAATACAAAGTTCATGGCAAAAAGGAGCGAATTGATTTTTTTAGGTTTATCCTATCTGACCACGTGTTACTCCACTATGGAGTGGTTAATAGATTTCCTCCCAAATCCACCCAAAAACCCAATTATTTTGAGTTTCAACATCATTAAACTCAAAATAACTCTTGTTGTTGGGTCAATCTACTGCACAGATTCCAAAATTAACCAGAAAATGTGTGAAATGTATAAATAGAAGAGTTTGAGTAACAAAACACTTTACAGTCTAATTAGTGAAGTCTTATCCAGATGGCCTCATATAATAGGTACCTAAAAATAATGCAGTTCTCCCCTTCATTTACAACTCTTTGTTGTTTTCTTCTGACAGGGAGGTAAGAGTAGAATTTTAGAGATTTGTTAAACTACTTTGAGAAAATAGAGTCTAAAAATACTTCTAAAAAACAAATATTTCATGTCTCTTCAGGCTAAACCATAGCTTTTACCTACTGTTGGGATGCTAAATAAATGGATCACAGGAGTTTCAACAAACACATGGCTAAAGGAAATGGAATATTAATCAGAACATGTGTTTTTGTGATGACTCCTGTTAAGTGGGACCCAGAGCATTCCAGATGTCTGGTCCCTTGATACTTATGGAAAATAACCCACAAGCTTGCTGGATTTTGCTGTGAAGGACAATTCCTTCACTAAAGAAATATGCTTTCTTTATGTCACTACATAGATAAATACAGAACTAAAAAAAATGTTATCCTTGGAGGTAGAAACAAACTCAAAACTCAAACAGTGGTATTAATTATTTTTATAGACCACCTCAGGTCAGCAGATGTTGATTTTAAGGATATGACCCATAGTGAGGTGTAGTGAAAATCATACATTACTACGAACAGTTAACACTGAGGTTATAAAGGTTTAATTTTAAAGGTGTTAGAAAGGATCAAGATTATTGCTATGGTGATATTGTCTTGGTATGAGAGAAGAGGATAGGTAACAGCTAGGGTTCTCCAAGATTTTCACTAACCTTGGCCTATTTCCCACATCATGTAATCTGAGGACATCGTTACGCTTGAGTGGAGCTTGTTAAAATATGATAGGCTACATAGGATAAATAATACTGAGAATGAAAACATTTGAGAACATTAGCCTTAAAACTGTAAAATATCATCAAAATTAAAGCCCTGAGAAAGCAATAAAGGATGATACAAGTGAACACAAATAATAATCTGCCCCCAAGATATCTATAAATGTGATGGCTGAAGGTGTGAGCTAAAAAGAAGACTGGACAAAGGGGTGTCATAGAAGAGGCCCCTTGGCACGGTCAGGATTCAGGAAACACAGATGATCCACAGTGACTTTTCCTGGCAGGCCCAGTCTAACAGTAGAAACAGGTATCAGGACAGTCCAGCTTCATGCAGTCAATCCAGTTCTTATTACTTCTCCGGCAAAAGCAGACATTCATAGATTATCTTTCATCTACCCTTTCCCCTATTCACAGCTTACTGTTAAAGTTCATGAACCAACATCCATAAATACTCTAATTCCCAGAATTAACGTTCAGTGAAGGAAAAGCTCCAGCTGAACTCCCTCCTAGGGATTTGGCTGAGAACCATGCAGGATCTAGTTATAATTAATCTTTTGAGAGACACAAAAGGCGGCTATTTCTATGTCTCTATTAATGGGGTCAAATAAAGGGAGGGTCATGTTTGTATTTTTGAGCAACTATAATAAACTGAGGAAGATCCAAGAAACAACGCTGTTACAAACATGGGTAGGAATGCACTGAAAAGAATTCACTTTCATGGTACCCTGCAAGTGTCCTAACGACCATGGAAAACTTTAAGCACTAATAGAAATCTTGGTTCAGAGACCTAGACCTTTTTATACTAGTACATTTCTCCCCAGAGGCAAGCAAAGTACTTTCAAAGGATATCCATTCTTTGAAGTCAGTTAGAAAATTATTGCTCTAGGGTACTAAAAAGCACCTCCAGGAGCTCGACAGAGATAATGTGCAACTGCACTGTACTCATTATGCCAAGATGTAATTTACCGTTTCAGCACACACTCTTTCCCTCCGTGCATGCCCAGGGTCATGGGAGTGGGGAATCACAACAGGGTTTCTCTCTAAATGTTTACAATGCTACAACGGTAAACCTCGGTGGGTTAGCTCACAGTGGGCATGAATTATTCCTGTATACCCCTTCTGAAAAATTATAGAGAGCCATTCACTAATGGTTTTCAAGGATTGGGAGTAAGATTATTGAAAGTTAAATCAATCCTTGCCCCCATTGTCAAACAACAGGATACAGTAAATGCTCAAAATGTTATTTCTACTTCATGTACAAAAATAAATATATTTACTAATGTATATACTCCCTTTGTAAAGTTTTCTAAAGCAGTAGGTTTTAATGACCAAACAGGAAAGGTAGGTGAGATTCACCAAAATCTTTTCCACTTCATGACATCAAGAACTAGCTTTACTTCTGGCAAAGGTCTAAAATAGTTTATATCACTGAAGCTCATTGCTCTATGTTAATGCCAAGTCTTCTTAGTTTACCAGTGAAGTCAAATACAAAGCTGTTTGTACCTATATTTGTGCACAAGCTTGCAAATTCAAGGTTTTTCTTGAAGCAGTGGAGGAAAAGGGGTTAGATGTTACGGCTATTTACAGCAACCTGTTTAAGGTTCCATGAGAACAAGAAAGAATCCTTCTCATTACATGATTAAATTTTACATTATTTGTGTGATAGAACACAGAATCTATTTCATATCTTTCCATAAATTATTTCAGTCTTTTAAATACTTGGGAACAAGTCAGTTAAAGGAGGCACAAATAAAAAAGAGGGAGCGATGAAGGTAAGAAAATTTAATCCACAATATCCAAATCATGGCATTATAGCAGCTATCTACAGCTAATACAAAATTTCCATAAAAGTCAAGATTCCTTCTGAGAGATTTGGGACTCAATTTATCCTGGGTTTTTACGCTATCAAAATTCAGATCAGAGAGCAAAGAGCTAAATGCAGAAGGGGCAGGTGTCTGGTTACTGGGTTTATGGCTGACACCATTCTTCCACTGCACATTTTCCGGCTTGGGCTGCCTTGACTTGGGTTTAATGATGCCTGGCAAGGACCCCTCAGTATTGGAAGGGCCTTTCCCACAAGAGAGTCTGGATGGGAGGTTGTCATTTTGAATTCTATTTTATATATCTGTAATTCACTTCTTACAATTATTCAAGGAGAGTATGCTTATTAGGCAAGTGGTTTTCATTTGTATAAACAAGTTGGTGAAAAATTGCAGGTGTGAGTTCCCCACAAATTAAGTGATAAGACACCTGGAGTGAATTCTTTATGTGATATTAAAAGGAAAAGTTTGAAAGCAGAGTTTATGCCTATAAATAAAGACAGCAGGTTATTATGGCTTATAGCTGAAAGCTGAATGGGCTGCTTCTATTTGAAGATGCATGAGGATTTGTGTCCAAATGTCTTCTTTCACTTCAACGTGAAGACTTAGCCCTAGCATTTGTTTTTCATAGGATTCTAGGCATACTACTCAAAGAATATCTTAGCATCAAATACAGTGGCTCCTGGACAAATGACTCAAAGAGAGACTGCAACTCCTAACAAAACCACTCCCAGGAAACTTTCACGCTTAACCTAATATGTCTATGAACTAAGGAATAGTTAAGAATGAGCCTATGTTACAATGGGAACAATGGAGAGTATGTAAAAGGAGAGGGAATATTTCTCAATCTGATAGTTCAAAGCATAGAAGGTACTGTATCTTAATTTTTCAGTTTTACAAGGGGTGGAATGTTGTTCATGAAAGTAAATGCAATGCTCCTGAAACGTTTTGCAGTGTAGGCTCACTCTGACTCTGGTTTCTATTGCCATTGCTTTTTGGACTTATACCTGCTGGCCAAACCATATTCTATAACTCTACACAGTGTTTCCCGTGTAACTCTGAACAGATTCCTGGTTTTGTTTTTGCCAAAAGTAGTAACTTATTTAAGGTAAAAAAAAAAAAGAAAAAAAGAAAATAGATACATGACCAGAAAGTCATAAACACTGTAGTAGTATGTGTTACTCCATTGCATGATAATCATCAAGTCCAGAATTAACTTTATCAATTTTAGGACCAAAAAAAAAAAAAAAACAGAGAAAAAGAAGAGTATGGACATCGTTTATAACGGAGAAGTCATAGAGAGAACTTGCCTAAAAAAAAACCCAAAATAGAAAAAAGAATATGTAATGGAGAGAGTATGGTGGAGAGGAAAAGATATAGCAATAATTCATAAATTATTGAAAAAGAGATAATAGTACTCTTCAAATGCAGTGAAGTGTTTTTTTCAGGGGATAAGAGTATATGAACAACCACTATTTCAAATTTCAGGTATGTGTTTAACAAGCTTACAATAATAATACATTTTATGGAAAAATGTAATGGGAATAATACTCTTACCATCTGTTTTCTTTGTATCATTTCCGACATTCGAGTGATCCTTCTTGTCTGTCTTGTTTTTACCATCTTTTAAATCACCTGGAAGTAATCAATATGACAAACAATATATGTATACAGCTGAGGGGGATGTTATAAATATCTTTCAACCTGTCACGGTTAAAAAATGCAGCATAGTTTATAGTCTGAGGGAGTACATGTCTGAGTGTAAATATCTTTTGTAACCACATGTTAAATTCTGGAAATTGGAAAATAAAAAAATTAAGATGGAAAGTTCCTGTCAGACAGGCTTGTACTTAAGTCACTGGTGTTTATCTTCCAGGAAAGGTGATTAAGTTCCACTGTTAGGCTTGGAATGAGAAAAAATGTGGTTTAAATGTTAGCTCTACTAATGAATAGCTATTTCACATCTCTCCGCTTCAGTCTTATCTGCAAAATGGCGATACTAGTGCCTCCCTTATGGGCATAATGGTAACTGCATTTAAAGTATGTAAATACTAATGTATTTTCTGGTATATCACTCAGTGACAGTTGCTTTTTATTCTAAACCAGAGCTAAATGATATGCTTGTTACCAGGGAATAGGTACTTATGGGCATTTTAAAGTATGTTAAAATAAGATTAAGATAGAGAGGACATTTTTACATCCCACAGTCAATAAACCTACATCCTCTGGGATTATCTTCTCTCATCAAAAACCTCTGAGGTAGTGTATAACTTCACAATTACACCGGTCAAAGAGTAGATAGCAGAGTTAAACTCAGCCATATTCCCCAAAAACAGAATCAGGAAATTATGGCTCAAAGGCCCCTTAGTAAAGCCAAAAAGAGTTCTACCGGCATGCAAGTATGCCCACTATTCACACATGGCCACAGCTGCTTGCATGCCACAATGACAGAGGGGGATAGCTGCTACACAGGCACATAGGGCACAAACATTGTCTATCTATCTGGTTCTTTACCAAAAAAAAGAAAAAGAAAAAGTCCTGGCCCTTGTGTAGAATAGGATAATCTGATAATCCTTGGGCAAGTCTCTCAATCATAGGCCAACGTAACATGAAAAGGACATGTATTCCTTCCTCCAGCCTTATGTTGGAGTTTTGTATATTTTCGCTACCAGTCTTGCTAACGGAAGTTTTCTTTCTGGCCTGCATAAAGTCAAGAATACGTTACTACTCAAATACTCTGTATTTACTAAAGCAAAAAGATCTTAATAATTGGAGTAAGCAGAGCTTCAAAGATGTGTGTATGAGAACAGGAGATCAGTTTTTTAAAAACTTTGTGTCAGGCAATGGGCTAAACGCTTTGCCTACATCGTTTCATGACATTCTTACAACAATCTCTTTATAAGGCAGTGTTATGGAAAATGGAAACACTTACAAAAGACTCATTCACTAAATGACCAACTTCCTGAATAATCAACTGACTGACCAAAGGATTGAGGATTTTTCCACATTTGATCTTTTCCTCCTTTCAGGCAGATAGGTGAACACTGGTCAGTCTATCTAGGTCAACTCCACCAACATAGGTTTGAAACGCTACCTGACTTCACTTCTGAGTTCAACCTTGCAGCTGCATCTCCCCCTGGTGGCAAAAATGTTCCTGTCAACTACTGTAGGTTTGGTTTAAGCCTCTTGTCTGGTATCACTGTAAGTTTTTTTTTTTTTAATACAGTAGCAATTCTTTCCAAAAAGAAAGGTATTTCAGTGAATAGTAGCTGAAAAAAAACAGAGTTCTAATTCGCAATAAAATTAATGCCACTCCAAAATGTCTATAGATTGAGCAGTTGAGAACAGGACCAATGACAGTTATAATTGTCATTCCTTAAGCTTTTGCCATACACTATTTTACCCACTTTATATAAATTATATCATGCATCTTCACAACAACCAAATGTAGAAGTCACAATGATCACCATGATTTTCAGGTAACAAAAATAGCTTTTTTTGTATGCCTTCCAAAGCTAGAAAGTGGTGAAGTGCTTAGAACTATAAATTTCAGAAATTTTTATTTCCAATTTTTTTGTTGAAAATTGTCACTAAAACATTTTTATTGTTATTAATACATATTTGCAGTACATAATTATTATATTTATTTTGGGAAACTGATACATGTATATAGCATGTCTCAATTCTTTTTTCCCCTTCCCTTTCACCACCCTCCTTTTTAAAGGCTTTTTGTAATGAGCATCAGATTTATTTATTTGTTTTATAGGTACTTATCAAATTAATTACCATAAGTATGATTAACATCATTTTGGAACAAATGGCCAATTAATCTTACAAATTTTGCTTCTTTGTAGGGAACTGTTCTGAAATATATTATCATGGGGCTGGGAATTTAGCTCAGCAGCACAGCGCCTGCCTGGCAAGCGCAAAGTCGTGGGTTTGATTCCCAGTACCGGAGAAAAACCAAAAAAAAAAAAAAAAAAAAAAGAAATATATTATCATCCCCATCTTATGCACTATGAATTCAAGGAGTAGATGAAGTAATACCACAGGCCAAACAAATGGGTCTGATTCTAAAGTTCAAGCTCTCCATTTATAGTTTTCCAGGAAAGCTCAAGTTTTAGAGTTCAGGTTTCCATTTCTAATTACTTTGCCCTGCAGACCTATGAAAAAATTATCCTACCTAAGGATAATTCAAGGCCACTGTTAGTTGTGTTATATTCCACAAACCACACACACATTCTAAATTAAATTAGAAGTCAATACATTTATTTCCTGGGTTCTCTGCCTTTCTTAATCCTGAAACTGGATGAACTAGCTGGAAGCATTGAGAAGGGGCATCTACTTTGGCCAGGTCAAAACAAGTTGGATTTAAGCTACCACAAGAGAAGGGTTCTTTTGGAAGTTCCACGAAACAGTCCAAATATTGGCTTTTGCCTGTTTGGAGAAGCTACATAGGAACTCAAGGATCTCAAGCCCTGTTGTCAAGTTAATTCCCTGAAGCAAAGTGATCCTTCTTCTCTACAGGAAGGTTCACATACTTAATGCCCTCTATTTTCTGCCTGCTGGGTAGTTCTGACCTGGAGCTTTACCCGCAACTGCTGCAAGACCAGAGTATCTGTGAGAAATCAGCATCTCAATGTTTCATTGTGCTGGATGCTGGCCAGTAGCCCCTGCAGCCTGTCTTCTCAGCCATGACTAGGGAGGCTGGAGGAATAAGTTGCCTTGTTGGAAAACAATGTTTAGAGGATCCCATAATCACCAAGAGGGGACCAAACCTCTAGAACCTCTGTACCAATGAATGCCCTTCAGTCTTAACATGGAAAATGTCTTTGGCAGCCCATGAAGAAGAGTTCTGGAAAGTGACACATGTTTGTTTGATGACACTTCCCAAACAGAACCTATTAGGTAATTTCCCATGGGTTGTACTTGAGTAATGGCTGATATGAGCTGCTACTCAATAAACGGGGGAAACCAAAGAGCCTGTCTGGGCAGTTATAAATCATTTTAATTAGGCTGCTGTAACAAAGTCCCCAACCACCATTAGCCTCTCTTATTATTGCTCTAAATTGATTTCTTTTCCCACCTCTCATTAAATACTTAATTTTTAAGAGAAAGGGTAGATGGCTACTTTCTTGGGGAAGTAAACAGAGTTTTGAAATCAAGTCAGTCTAGTTGTAGACTTGAGCTCCTGTTTTGTCTTTTCGACTCTCCCCACAATCATCATCTGAACAGATTACGCCCCCGTCCTCCCTCTCTGAGTCTGTAGGATTGACATGTTCCCTGTGGCCAGCTGATTTATGCTTAGTGGTTTTTCTCATTGATGCCAAGGCTTGTCCCACTCCCTGCTTATGTATGACCCACAAACTGAGAATGGCTTTCACACATTTACAGGGTTACAGACAAAAGATGAGTATTTTGTGACATGAAAACTAGATAGAATTCAAATTTTAATTTCCTTAAATGAAGTTTTACTGGAGTATAGTCCTACTCACTTTATGTATCACCTGTAGTTTCTTTTACCCTAACGGCAGCTTTGAGGGGTTGGGACACATCATCTGACCCACAAAGCCTAAAATGTTTACAACTGGTGCATTACAGAAAAAGTGTGCCAGCCCTTGGAAAAGGCAGCTTACAAACTTCTTTTGGACACCAGTTAAGTCTCCTCTTTCCCCAGTACCCATCCCCCAAAGGCAATAAACCTGGAAAATATTAAGAATATGCTGGTAACTGACTGTGAGGTGGGGACTCACGAAACTGGATTTGACCTGTGACCTCTCCTTAATTATTGGTTGACCTTAAGCAAGTGATTCACTCTGTCTACATCTCTATGTTCCTCTCTACAAGACGGGAATACATGTTTCCACCTGGTAGAGTTGTTAGAACTTTAAATGATTTTAATATGAGGTAAAAATTTCAGGTATAGCAATCATTAAACATGCAATAAATAGTCGTGTTATTACAATTACTGTTTTTACTAAAGGAAGGAGATTTTTAGCTCACTATGCTAAACAAAAAAAAAAAAAAAAAATGAGAAAAGAAATATCCTGCCCTTCTCCTTCTGTGCCTGATCTATCCAGGATAGATTGTAAAAGAAACACTGATCTATCCAGGAGCAGAAGCTGAGCATGTAAAGCTCAACTCAGCCACCTATTTCCCATTCACCTTTGAGACGTTTCTCACAAGACACAAACTCTTGCTGTTGCTGCTGAGTGGGGTAAGTCCTTGCACCTGTCTGACTGCTCAGCTCAGGTCCATGTGCCAAGAAGCTAGGTGCTCAGGAAAATTGCCCATGTCTAGCAGAGCTAGTACATTGGCCATTGGCTTCCGGATTTTGGCATCATCTATGTCTCGGTTTATAGCTCAGGAAGGAAAGAGAGGGGTGGTTTATGAGGCCCTCTAACTCTTTAATAGGAGACCATAAACTCTAATTAAATTGAATAGTTGTTCTAGGCTATGGCACTTTTTAAAGTTTTTTTGGTACTAGTTAATGAGCAGATACTCTAGATACTCTTCCTATTTACCCAAGATCTGTCTCCTTCTCTATTATCTATCTGTCATTTTGCTCTTTAAATTATTTACACTTTGAATTTCTCACATAACAGAAGTCATATGATCACTGAAGCTAGTTGGTCAGATTTATTTCACTTAACATTCTGGTCTCAACACATTTGAATACCAAGCAAACTAGTTAAGGAAAGATTCTAGAACCAGGCAGAAGCCTGGAGCTGGACTAACTGGGGCAACTGCCATCTCTGCCTCTTAAGAGTGGTCATGAGGGTTAACTAAGGGAATTTATGCAAAGTTCTTAGAATGTGACATGAACTACCATGACTACAGTATATATTCAGATATTATTTTCTGATTATACACCACATACATGTTAATGTAAAAATAGTCAGAGAATATTGTGCCAAGAACTTTCTACCTATTACTCATTGACCCAGATCCTTCAGGAGCTATAGGAGATCACCTGGCCTACCATGAAGATAAGAGAATTGAGTATGAGAAGTCAGAGCTTAAAACAGCATCTGCTATATAGTAATAAATGTTATTTGTTTTTATTGTCTTTGTTGTTTTGTTACTGTAATTATTACTGAAAGCTCAGAATAAACCAGTGCTGTGAGAAGGTATTGTGAGTGTTTTATGAAAATAGCAGAACATTAAATAACCTGGCCAAGGCTCAGGGGAGGCACAGCTGTTATTTAAATCTGCAAAGCTACCTGCTACTTGGCCCCAACCTGGCACTCGCAAGCTGCAGAGACTCTCCTAAAAATGGGAACCAATTCCATACCCTTGTGCTCACCTTGTTGTCTCTGGCGGACAAGCTTTTCTCCCATCTGACCAGCAAACTTGAGCATTTAAAACCCAGCTCAGACCTCCCCTCCTCCAGGAGCCTTCTCTAAAATTTACTCCATCTCACAAATCTCAAAGTGTTGGCAAAGCTCAGTCTCCTTCTGTGTGCATGGCTTTTGGATATTTTATCAGCCACATTACTACTACTACTTTCCCACATTTCATTAGAATTGTTTATGCGGATGTCTGTATCTCCTATGACAGCCCTAGGGCCTTTGCATTTCTAAATCCCTGTACTTAGTACAGTGCTTGACAGAACAATGTTAATTAACAAATACTTTTTATTAAATATAAAACATCATCAATTATCTCCCTGTATATCAGTTTGCTCAGTGGCCAGCTTACTCAAGTTTGCCTGTACCTTTTAGTTTTAATATAAAAAACCCTGACTCCCAGGAGAGCCTCAGTTTCTGGCAAACTGGCAGGGCGGGTCACCCTGATGTGTGTACTTAGGCACAGATAGATATACAGATGCAGCCTGAAGGAATAGCTCTCAGGCACCCGGCAGGCTGGCCCTGCTATCGGAATGGTGCCTTTAGGAAACTGGCTTCCCATCCACCCACTTTGGCAATGAGCTCTCAGCGCTGTGTTAATGTTTTTAATAGTAATTTGCACCTGATGGGCAGGTGGGCACTGGCTGGAATCTCCAGGGAAGCTGGGAAAAACTAGAAAGGTGTAACTCCCTCCCGGCCAAGAGAAAGGCACAAGTGAGCTGGCAGCTGTTTCTGATGGATCTTTCAGCATCCCTGCCAGTAAGTGAGGGGCAACAAGAGTTGGATGCTCAGGGGAATCTGGTCCTGCGAGTGGCTGGCCGGTGGAAGGTGTTTGCCAGTTTCCACTCATCACATCATTAACACCTCCAAAGAGTTTTGCACCGGCCAGCGAAATGCTCCTCACCGTTCTGTTGCTTTTCTCCCGGCCACTTCTCCACTTTGGGATTCTTCGCACGGGCGTTGTCACTTTTGTTTGTGCGTGTTCCGTTCACTTGACTCTTACTGTCTCCAGATGTCTTTTTTTCAGCCTTGCTAGCCACACCTTCTTCAGCCTGGCCTTTGGCTTCCATTTCCTTCTGCTTCTCTTCTGCAGCCAGGCGAGCCTTTTCCTCTGCTTCTTTCTTGGCCTTCTCCTCTGCATCCATGGCAAGTTAGGGAAGGCAGAGAAAAAAGAAAAAGAGGTCACACCATTATGAGAATTGCCTCTTTGGGGAAAAAAATAACAACAATGATTTGCACTGGGAATTAATACATTACAATCATCGCAGATGTTCAATGAGTGTTTTGGGTATTTTTTGGTTAATTCAAGTCAGGTTGGTGTATATCACAAAATAGGTTCATAACAATGTCATTTCTGCAAAGAATGAGTTAGAGGAAGAGGCAGGGAGAAAACAAAAAGAGTAATGATTAGTGAGCCAGTATTGTAACAGGAACTATAATAGTAACTTCTATTTTGTCTTCTGTGCTGTGTTTTTGAGAGTTATTTCTTTTCACCCTTTCAGCTACCTTTTGTAGGTACTACTATGGTGACCTTACTTTATACATGTAGAAATTGAGGTTTAGAGACATAAAACTTTCCCAGTCACAGTAAAAATTGGCATTTTGGGTAGGATTGCTTAGGACCTAAAGTTTAAAATAAAAACTTAGTTACAAAACAAAAAGTCAGGAAAATAATTACCACTAAGATAATACACACTCAGGCTACCATGGATTGGAAAATAGAACCAGGATAATTAAGCTTTACCAACAAACGAACGAACAAAAGTCTTCACTTGCCCTCTCATCTGCCAGCTATGTGGTCTCTGTCTTTTCTTTCATGAGAGGGTATCAGCATTATTTCCAATTCAGCTGATGACAGAAGGGCTTGGCTCTGTGCTTAATGTAAAGCAAACTATTATTGCATAGGTCAAATATGTACAAAAAGATTGGTTGATTCATTCACTGTATATTTTTTGAGTAACTATAGTGTGAAGCATTACTTTAGGTGGTAGAAACACAACAGCAGATGACACAGTCATGGACAAGGATATAATTAAGTAAGGAAATAACTAAGATAGTTTCAAATGGTGAGAAGTGTTTCTCCAAAGACTAAAGTAGAGTAATGTGATGGAACATGATCGCATCGGGGAAGGAAGGTGGCAAAAAAGAAGGCTTTCTTGAGAAGGTGACAGTTGACTGAGTCCAGAGTGATGAAAAGCCGACTATGCAATAATGTGGAGAAATAACCTTCCAGGCAGAAGAACTAGAAAATGCAAAGGCCATGAAGTGCAAATGCACTTGGTATGTTCAAGTGACAGTGAGTTGCCACTATGGCTAAAGCAGATTTGGCAAGGAAGAGGTTAGTAACAGATGCTATGGTAAAGTGACAACACACATAAAAAGTCCTAAGCAGAGATTAATCAACTGTATGGTCCAGAGACTCACAGAATGTAGCATTCCGTTCACTCAAAAGACCTCCCAGACTGAGCCACCTGCCTCCTCTGTGATAGCAAGACCGCATTTTTCTCAACAGGTTTGAAAACTGCCCCCACCTCATTATCTAGAACCCATTTCATTTCCCTGTGATAGTTTAGCTCTTCAAAAAAAGCTGCCTTTCACAGACAGTATGTTTGTATGAACACCGGAGTGGTTATGCCTCTGATCACATTTCCTTTTGTTTCAGCTGTTTAAGCACTCAAAGTCCTAATCTGGTGCAGGTTCATGAGTTTATGAGGCTTATGACATGTACATTGTGGATGTCCATGATATCTGGCTCTATTTTACTGCTCTTGCTGGTACATGACATTACCTCAAATGTCCTCCTTAATATATTCTGACATTTTCATTTATTTTCTTATTGATCCATCAATCCATAACCTATCCATCCCCCATCTAGCCATTCATTCATCTGAAACAATGACCTGGCCTCACAAACTAAATCAGATTCTGAAGGGAGAAAGGCAAGGATAGAATATTTTCAGTTTTTGATTTTAAGGCTTCTAATGTGCAGCAAGGGTTGAGAAAGGCTGATTTAAAGTTTAAATGTTTACCATTCAGTATTTCATGACATTTGGCATTGCAACAAGATGTATTTATAGTTTATACTGAAAGATTAAGGACAGATCTATTTATAAATAATATAGTTAGGTGTCAGTAGAGCATAATATAACTTCTGATTTCTACGGAAATTACAACTAAAAAGTGAAAGAATGCTCTTGCAGAAGAAGAGAGACAGACAAATTCTCATTGGGTCATAGGGCCAGAGAAGACCCCTGTGACATTTATCCAAGTTTCCCCTCATCCTGCTTAGTGCTCTAAGGACAAAGGTCAAGCGTGGCACAGCAGCTGGCTGACAACATACACTCATAAAGTATTTTCTGACTCAGTGAGATGTAATCCAGTGGTGTGATTTACACTAACCATGAAAATTCAGCCATATTTTACATATTCCACTTTAAGCAATAACAAAATACAGAAAATACATAAACTCTCAGACCCTGTTCTGAAAGAGCTGCTTGGCAAATGTTCACCTCCTTAACTGAACTGACGTAAGTTAGTACAATGATGATTGTGCTTATTGCACAGCAAGGGAAACTGAAAGGGGAGGAGAACTCATCCACACTCAGGATCAGTGGAAACATTCTACCGTCCCTGTCACAGAATCTCTAGTGAATTCATGGCAAACATTCAACATTCAAAATATTCCCAAGTTAAAAACAATTTTGGTTAAAAACTGAAGGTGTTAAATTTTAGTTTGCTATAAAAGACCATAAAATACTATCTGAGCAAGAAAAACGCCTTTGACAATGAGTCAGGCCAATTTTCCATGGGAAGTCCAGTGAAAAAATAAAAACTATAAAAACGTACATTTCAGAAATAAATCTGGTTTTGCTTAAGTGCACCTGACAGGAAGAAATTAACATTTAAATTAATGAACTAACAAATGGTAGCTCTGATGCCATCATGGTCAGATCAGACATGAGCCTGCCCCACTGTGTGATTCCTCTCCCCGCAGTAGTCGCTGTCCAGATGCTGGCTCTGCTGTGCTCCTCAGCTTCTCTACTTGACTTCTGCCACTGACTCAGATCTGAGATAACTCATATGAGGGCAACTGGCTATATCATATCCCAAGAGATATGAGTCAAAAGAGGAGATAAAAACAAGACACCATGCAGATGAGAAAAAAGAAAATACATCAATAGAAGGTAGGTTTTTTTCCCCACTGCAATCAGATTCTCTTATATTTCCAAGGTAAAATTATTAGTATAGATAAAATTCTCCTACACTGAGAAAAACTACAAGGAGGCACTTCTAGTGTGTGCACACCACCAGGTCCCAGTGATGGTCTGGAGTCTTTTTCCAGGTTTAAGAGTTAGCATCCTTGGCACTCCCTCCTGGGCATCTTAAACTTGTAGAATGCACACTTCCTAGTTTGTTTCCTTTTTCTTCTCAGCTCAAATAAATGGTCACTGCTGATATGAATCATTATGGAGATGGTCAGCAGTAAACAGCTAAACAGTTACGGTGGAACACAGCCATCCTAATCTGTAAACTGCTTACCTCCAGATAGCTGGTTCCACTGAATCTCTGCACAACCTCAAAGAAACCTCACTTAGTTTGCCTTCTTGATAATGATACTATAAGATATTTGCTTTAAAATTGTATTGGACTGCTACCCCTTGATACAATTTCTTGAAATACCTACTTAAACTACCTACCAAGAGGAGAAAGACACAAAGAGACAAGACACTGATGGAGGGAAGCAACCCAAGTACTCGAAGATCTCTCAGTTTTATTCAGTACATGAACAACTGAAAGACACTTTTAGGCGCATTTAAGAACATGTGTCCCTCTGGTTACTTGTGGGAAAATTATGGTCTAAGTACTCTACCTAGCAGAAAATTTCAATCAATATTAAAAGTCAAATATGAGAAAAATGTTAATGATGTGTAATGAAACTAGCAAAGCTTATTGTTAAATAAAATAATTGCTTTTAGAGATTAAACTTGATATCAATATTAAAATATAA
Source organism: Chinchilla lanigera (assembly GCF_000276665.1). Taxonomy (NCBI): domain Eukaryota; kingdom Metazoa; phylum Chordata; class Mammalia; order Rodentia; family Chinchillidae; genus Chinchilla; species Chinchilla lanigera. The sequence goes on from NW_004955410.1 coordinate 32,843,282, forward strand.
TATTTATGGATAAACTGATCATACAATAATATTATACTTATAATCACCTGGGTAATAAGTCACACATTATTTAATAAAAACTGCTGATGGTAGAAGTGAGTAAAAGTTGTGAATTTCTCTGCAAATAGTATCATTATATACTATTCCATATTTAAATTTATAGAGAATTTAAATTCAATTTAAAAAATTTTGAAGTTAATTTCTATTAAAAATCAGAGGTCTTGGCCCAGAATATAGCTCAGCGGCATAAGCATCTGGACTGCAAGTGCAAGGTCTTGAGTTTAATTCCCGGTGCCAAAAACAAAAGCCAAACAAACAAAAATAAGAGGTATTAGATGAGATCATAAGCGAAGTTAAAGGCCTATGACGGATGAGGGTAGGGTAGAAATTGTCAGATATTTTGACAACTGAAGAATTATCCCCAATATATAAAAACTATTATGAATCAATAAGAAGAATGTAAACCTATAATGGCAAAAAGTAAAGGGGGAAATAGTAAGGAGAAATGGGTATTCTCACTATGCTTCCAACTGGGAGAGAAAATTGGTTTTTAAAAAATATCCAGAAAGAAATTTGACAACATCTATCAAGAACTGTAGAAATTTTCATCTATTTTCACAGAGGAATTCCATATCTAGGAATTTATTCCAGGTAAATAATCTGGAGTAAACGCAAAGGCGTTTGAACTTGTATGCTCACAGTAACGTTATATGTAATAATTCATTGGAAATCTAATGACCAGCAATGACTATGGTATTAGTTGTACAATGTGCATTTATATTAGAATATTCAGCATCAGGAGAAAACACTCGTAATACAAAAAAGAATACAAGCCAGTGTTGTATTATGGTCCAAATTTCCTCAAAACAGAAAACTTTTATTTATATACAAAGTTAAGTAAATTAAAAAGCATGACTTTAGAATTTTAACAATGATTCTATATGGCTGAAGAGGTCCTGAATGATTTTTGTTCTCTTCTTTTTATAAATACGTTTCATATTTCAGCATTTATGACCTAAATACATACTATTTTTATGCCAGAAAATAAATATTAAGAAGTTTTAAATACTAAATGGAAATTGACAAGTGTAGATCAGATTTACAAACTGCTACACATCTTTGGTTGGGAATAATAATATTTAAGCTCTAGACACTATTAAATATAGATTTCATCTTTCTTAACTATGGATTCTGGTTTATGTAGCTTTGTAAACCAGACTGGCCAATAAAACCAACTCTTTAGACACAATCCTATCTCGTCACTCTAATAACGATTATGTTGAGATGCCTTGTAGAGGGAAGGTGTTCTTGAAATCAGAGTCTTCTGGTGGGAAAAAAAACAACTAGAAAATCATCCTGATATTATCTAATTAAACTAACCATCACCAAAAAAAAAAAAAAAAAAAAAAAAAGAATGCAAACTGTATTTCTCCTTAACATTAGTCAACCAGTCAACAGTAGTATTCAGGAGAATATGTTATAAAATGTTTGTTTCAGTTGGTATTCTTACCATCAGAATCTTAACTTTGCTCTACAACTGCTAGCATTCTCTTCTATAGTGTTTGAATAACAGCCACCAATTATTCAGCCATCAGCCATGAGCGGGTCTGTTCTTAGTGCTTTTCATATTATTTCTACCCATTGCATCAACACTGTAATGTGTAATATCATCCCCAGAATTGAGCCACAGAGAACCTAGGTAAGTCTGCCCAAAGACATCTCACAAGTTGCGAATTCATTTCTTCCTTCCACCACTAACTAAAATTTCCCTTGATAACTAAACTATTGTTCCACAAAATACCCAAATCACATGCTCTAGAGCTTGGCTCACCTCCTCTTTCCTTGTTCCTATTTCCAATACCTCTTTCAGGTCAATCCCAGGCATCCTTTAAGCCCTGGCTACAAGCTCAGGCCTTTTACAGTTATAAAATTGTTTAAGAGTATCTTTATCTGCATACCTAATACATGTTAAAACTATGAGCCCTTTACCTGTCCTTTTTTTGTTTGTTTGTTTGTTTTTTGGTTTTTCTCCGGTACCGGGAACCGAACTCACGACCTTGCGCTTGCCAGGCAGGCACTTTGCCGCTGAGCTAAATTCCCAGCCCCTTTACCTGCCCTTTTTAAAGGGTCAGTTTTCCTAAGGAAAGCAGCCACCTAATGTCTCTCCAGGTGATTAGTTTCAGAAGAATTTTAGTAAGCCAGATAACTACAAGCAAATTATTTTGAAGTACCTCTTTAAATTTCGTGTTGTCAGGAATTTGATATTCAAGTGTAATGAACGTAATTGATTATGAGAGAGTGCTTCTTTTGAAATGACGCAGTAGCCACCATCACTACTTGCAATGCCTGCCAACAGGGAGGATTGAAATGCTTAAAGAATTTGAATGGGCTATGAAAGGGTGCACTTAAAAAACGGAAGAGGTGTCTGCTTCCTCCGTAGCTCAGGGTGCAACATCTGTACCAAGATGATAAGGGTCCAATTATGTTCTAAAAAAACACCATCAATGCAAACCTTTGCTTCAGCTAAAGTGAGCAACTGCTTGGACAGGATTCTGTGGGTAAGTCACAGTTTTTCCTTTGAATTTCTGCAATGTGAAGCTGCTTCTCTTCTACACTAGAAGCAGACTCTCTAACCCTGAAGTACTGGGCACCAAGACTGTCAGAGCACTTCCGCTGCTAAGATTGGAATGTGTCTCCTACATTTCACGTTTGAAAATGTAGCCCCCAAGTTTATATGCTGACTGGAGGGTGGAACTTTCCCAAAGACATTAGTGGCTTTCTAGGAAGCAAACACACTTGCTCATCTACCCTGTGATGTCCTCCATCATGCAATAAAAAGGCCCTCACCAGATGCTGACAAGGTGTTCTTAGACTTCCCAGCCTCCAGAACTGTGAGGCGAATACACCCTTATTCTTTATAATTATCCAGCATCAGGTATTTTGTCATATCAATGTAAAATGGTTTGAGACATTCACCAGTCTACTCTTTGTCTTGAAACAGGGCCTCCCTACATAGTCCAGGCTGGCATCAAGCTCACAATCATTTGAGATTACAGGGGTGTGCCACCATGTTCCACCTCTGCCCTTCTTTTTATATGTTTGTTACACTGGGAGAATACAAGTGCCATTGCTGAGTTTGGAGATGAAGTCCTGCTTGACTGCTCTGAAGGCCAAGGGCTCAGGGCTGGTGGGTGCTGCTGACAAATACAAAGCCTTTGCTAAACTACTTTTCCTTTGTATGAAACCCTGTAATGAAGTCCTTCCTCCTCTGTCACAGTACTGTGAACCCTGAGGATAGGGATGTCTGCTACTCATCTATGTACCTGTACACTAGACATGGAACCTAGCAAATAGTAGGCACACAATGCTTGTTAGCAAAACTGACTGCCAAGTGCATGGGATCAATCCCTGCCCTGACCTCCAAGAATACCTATTTCCGTGTCTTTCCCTGAAATCAGGCTTTAAAGCTATACACCCATTTCAAGTTTGTGTTGTTACCTTGTACATAGAGCCTCCTCTCTAAAAAATGCTTATCACAAAGCGCATGCTGACCATGAAGTATGTGCTCAGTAACAAAAATGCAGATGTGAACAAATGAATTTAAGCTTCCAAAAAACACCAAGACTTCTATCTTTTTTCTGTGCATAATATCATGAGCCATAACTTTTCTGGTTTAAATTTTGATAATGTTAGCTTTAGGGAATTTCTGTTTACTTGTAAGTTGTATCATCTCATAAAAGTGGTTGTATCATCACAGCAATGAGTGAAGGGAAATTGTGAAGACAAAGATAAAAATTTAATTAGGAAAATGAAAGCTCTTATATCCCAGCATAATAGCTACGGTGGCTTTTAGTGGGCTTTACTGAGGTAAAAGAAGAAATAAAATCTCACAGTTGTATGACCTGACATGAAATGAGAATGACCAGATGGTCCAGAAACCCAAAAATAGTAATACTCATCACTTGTAGAATCTTCACAGCAGGAAAAGGGGTTTAGTCACATCACACAAAGGCAATGATGTCAGGAGGTTGGGAGGTCTGACTCTTTTTCCCACACACTCAGTGTCAGACATAATGAGGATCAAAAGTTGAGATTATAATATTTGGTGAATTTCAGGAGCCTGGACAATTGTGCTTTATTTGCAACAACTATGCATGTGGGAAGGCAACCCCTTACTCTATGAGCAACTGCTAAGTTGGTTTGAACAGGTGTCATGAAAGATTGTTCCCCAAAGCACGTTACCTTTGGGCACCTTGGCTCTCCATCTCTCCCGATTGATGTGCACCACCTCTGTCCAAGTGGCTTTAAAGCCCTTACAGTCAACAGGGATGACAGAATTATTGATGGGGGCACTTCCTTCTGACCCAGAGCTCTTGACGCCTGATCGCTTTGCATCTGATGAGCTGATGTTGTTCAAACTAAAGGACACAAAAGAATTATACCGAAAAGGAGCATTAGTGTTTAAAACTCTATGCAGTGAGCATGCCCAAGAGAAGAGCAACTAGTACTCAGACTCATTGTCATAAAATTTCCAGGTCATGAGATTTGCAATCATTGTATTTTCTATATGTGACAGGTGAGACAGTCTAAATTTCTAGCAGGGAAAATATCAGTATGATCTTCAATGTTTCTAATTTTCTCCTCTGCTGATTGGTCTTTTCTTTTTTTCCCCAATAATGAAAATTCCCTTACACGCATTTTCTCTGTTCATGGAAACAAATTAATTTGAACTTGGACTTCTCACTCCATAGTTCACCCACATGCTTCTACACTGACCACTTTTTCACTTTGGCCCTTTTCCCCTCCAACTCTCTCCTTCTTCTGGGCTCAGGATCTTTTTTGACCCTGGTTCCCTAAATAAAGGAGAAGGGATAATATCCTTATGTTGCTTGGAGAAGGTGAAGAGATATAGAAAGCTTATAGACTTTGCACTTGGTCACACAAATGACCCTATTTTAAGTGAATAGGACCTTAAGCATTAAACATAGGTGATTTTACAAAGTCAGAAAGTACTATCCTTCTAACAAAGTATCTCATGCCCTAAGTTCACTGACTTAATACAAACCACTAAGTAATGATAGAGGTTGACAGGCTAAGCGGAGAATTTCAGCCAGTGCTTAAGGAGCGATGGGACTCTGAAGCTTGGGGCAGGGGCTTCTGTCCTCTCTGTTAGCATTCTTAACAGGGTCCATCCATCCTGAGCATCTCAGGATCCCACTGTCTTAACCTTTCTCTTAGCTTTCCCTCTCCGTTTACTTTTTTTCTGTTCTCTTCTTTTTTCTGTTCATTCTCATTTATGATGAAGCCTAAGTTTGGCCTGGAGGAGGAAAGGCATCATCGTAGTAGAAGTAGCAGCAGTAATCATAGGAATAGTGGTGGCAGAGTAACGGTGGTAGCAGTGGTGGTAGTAATAGGAGTGGCGGTAATATTAGTAGTTGTAGCAGTAGCGGCACAGTCAGTAAAGACTAACTGGCAGCTTTATTGTTGCTAGCAGTTCCTATGTGCTAGAACCTGTACACACACACACACACACACACACACACACTCTCTCACACACAACTCATTTGATTTTTCCAGCAAACTATGAGAATTATAATCCACATTTTCTCAGATGAGGAAATTAAGGTGACTGAACACATTCTGGTTTTTAATTTCTGTACTTAATTCTCTTCCTGAATGTAGACATTAAAGTCAGTTTTATTTCTTGTAATTAAGATGTGTTATGTACAAGAACTCCCCACAATAAATGTAATTATTATATACTGAAAATATGTGCTTATAAAAACTTTTTAAAAGGAACAAAGAATAAGCAGTCAAAAAAAAAAAACCACTGATGGGAGATGGAAAGGGGGTTCATCAGTTTTCTGTAACTGTGACAAAAATATATGAGAATAGTAACTTCAAAAAATACCCTTGATCAGTGTTACTGTCTTGGAACAGTGGGTGAAGGCACAGCAATCACTGCTGTTGGTAAAAGCTGGGGGAGGAAGGGGCAACAGGGACCTGCTAGTCCTAATTTGGAACTTGGTCACCCCTTATATGGCAGCCTGGAGGGCCCACACAGTACAATTTCTTTTTTTTTTTTTTGGTTTTTCTCCAGTACCAGGAACTGAACTCACAACCTTGCGCTTGCCAGGCAGGCGCTTTGCCGCTGAGCTAAATCCCCAGACCCCCACACAGTACAATTTCAATTCCTCTGAGAAAAGGCAAGAGGCAGAGAGAGCCCATATAAGAAGGAAGTAAGGCAGGCATTGTTATGAAATCCCACCACCATCCTCAGGAAAACTATCCACATACGCAGACTGGACATTAGCCCCCTGTACTCTTCACTGACCTAGATCGCCTCTGTCCTGTTCCAGCAGTCTGGGAGGTTTCGTCGATTAATGGACTCACGATCTTTTCAGTCATGTCTGTGAGCACAGTGAAGGTGGGCTCCACGATGAAATCAATGAAGCCTGTGGAGAGACAGCAGTGCCTTAGAGGAGCTCCAGGGGACCTGGAGCCGTTTCATATTTTCCAGTGGAAACAGAAGTGTGTTTCCTGTCTTTAAAAATGTTCATCTACACAGGAGCTCCAGATCTGTTTAGCAGTGGATTGGTCTTACTTATTTCATATATTCCTTGGATGTCATAAGTCAGTTCCATTTTTAATACTTAATCATTTTATGCTTTTTAATACATAATTCAGTGAACTGCTTAAAAACACATATTCAACACCCGCTGCGTAATAAGCACTGTGATAGGAATTACATAAAAGACTAAGATGAACAACAAAACCTGCCTGCCCTTGAGGAGTTTATATGGTTAAATGAGCACAAGAATGACCTGTCGGAGTGTACGGAGAGTCAAAGGAAAAGCCTAGATGCAGGCTCCTGGGAAGGGAGGGGGCACTTTTCCTTTCCTCAGAAAGCCCTGGGAGCAGCTTCATGGACTTGTGATGTTTGAGCTGAGCCTTCAGGAATGGTTTTGGAGAGGAAGCTGTGACCATAATTTGGGGTGCAGAGGGGTGGAACAGGTAAGGCAGCAGACGTGAGAAAGAGTGAAGGAGGCGTAAGACAGATGACTGGCCTTAGGAACTGTGGGACTTAGGGAAAGAAAGCTTGGGAAAGCAGGTCATCAACACTGCAGGGACAGAGGGTCCTTGGGGGCTGGGACTTGAAGGACACTAGAAGCCTTTGAATATGTTTGGGCATCAAAGTAGCAAGATTTTTCAAACATTCTTTGGAAAAGTTAATGGGTCAGGATGGATGAGAAGGGAGGGAATAGGAAAGGCTGAGGATGGGAAAATCATGACCAGAGCTACTACAATAGCTCAAACAGAAGAAAAGTGGGAACCAGAGCCACTGCAAGGTGGGAAATGAAGGAAGCACAAGTGCTTGCCCTGCAAGAGGTGGGACTACCTCTGTGAGATCCATCCAAGATGCTCCAGCAACGAAGCGGCGACTACAGGGCACTGGGAGGAGTAAGAGGATGGGCTTCCATCTGCGGAGGTACGGGACACACTGGGTTAAGACAGGCAAACAACTGAAGGAAAAGCACTAGAACCTGGGAGGGCAGGAACCTGCTACAACCAGAGTTGTACCTCTGCAAAGTCACTGCACTGGACAGGTAGCTGAAGGTAGGATAGAATGATGATCTCAACAGTGGAGCCCCCAAGTGCTCTGCAGCACAACAGTTGAAAATATTTGAGCAGGGATAACATGGATGGTGGCAATCTGGTATGAATGAGAGTTGGCAGGAAACTAAACACCAACCAAAGGAAATACTGCCCATCCCCCTCTGAGGTGGGTATGTGGAAATGTAGATTGATTGTTGCAATGCCTGAGGAGGGGGCAATAGTGAAGGATGATAAAAGATTCACAAGTAATTAATAAAACAAGAACTGAACCAATCACACAACCACTGGTTGAACCAACCAACCACACACACACACACACACACACACACACACTCACACACACATATATTCTTACAAGGAAACACTGATGATAGCCAAATTTGTATTATTATTAACTGCAGCAGAATTTTGACCTCAAAATAACATATTCGATGATATAATTTTCACCCTTCCCCAAACAAAACTCCCCATGTCCAAACCAGAACTACCTCATCAGCATTTCCCCCAGTGCTTGTGGATGGGATAACGATCTAACCACTTTGAATTTTGCCTTTCCATAAGCTTTGTATGTATCCAAATCCCTTCCACCTTATATCCCATCTCTCTTCTGGAGAGTTCCTGCTCCCACCTCAGTTCTGCTGTTCATTGTTTCTGCCCTGAAGCCCTATAGGAAGCATCCAACTGGTTTCCTCAAAACCAGTCTCTCTCAAAACCTTCCACTTAATCCTCCAGGCTACTGCCAGAGAAAAGTTTATAAAACAAGGAAGGGTAAGCAAACTTTTTCTGCAAAAGACCAAATGGCTAGTTAGTCTTTGTAGGCTGTATCATTTGTATTAAAACCAGTCAACCCTGCTAATCATAGAGCCAAGGGGGCCACTGATAGTAAATAGATAAATGGGCCCAGTAGTGTTATGATAAAACTTTATTCATAAGAACAGGTGGTGAGTCAGATTTAGCCCACGGGCTAAAATATGAATTTATGCATTTTAAGCTTTACATAAAATTATTTAGATATGTTCTTATTTCTTATTGGAAAGGATATGCATGTGCTATTCTTAGCACAATATAAAATGTGGACTTGATCTTCCCCTCCAGACACGTCTCTTCCTGCATCCACTCCCTGTCCACAGCTCCTGCCATATGGAGCTATTAAAAATTCACTGGCTGTGCAAGGCAAGTTTTAATTTCTCCCCCTTGTGCATGCTATATGCCTGGCCTGGAATGCCTTTCTACTCATCCCCAACTCAACTCCTACATGCATCATTTTGTCTAAAGCAATGCCTGGTTACTTCTTAGACTGCAACTCAAATATTACCCCTCAATAAGTCTTTGTGGAGAACGAGGGACTAACAGACTACACATTCTGTTCCGTATTCTATTGTACTATCTTCCAAGTTCTACCTTAAAACCAGATTTTTGTTTCCATAACATCTTGCCTACTACCCATACCAATTTAATGTCTTTGAAAGCAGGTACCATTTATAATTTGCCTTTGTCTTTAACATCTACTTTAATGCTTACCAGTGCCCAACATTTAAAGGGGATTCAAAATATAAAGAAACAAGCACTCAAAATAGATATAGAATAATCAGTGAATCCTTTTAAATTTATTTTTGAATGATTTCAGATTCTTCAGAGGTGTATGTGTGGCCCTGGTACCCTTTCCCACACCTGAGGATTTCTGCCATGCTAAATATTGGTGACCAGCAATACAAAAATTATCTTTATGAAAATAAGTGCTTAGAAAGCAGGAGAGGGAGGAAGAAAAGGGGGAAAGGAGGAAAGAAATCAGAAAGGGAACATTTTAAAAGAAGTAGGGTCATCCAGAAAATGGGACTGCCTGCACACAGGCTGAGAAGAAACAACCATGATGAGAAATGCCATGGCAGTTCTCAGTAATACACGTAAGATGAGGAGCCCAAAGCAGAAGGCGCCTCCTGGAAATGATACTTGTCATCTCCTTGTAAACTTGAAGCCTCTTTTACTGTCTGCAGGTTAAGACAGAAACACCAGAGTATCCCCAGGAAGCAGCTACATTCTAGAGACGAGCATAAAGCGGCTACATCATCCTAAGCAGCTAACACCCTGAGCGCAGCATGGCAGTGGAGCTGGTGACTCTTTCCCCAGCCGAAGAATTGCTGAGAGCATCTGAGTTTCCTTTTACAACTTCTCATCCGGTGCTTCCTTCCATTCGGTGGCTGGCAAACACATACCTACTTGAGACTGAGCGACCATGGTGGACTTTCTGTCACACAGAGGAGAAAAAGGCAGCCCCAGCTCCGCTTCTCTATCACCCTAGAAAGACAGAAGACCACGGTAAATTTAAAAATAGCAGGCTGAGCCACTCAGATTTTATTTACAACTTCAGCTGCCACTTAGGCCAATGGTCTTTATTTTAATTATTACAATTACATTATATAACATGTCCTTATGGGGCCTGCTCCTCTGCATAAAAGATTCCAGGAGGCCGAGCCCTCTGGGGTGCAATCATTCCATCCAATGCAAAGGCTCATGCTGTTGTGGACAAAGCCGCACCAGGTAGGAATAGAGTCTCTGTGGAAGAAGAGGCAGCAGACCATGTGTTCTATGGTTTGCAGCCAGCACTGTAATCAGAATTGCTGCACCTTCCCAAGTTTTCCTCTGTCTACCTGTGACCTTTCTGTGGCCACTGAACCCTTCCCAGCTATGGGTAGTAGCCAAATCTAAAATTAAAACTGGATTGATTTGGCTTTGTGTCCTAAAGCTGCTTGAAGCCACATAAAACTGGAGTATTTCTTTGTTCTTAGCCCCAGGACTCAGTCCTCAGTGAAAAGTAGAATAGAATGAACCAGAAAGGCTGGGCATGGTGGGGCCATGTCCGTAATCCTAGTACCCTGTGAGGCTGAGACAGAAAGGTCACAGCCCAGCCTGGGAAACTGACAGACTTGGTGAGACTCTGTTTTTAAATAAAAAATAAAAAAGGTTTAGGGGGTGTGGCTCAGGGTATAGGTCCTGAGTTCAATCTCCAATTTAAAAAATTTAAATCAGGCATGGTGGTGCATGCCTGTAACCCCAGCACTCGGGAGGCTGAGGCAGGAGGATCCTTTTGAGTTCAAAACCAGCCTGGGCTATATAAAGTGAGCTCAAGGCCAGCCTGAACAGTACAATGAGACCCTGTCTCAAAAAGATGAAAAAAAATTTTAAAAATAAAAACTTTAAAAAGAAGTTAGGCAGGAATAAATAAAATAATATATTCTGACCAATATATTCTCAGTCTTCCCCAAAGCATCAGTGAAATAAAGACTATAAATAAGTACTACAGAAAGCCTGTTGATGGGGATATTAATTACCTAATTCATTCATTCATTTATTTATACTTTGTAGTACTGGAAAGTGAACCCAGGGACTGCATTTCTAATGCCCTTTATTTATTTTTTATTATTCTCAATTTTTGTCTTTCTCAAGGACATGTTTTCAGTGCACGATATTTACATTCCTTGCGGGGAGTTGCTGCATGGACATAATAGATTTTAATTCTTTTTACACCCCTTCCCCTCCCCTCCCTCACCCCTCTCTCCATCCCTTGGTCCCCTTCCCGTTTGCTAAGACCCATTTCCCTATCTCCGGTTATCTTTTATTGTGCTCTTTATTTATATTTTGAGTTTCTCATGGAGAAGAAACCATGAAATACTTAAGCTTGCATGTCTGATTTATTTCACTAAACTTGAGTTTGAGACGAGATCTCACTAAGTTGCCCAGATGGGACTTAAGCTTTCCAACTGCTGCCCCGCCTCCCCGAGTGCTGGGGCTACAGGTGTGTGTAGCACGCCTGGCTGATGGACACGCTTTTTACAAACATGAAGCAGAAGCTCAGGACTTCAGCCACCCCTGCAGAAAGGGGGAAGATAAGTGACTCTTCCGCTTTGTGTGAAGCCCTGCTTTCATTTCACCAAGAAAGAACTTGCAAGGCACAGTAACTGAGACTTATGCTTGAGTCCTGCTTTTCTCCTGATTGCTGTGTGATCCCAGTAAGGTGACTGTCCCTTCCTATGTCTCTGTTTTGTCACCTCTTAAATATGAGATAATAACCCCTACAAACTACGGCTATCATGAGGATGAAATGGGAAAATTTGCATAAGTTAATTTTAAAAAGAGAACGATTAAGAGAACTATCACTGTTCCCAAACAGGCAACTATTGCAGTCAGATTTGAAAATTAAAGGTCAGATTTGAAAATTATTCAGTGATTTTTGTTTCACTTAATATACTCTAATTATAATAAATATTGCCAGTAAGTTAGTAGAAGATAAAAGGTTATAACAAGCTCCCATGAGGCCTAGTGAAAAGAATGGAAAGCTGTTTCTTTTTAAAGCACATTACCAAGAATGAAGAAAGCAGCTCACATGTGCACAAAGTCCACTGAAAGGACAGAAAAGGAGGGGCATCTGAGGAGGCTGAGCAGAAGGTCAGATGGGAGATGGGGATGTTCGAGGGCTTCAGGAACAGTACTGAAGTAGCTCCATCCTTTCTATACCCTTCTCCAGTACAGACACCCACACCATGGGACACTGGGCTTCTCTGATCCCAAGTATGTGCTGATAAGAACCACTCTATTTCTTAAATAGCATGAGGAAAATAACTTCCTTTTGAGCTATTTCCAACAGGGCAGTAGGAAGACATAGAAGAATATTTTTGATATAAATTCTAGTATTCTAGATAATTTATTTTGGGATAGATCAGCTACAACAATGAAAGCCTTTTTTTGTCTTCTATGTGACAGGGACACAAGTTGCTTTGTTGGTACATTTTAAGGGGGCAGGTTGAGAAGTGATGAACAGTCATTACTTGACTGTTATACTAAGGTATAAGCATGAATTTGGGGCCAGGGATATAGCTCAGTGGCACAAGCGCCTGCCTGGCAAGCATAAGGTCTTGAGTTTGATTCCCAGTACACCCACCCACAAAAACAGCGTTAGTTTGGATTTTATTATTGAAAAGTTGCATGGTATTAAACAACTTCTAAATCCACAAATTTGCCCATACTCAAAGCTATATATCATGTACACTTTCTGTATTTAATTGAGCTGAGCAAACTCAGCTATTAAAACCCCATTTTAAAATAGCAGTCACTGAATTCCCTTTGGAATACAGATACATTTATGAGTTGAAAAAAATGTGCCATAAGTTATTTGGAGGAATGGACATTTGTTGGTGAATCTAACTTGGCAGGTCACACAGTCTATCTACTAAGGCTTCACAGCTACGGGTCCTTGTGGAATTATTCAGACACACTTGTCTTTATTGAAGAGATCAACATTTTCAAAACGTTTTGGTTGTTACAAAGGAGTTTTAAACTAAATCATTTTTTTCTTGCAAGACAGTTCAGAAAAATAACTACCATTCCAGTGGTGGGTGTGAAGATAGCTCCAATAAGTCACATGGTAGGTATGAAGAAGGGAGATAATGCATATTTGCTGAGTCAGTGAAAAGACTAATTTGTTTAGAAACACTCAAGTTCCTTCGGCCATCCTGGCATTTATGACAGGCAAATTAGAGAGAAGGGAGCTATTCACTGAACTCCCAAATTTCTCCTTCACCTCCAGTTCACACAACAGGTCTACACTGCCTTGACTCTCTTCTAGTTAGGTAATAATACAGCAAGAAAAGAAAGTTGTGTTACATCCAGTTTGCACGTATTGAACCTCCTGTAACTTCTACCTCTCTATGCTCTTCCTCCCTTTACTGGCTTCATGCAGACAAGCACTTTTGGAAGTGTTACAGGCAGTTGTCTCTGCTTATCAAAGAACCTGCCACTGGTCAAGAGATACGTACTTGCTCTGTAGTTTACACAAGTGTGATAAACTTCCGTTCATGTGTACTGTTATATATTTTTAAGTTTATTTGTTACTTCAGTTATATGTAAACAAAAAGCATTTCAAAAGAAAAAAGTTCCTCCTGAATTGGAACTTCACAGGGAAAATGGCATTTATCAATATGAAATCATCAAAAGGCTTGCATGTAATATTTCAAGTGGGTCCTTCCTAGTGGAATGAAGGAAAAGTAATGTCAGGAGTCAACAAAAAAATCAAGCTGAGCAAAAGGCAGCAATGTACACTCTCTTTCTCCTGCCAAAGAAAGTAGAAATATAATGTATGAGAAAAGCTTTGGGAATTTGATAAAAGACGGCACAGTAGGTTTCAGACGTACTTTTCAGAAGCCATGACCTCAAAATTAAGGAGAATGAGAAAAACAGAAATGCAAACATGAACACAAGGAAAAAAATCTGTGGTCTAAATGAGAACTATATGTGGAAGGGTTGCCAAATACTGTAAAAAAGAAGGATAAGGAAAGATGCTATGAGGCTGAGTACAGGATAGATTAAATCACAATCAACTGTACAACTGCTGCCCACTGTTATTTTGGAAAAAGTAATGGCTAACACACACACACACACACACACACACACACACACAATCACAATCACTTCTAAGGAGCCACATAACACACTAGGGATAGTCCTACCTAGACTAGAATACTACTGCCCTGGTGTGTCCATGGTACAAATCTTCTGTAAATAGCTGGTTCAAAACCAACATATTTCACTCAAAAGATGGTTAATGATAATAAAATGAGAAGGAAGGAGGGACAGGAGAGGAGAAGGAATAGCATAAAGAGAAAAGGAAAGAGGAAAAGAAAGAAAAGTAAGCGAAAGTGAGGATAAGGATGACAAGGAGAAGAAAAGATGAAAAAGAAGAAAAGGAAGAAGGAAGTAAAAGAGGAGAAGAAAGAGCTACCAGCAGCAAACAAAAATAAAACAAAAAAATAGAAAAAAAGTAGAACTAAAAATGTGAGAAGGTACCTCAAACAGGGGAAAACAGGCTAACTCAGTGATTGAGCACTTGGTTAGCATGTGCAAGGTTCTGGTTCAGTCTCAAGAATGAAAGGAAGAAATGGAGGCAGGAAAGAAAAAAGGGATGGAGGAAGGGAAAGAATTAGGGAGCAATTCAGGAACGGAAGTCTGAGTGTGTGCGTGTGTGTGTGTGTGTGTGTGTGTGTATCAGAAACATGGTGTCACCAAGTAATGACCACATTTATTTTTATGAACAGAAAGAAATTCTTTAAATTATCCAAAACAAGCTCAGAAGACCAAGTGCTAATGGAGCACAGGACAGTTGTAGCAAAGATAGATAATGTCATGGCATTAATGAAGACTGCACTGGAAGCGGTACAAAGACCTGTTCTGATGAAAATGTTTGAGGGACATGGAGGTCAGGAGTGGAAAAGCAGACCACCCAAAGGGCTAGAAAATTCTAAGAGAAAGAAGACAGACAATCTATGAATAGCTGTTTGCCCTAGTAATATAACTAAACAAGTAGAAAATGAAGACACTAAATGATTCTATCAATGTAAGTTGAATCTGTAGAGGAAAACAGCACACCATGTGCCAAGAAAAGCTCATACAGAACAGTAACTACTGTCTCTGGGCTGCTGAAGAAAAGAAATAATCCTTATTATATATATTGAATTTGCACAACAAAAATTTTTTTGAAAAATAAATAATCTTTAGGCCACAAAAGTGAAAAAATCATCACTTATGCATGGAAATAATTCCTTCCTGGCTTCAATCTCTTTATAGCCACATTCAAGTACGGAAGACATGTGAGTGATAGTGAAAACGATTTTAAGGAAAGATTGATCCCAAAACATCAGACCCAAACAAACTTGGCCCAGGTATAACAGGAACAGAAGACCTGCAATCATACAAATGTGGTTTCCATCAGTGCTTCTAGAAGAAACCATTTAGTCAAAGTGCCCAAACTAAATAGGGCCAGGACAAGAACTATTGGAGAATTATGCCTTTTATTGAGTCACATTGTTTCAGGTTGTTTCTGTAAACAACATGTAGTACATAAAATAGAATACTTGTTTAAAAACTTAGGAAAACTTAGGAATAATATAACCAACAAATAGTAACAAGGAGTTAGTTACTTTATAAAAAAGGGGGGGGAAGGTATTGAGAGGCAAGGCATAACTGGCCTCTATATCTTTTATAATTACAGCAAAAATATATCATTTAAGTCTGGTATATAAAGTAATAGCACTATATTTAAATAATCAAGGTACAAACCAGAAAAACTAAGTCAGTAATAATCATTTAAATTGGGTGTTGGGGAGGAGATGGGGTAAGTGAATGTTTACTAATTTTTATCAGAGGGAGACACTGAATACTATCTAAACACACAGAGGATTTAGTTGTCATTAATATGTTAATTACTAGAAGAACTAAAAAGAAAGATGAACTTGAGTCATTTGTAAGAAAATAGATGTACCTTGAAACCATAATGGCAAGTGAAATAAATGAGACACAAGCTTAAATATCACACGGTTTCTCTTACATGAGAAATTCAAACTACAAATAAAGAGCAAAAAAAAAAAAGATAAAAGTAGGGAGATAGATCTTTCTCAGATGGGAAGGTGATCAGGAGATGGAGGAAAGGGAAGAAGGGAAGAGTGGGGGAAGGGATGAAAAAGGGAATTAAGATGCACTGCATACATGTATCAACTTCCTGCAAAGAATGGAAACACTATCTACTCCAAACATATTGATAAAAATGCCATTTATTATTTAAATAAAAATATAAAACTTACAGATCACAAGAAATTTATAGTAAAGGAGATGGCAGAGATAATATAGTGACCTACTTTTAAAAAACACATACAAATATATATATAGTATATATATATATATAAATACTATATATATTTAAAAACACATGCAAATATATATATCTTTAAATAATAAAAGAATCTTAGACTGACTTATTTAAAAATTCGATTATATATGGTGTTTAAAACATACCCAAGTCAAAGTGTGTCTGAAAGGTTAAGAATCAAAAGGTATATAAAGACAGGGTTAAATTCTTAATATGAGACATATTTTAATTCTAGGAAAAGCATTAAAAGAGACAAACGTGTGGGGTTTATACTAATAGGGACAATAAACTGTAAAAATCTAAGAACCAAATAACAGTCAGAATTTAAGATGCAGAAATTAAAGTGCATTAAAAAAATAATAAAAATATCTGTCATAATACCTCAGAATTTTAAAAGTGATGTATAATGACATTATAAGAAGGTAGATATACCTGATGCTTTAAATCCATACTCTGCAAATAGGAAATAAATCTACTTTTTTTTGATTGGTAAACATTCACAAAAGCTGATTTATAGTAGTTGATACACCAACTTAAAAATAAGCTGCAAGGGGCTGGGGATTTAGCTCAGCTGCATAGCGCCTGCCTGGCAAGTGCAAGGTCATGAGTTCAATTCCTGGTATCGGAAAAAAACAAAACCAAAAAAAAGCTCCAAACAATGAAACGTCTTTGATAAAATTTCAATAAACAAAAATTAATTCCAAAGGAACCAGTGAAAAATTATAAGCAAATCCCTCTATCTGAAGCAACTGTGGACAAAAGAGAAATCAAAACTAAAATTACAGACTACTTAATAAATGATATGATACTACATTAAGAGATTCTCCATAATAAAAAAAAAATGCTTGCTTTACCATTTTTATACAAGCAAAATTAAAAATAAAAGAATTGAGCACCCAATCTGGAGAATTAGAAAAAGAACAAAGTAAACTAAAGTTAATAAAATAAATGAGTTAATAAAATAAAAAGGATATTGAAGGCATTATTAAACAAAAAAGAAACAATAAAGAAATTACCACAGAAATGACCTTCAATACATAAAATAAGTAAAAATGAAGAAATAACCACAGACACAGAAGAATGAGAAAAATTGGCAGAAATATTTGCAAAATATAAAACTACACAGCAATAGAAAGGAAATGAACCATAACACTCGCAACAAGATGCATTTACCAAGAAGGCAAATTTACACTTCTTTAAAGTCAGCTTTTTATTGAAAGGCACCCTGCAGCGCTGGCTTGGGTTTTGTGAAATATGGTTCTTAAACTGAAGATGTAACATACTCTTTTAGCAAAGCAGGGAAATTCTGGTCCATGTGCACGGAGGCTATGCCCTTATTTTGAAATATAACCCAACCTTCCAAATACAATTTTTAAAAAGACTCCACAGTTGCATTGAGATTTCCCATTTGAACTGTCTAATTTAAAATCTACTGTTAAGAGCTAAGGAAACATTTCTCCTACATGGGCTACTCAGTGTGGCTCCTGACATCCTGGTTAAAATATTAAGTCAATAAAAAGAATTTACTGAACTATAATAACTGAAAAATAGTTCCAGTCTAGTGATTCCATTCCCAACAGGCAAAAAAAAAAAAAAAAAAAAAAAACCTTCAATATGGTTATTTTCCTATTGCCTCCAGCACACTTTCATTCAATTCCAGCATATGTGTATGTGCATGCAAACAAGTTTCTTTTATGGAGAGGAAATGTTCACATATTTAAGTAATTCATATTTGCTTTCTCATAATTCATAAAATGAATCGCTTCATGTATTAAATTTATATCAGCTTGGATCTATCCTTTGGCTGCAGACAATATTTCCAGCTGCAAGTATTATTACAAAAGTTGTATCAAAGAAAACATATGACAAAGAGAGTGGATATTGCAGAAAATTTTCTCTTTCCTATTAGTGAAAGAGCTTTTGGGAAAACGGTTCAAAGTAAGCCCTTAGTGAAGGATGCAGGGTGTCCTTGTCTAGACACGCAAGGAGGTCTAGCTCCCTGCCAGCCCTCACGCATACCCTTGGGTTCGCTTTGAGAGCTATAGGAGCCCTAGCAGTGACTTTGCAAGGGAAATAACTGTATGCAGAACAGGCACTTGTTGGTGTATTTGCAGAACAGCTTTGGGGTGCAGGTGTGTGTGTGCTGTGCATGGTGCTCCCTGGACAGAGAGAAGGAGACAGACACGTGGCACTTAATGCTGGAAGGGCCATAAAAATTGGTCCAACTTTACCCTAAATCATGTCCCCTAAAACAAAAAACCAATCACAGATAAAACCATAGGGCACTACAGGATGATTTTACTACCCGTTGGCCACAAACTGGTTGGAAATAAAACTGCAATAAAGGGTCTCTGGCTTTTGTTTATTATGCTGTTAACTCTACTTCAGCTTCATTACCAGCTAACGTGTATAACTCCAGAAGAAACAAAATACATACAGATGTCTTCTACAATTTCTTCACTCAAAAGGGAATCATAAGAATAAAAGTAATGAAAGGAGTAATTCACTTCCAAAAACCTAGTAACCAGTGTGCTATGGTTTGACTGTGGCCTCCAAATTTCACGTGTTAGAAATTTATCCCCACAGCAATATGTTAAAGGCATTTGGAGGCAAAGCCCCTAGGAGGTAATGAGAATTAGATAAAATCAGCACAGTAGGGCTCCCATGACAGTATGAGTGGCTCTATCAGGAGAGGAAGGTAAATCCCCCTTCACAAGTATGCCTGTTTGGTGATGCCCTCCACCATGTTATCACGTGATAAAAAAGCCCTTACCAGATACCAGCCCCATGACCTTAGACTTCCCAACTTCCAGAACCATGATTTAAATAAATCTATATTCTTTACCGATGATCCAGTCTTAGGCATTTTGTTATAGTAACAGAATGTGGAGTTTATCGCTGGTTACTTTAGGCGATGTAGCTGAGCCTCATATTAACTAGTAATTTTTTAAAGCAAAACATACAAAGACAACACAACCTGGAATTTAAGATACAATTAAGCTTAAATACAATTGGAACAATAGTGTCTACTGATTCCTGACTCCTATTCGCCTCACTTAGTTCTGGAATTTTATATCATAGGCATGTTCCCTTGAAAGAAGCAACCCAAACAATTATGATAGATACATGAGTTAGGGATTAACAACTTAATCCCACAAGGCAATGCCAAATAAACAGCATTTTGTCAGCTCATTAGGGGAATACAAAGGAAAAGGGCTCCTTGAATGGCATTTTGACAGAAGAGTACAAGAAGGAGTCACTTTCTTCCAAAGAGAAATGTGTAGAATAGAAATGCATTTTATCATGGTGGAGGATCAAAATTTACATAAGATTCAACAACATATAACTAGAAACAGAAAAATAGCTCTGAAACCCCACTCCCTGAAGAAAATTACTATAATCTCAGCAGTCTCTATCACAGCAGTCTCTAATACAGCAGATCACAGTGGTCTTGACAAACAGCATGGCAAAAAGGTACCTGTCTGAAGAACTCTTCCAGGAGGGACATCGTCCAGCGGTGGTGCAGGTCCCAGGCCTTTGCCGGATGGCTAATGTCTGCTGTGTGCAGCATCAGGGATAAGGCTTTGGGCTTTTCAATCCTGTAAACCCAAGTAACCCAAACACATGGTGACCACAGTCTAAGAACTACACTGAAAGTTCTACAAATCATTAGTCTTTCTAACACCTTACATTCCCCCATCTCAAATCCAATCTCATTATGCCAAATAGAGGAATGGGTATTATTTCATTCTGCTCCTGGGATGCCCATGGTCTTGGTCTCCCTGTTTATGACCTAAATACTTCTGATGCAAGGCCTTTTATGGAATGGCTACATCATTCAAGAAGACAACAAACACCCAAGAGTCACTGATATAGCTGTGCTTCTGCATGACAGAGATCTTTGATGACTTAATTTCCCATGGGGGAATAGTTTAATTTCTAATTGGGGCAAACTATTAGCAGCCCTATTATTTATTTCAGCTCTGATAAGAACACATCTCCATGTTAGATAGGTATAATTTTCATGTTCTTTCCTCCAAACATCACTACTTCATGAAACCACCGAATAAAGCGATGCCGAGGGAGATGTGGTAAAGCTAAAGTACAACATGGACAAGAGCCAGTTCAAACACAGGTAGAAACACGTGACGTCACAGGCCCACTTACGCTTCTGGCTGCTGCAGGGCAGTCTTCATTGCTTTGATTTGTTGGAAGTGACAGGACATATCGGTGGCCATCACCATCTCAATTACCAACGTTCGAAACTCCCTTTCAGGAACACCCAGAGGAAAAAAGGATGGAAGTTTAAAAAAAAAAAAAAGAAAGATAAACGTTACTTTATTTCTTGCCACTTCTAGTCAAAATCAGTTAATTATTTCTGACATTGGTAATCTAATTTGAGCCTTTATGAGAGCTTTTTATGAAGAATAAATGAGGGTGAAAGGTTGAGGAGATCATTTATTAGGAATATTATACATGGAATACATATGTGATTTGGAAAATTAACTCACAGGACAGATTCCAGTGAAGCTGAAAATTGCACTGAAGTCCTCCTTTCTCAACTGAATTCAAAGTTATCAGAAAGAATTGATTTGAACATAACCCTAAAGGATAGGCTGATATTATACTTTTGGGTATGGGTATTTCACCTATTTAAAATAGATTTAATTTAAAAAATTTATAGAAAAATTGAGCAGACAGCACTGTCTCCATATACCCCCTCTCTTATGTAAGTACTAACATTTTATATTAATATGGTACAATTGTTACCACTGATGAGCCAGTATTGGTATATAATATTATGTAATGCAGTTTATATTAAGGTTCACTACACAATTCTACAGGTTTTGACAAATGCTTAATGCAATTTATTATTACAGTACAGCACAGTACAGAATAAATTCAGCACCTTAAAATTCCCAATGCAGCACTCATCACCCCTTGTTCCTCCTGATAACCACTGATCTTATAAAGACCTTGCTCACTCGGTTATAGATGCTGACAAGTCCTGAGATCTTGGAATCATCCAGTTGGGGCTCCAGGAAAGCCAAGGGTGTGCTTTCAGTACAGACCAGCAAAAATCAAGGCTCAGGAAAAGTCAGTGTTTCAGTTTAAAGACAGTCGAAAAAATTCTCTATTACTTGGGGAAAGGGAGGGCCTTTTTAGTTTCTCTGCCCATAAAGTGATTAGATGAGACCTATCATATTAAAAAGGGAATCTACTTTCAGACTCTACTCGTTTATACTATGTTAATCTCATCTAAAAACAATGGAAGACAATGTAGGTACTGTAGTTGTTGTGTGGTATTCCATAAAAATCAGGTAGGGTGACATACTGATATTCTCACTTTCCTCTCCCAGGACTCACAGCTGTCCTTATGCTTGATTATATGAAACGTTCCCACAAATCCCTAAGGCTCTGTTCATTTTGAAACATTTTTTTCTCTTAACTTCTTAAAATTAGATTATTTCCAACAAATTTTAAAAATAACTTCAAACATATTGACCTCCTCTCTTCTCCATCTTGCTATGCAATAAATTTTTTATTTGATATTATTTAAATTCTCCTATGTCCTTCTATTATTTTTGCCCTTTTAAAATTAATTACTCAAACGGGAATGTTACCATCTAATAAGATTGTGAAAACATATACTCTTACCTTTTTCCTGATCATTTTTATATTTTGAAAGTCTACAGTTAGAGAATGCTTATTATGTTTGCTAAATCTTTCATGACAATTTTTATTATCAGAAAACATTCTTTATCCTTGGCAATACCATTTCTGGGAGTTCATTTTATCTAGTTTTAGTATCAGCACTGGAGTCTTATTATGCTTATTTTTTGCTATATTTTATAC
Organism: Chinchilla lanigera; assembly: GCF_000276665.1. NCBI lineage: Eukaryota > Metazoa > Chordata > Mammalia > Rodentia > Chinchillidae > Chinchilla > Chinchilla lanigera. Next base: position 32,865,447 of record NW_004955410.1, read on the forward strand.
CTTTTTACTTTGTCCTTGTGTCTTTATATTTGAAGTATGTTCTTTGTACCCAGAATGCAGAAAAGCTTGCTTTTTTAATACATTCTGAATTTACCATTGAATTAGAGTGCTGAGGCTTTTAATGTTTAATGTAATTATTGATATGGTTGGATTTAGGTCTAGTATGTTGTTTTCTGTTTGGCCTGTCATCTTTTTTACCCCGCTATAACATATCCTCTGGTTTTTGAGATATTATTCTTTTTAGCTTATTTTAACTTACTTAATGAATTTTCCCCTATCTTTAGCTAGTACTGTTAATTTTTCAGTGGTATCGTAATATACATTCTTAAGTTTTAATCTACTTAGAGCTAATATTGCATCACTTCATGTAAAATGTAAAAGAAAAATCTTACCACAGTATAGGTTCATTTAATGCCACTAACCCATCTTTATGTTATAGTCTTTATATGTAGCCAGAGGTATTATATTTTCCTCATTATATAACTCATGAGAAGTTATAATGTTTTTATCTAAATGATCATATGCCCTGAATGTAAATATGTTAAGAAAAACTGTCTTTTTTGCATTTACTCATATTCTTGCTGTTTTCTTCTTTCCTATATGTCTAGTTTTGCTCTACAATCATGTCCTTTCTACTTGAAAAACTTTTGTTAGCAAGTCTTATGATACAGTTGTTTCGTGGGTAAATTTCTGCTATTTTCCACTGCCTGAAAATAGCTGTATTTAACCTTCATTCCTGAAGAATGTTCCCATAGAGTGGACCATTCTGTGTTGACAGTGTCTTTGCTTTTGCCTTTTAGTACTTAAAGAGGTTATTCTATTCTCTTCTGGTCTCAAAGTTATCAATGAAAAGTACACAGTCATTCAAATTGCTCCCCCAAATGTAATCTGTCATATTTGTTTAATTTTAACTTTAACTATTAGCAGTTTTACTGCAATCTATGCCTAGGTGTGCTTTCCTTTAAATTTATCACTTTTTGGTCTACTGAGTTTCCATCATTTAATTAAAATATAAGTACTACTCCAGTCAGAGTAGTATTCTATTCAGAATTTTTAATGATTCAGATGATTTTGTGTATGAACATTAAGCCAGCTTACAGATAACTACAATGATTTGCAGGCTGTCTCTCTCTCTCTCTCTCTCTCTCTCTCTCTCTCTCTCTCTCTCTCTCTGTGTGTGTGTGTGTGTGTGTGTGTGTGTGTGTGTTTTAAGCATTTTAAGTGGATTATGTTATTTATTATAATCTTGACTGAGACAACCCACATTCTGGGGCTCCTTCTGTCTCTCTCAGACAGAAAATATCTCTCTCAATAAACTCTTCTTACCCTTAAAAAAAATAAATAAACAAATACAATCTAGACCACATTGTAGAATAAATGCTGTTAACTATTTTCTAGGAATTAAATGTTAAAAATGTAAGAGGATGTTGAATAATTTCTCCACTGTCATACAACTACTAAGTGATTTGGCGTGTATTCAACCTCAGATGTGTCCAAATCTAGAAGCAAGCAGTGATCATTTAGAAAACAAAATTAAGTACCCATCATTTTTTTGAGTTTCAAAATAACCTTCTTAGAAAATTTTAAAACATTATTAATACATTCAAAGCAAATGCAACATGTTTTTCATAAATGTGAGCTGATAAAATGCAGATTTAAGAAGTTCAGCTGAAAGTAACCCTCTGCCTCTTACAGGCTAGAAAGTATCAGCAGGGAAAACACTGGGAAACAATGCTTCCAATGCAACAAGATTTCCAAGGGACTCTCAGTTGGACACTACTGGAAGAGGATCTTCCAGTTTTTCACCTCAAGAATTTTTAGTTCAATATTGAGTTCTTTGACATAAACTGGTTCCACTTTCCAATTCATTATTATAAGAACAATATGAAGATGGCAAAAATGGCCACATAACATTCTTAGCTTTCATTTACAAGCATTTGAACCTTTGCCAGAAAAAAAAAAAAAATAGAAAAATGGGAGAGACACAAAGAGAGGGAAAGACAAAAAAGAAAAGCAACAATAGAAATTTAAAATAGGATATTCTTCAAAGGCAGCATACTTCACCTATTTTCATAGTTTTTCCTGAATCTCCCTTAGTTCATCCTTACCTCCAGTCATCCTTTGAGAGGTTGATCAAAATATTCATCTCCTCATCCTCTTGCAGAAGCCGGTAAGCTGCACTCAAATGGTGATTTTCTAGGACAGATCTATCGTTGTACAGAATAGCTGGATCAGACCTGGAAGAAAACACAAACATCATCTAGGACATTAAACATCCGCGATTTCTTCCAGTAGCTCTCATAGGCTAGAAAGCACCAATCATAAGTAAAGCTTTTAATAATTTTGTGGGGAAAAAAGGAAAGTACCAGTACTGTTTCCAATGTTTAGAAACTATCTTTGCCCTCATAACATTTGTATCAGTCAAACCTCAAACTAACACTATTAATTACCAATAGATGCATGTAGGATACTGTACACCAATATATCACTGTGTAATATGGGAGATCCAGCTGAGAATTGTCTGCAAACTGTTTTATAGCAAGTCTCTACTACCTTGTACAACTTGCAAAAGTAGTTTTTAGAAACACATGGGTTATGTCAACTTTCCTTATATTTCCTGGAAAAACTTCAAATTCTGATTTTTATGCAATTCAGTGAACTCACTGGTTATGCATTTTAGTTACAGCTCTCTGAACATAAAGATGGGTACTAAACTGCCCCTGTTAGTAGTTTGATCTTAAAATTTTTATATGCAAAAGTCACATGTGAATAATTGAGAATAAGAAACATAAAGATTATATGATAGTTCTTACAGACTTTCTCAAAGATCATTTTACAACTGAATGCCACCAAATACAGGGCTATATGTTATTTTAATATCTTTAATTTATTGATAGCTTAAATTATTAGGGCTAATTTTCTTATTAAGGAAGCTAAATCCAGAGCTATGTGCTGTTACTGAAATATGTGATGTAACTTAAAATTTCCCTCACTTCATGAGTGCAGTAGGTATGATAAAATAATGCAGTGTATGCCAATGCCAAGTATCATCCAATGGAAAGGTAGGATAATAAAAATATTACAGTCTGTCCTCATTTGCCTTAATCTCAGTTCTGGCACTATGTAACGTCTGGCTATCCTTCAAAGTGAAAATGACCATACAGCAAAAGTTTTCAATTCATTTAGGACGTAGAGGCACACAGGGCAGTGGAAGGAAAGACACTCACAAAAGAGGACTTCCAGAACTGCTGCAGAAAATGGTAAGAATAATAGTGTGTTTGAAGCGAGGGGAAATATTTTGAGGGGGACTAATGGTAATGTGTCTTTTAATGTAATAAATCTTTAAAATTTTTAGTATTCATATTTTTATCATTCTTCATAATGGGTTCTTAGAGCCCCAAGATTTTTTAAATTTTATTTTAAAAAGAGTAGTAAAGGAGAAACAAACAAACAAAAAAATAGAACAGTAGCAGCATACCAGTATCACAAACATAAACAAATCAAAGCAAGAACATTCAAAGTGATAGAAAGTCTCAAGACAAAATAATATGAATCAACAGTGGTTACATATCCCTACCCTCAACTACATTGCTCAGATTACCAGATGTAAGAGTGAAAGACTGCTCAAACCATTATAGGGAATAAGAAAATAATTCTTTGATAAAATAGTAGAGATAATACAGAGTTTCACTAGACAAGATGGTAGGAGTTCACCATTGTAATTCCATTGTGTATCGTTACTTTCATATCAGTTGCTCAGACCACCAGACACAAGAGCCCCACATTTTAAGACAAGAGGCAAGGTCTTCTGAGGGCCAGTGCTCCCCAAGATAACTTCCACTTATCCTGGCCAACTTTTGGGATGTATCTAGCATACCTTAAAAGTATTGGGCTTAACATTTTATCCATTAAAGGATAATGTACATGGTTACAGATTTACTTTTGTGAACAGGGATTTCCAAGTACACTGGAGAAAGCTCTGTTGAAGAGGGCAAATGTTTAACTTTCATCTCAAACCAAACTTAATGGAACCCACTAGTATTTCCCCCTTCTACAGAGATTACACAAAATATGCAAATGTCTAGGTAAAAGACCTGACTTTACATATGTTGGATAAGCTAGTTACCAAGGAATGTGCATATTGTGACACTGAGCTAGTTTTTACCTCTGAGTTGGGACTGACTTCAGTATTGGTCCATAGGCAAGATCCACACACAACAGCTTAACCCACCTCCCTTTCTCCTGCAGGTGTTATTTTCTGTAGTCTATGTCCTCAGAGCAAAAGATCCACCCACAGACACACACTAAGCAGAGCTCATCTGTGGAGCTTCCTGTATTTACAAGCTGCTTCCCTGCAGCTGAGATCACTGTAGGTAGGGAGGCAGAAAGCAGGAACTAAAACTTAAATCCTTTAGTCTGTTTGCATTCCATTGGAATTCCCCTCGTAAGCAGAGATCAGATGATATTGTCTTCTTTCATGTACCTCCTAGTCAAGTATTTGGTTCACTAAATACATGTAGATTCACTTAATGAACACAAAACCATCCAGAGCATACACCTGCCTTTTCAAGTGAAATCAGGCAGTACTGATTTGGTATTCAAATAGCCCCTGGGCCCCCTTATATTCTTGGGCTTTATATTACCATCTTTCCACCATTATCCTATTGTCAGATTCTTCCCAGTTCCATGTTACTGTCTTAAGAAACCATAAGGCTTTAGGCCAAGAGAGGACAGACAAGATTTCATCCCAAGCAGAAATGACAACTAACTCATACTGTTTGGCTAGAATTACATGCTGAGAGGAATATTAAGGGTAAAAGCACAGCTTGGGAAGCAAAGATATCACAATCAACTAGTGATCAGTTACAGATTAGCAGGCTCAGAGTGGCACACTTAGAACCCCCTTAGTATCCCCAACAGAGGTCTATGTCTACATTTGCAGCATATCATGAAGGAGATAGAGACAGCCCAAGTGGCAAGTGGCTTGGGTGGGACAACCTGGCTTCCCCAGCCCTGAGCCAGGGATCAGGGCAGGCACTGAACTGAGCAGAGAAGTAAGCATAGCCTCTCATCTGAAACCCACAGATGAGGGGGTAAAAAGGCTGGATGATGGATTGGGCCCACAACACTCCCCTCATCACTTGTCCTTTTAGTTTAGCGGGCACCTGGGCCTCTATGCAAACTGCTTCACCACCTACTAGGAATAGAGTACGCACAGAACACACATGAATAAACAGAGCAAGAATTACAATATAGCAGACAAGAACATCCTTCTTAGATCTCCATAAAGTATGAGAATTCTGAGCAGATGGTTTCTTCAACCCTCAGCTGATAGAAGCTGACCAGACCCAACTTTTATGTTCAGCTCCTCAGAATCATAAAATAGAGCAACCATGTTTTTTTAAAAAAGGGAAGAACAGCTCTCTGACTTCTAAAACTCTACCTCTGCCCCTCTGGTTTCTTCTGTAAACAGTTCAACATCCTCACCGAGTCTGAATGTGGAAATTGTTGGTGGTTCCGGTGTGTTCGTAGTCGTGGATGGCTGCTGAGAAAATTATAGCGAAGATCTCCAGCTCCGTCAGCCAGTTCTAAAAGGGAGATTACAGAGCAATCAGATATTGCGTTTCATTCTCAAGGTTTTCAGTGTGCTGACAACACACCCATATTGCTGCTTTTCCACACTGCAGCTGGAAGTTATTGCCAAACACAAGTTTTCTGACACATAGAAATTTTTTTTTTCCTGTGAAGTGACTGCAGGACTTGTGACTTGAAAACAGCATGTGAAATTAAAAGAGCTAACTAATACTTTCATCCTTTTCAAGAAATCCAAAAAACAACAACCATGAAGACTTTAAAGCCCTCACTGCATCCTCACACAACTTCCAAATAAATTGCCTAGATTTCTCTCTCTCTCTCTCTCTCTCTCTCTCTCTCTCTCCCACACACACTCATGCATGATTTAAAAATTTCAACACAACCCCAACAGCAAGCACTAAGAGTAACAGAAAACCCACTAATCATCTGATTACAGGAGCAATATCCACTACAATGTGGGGAGAGACACATAGAGAAACTACGTGTGGCTTTCTGTCCCCACGTGCTCGTGTTAGAAGGGACCTGTCCCCACCCACACCATCATAGTCAGCTGTGGCTCAGTGTTTGCCAGATGTGTTCCTTGAACCAGATGAATTAACATTAGTAGAGGGCCCAAGCAAATTCTTTGTTCCCTTCTAATCTCATTGTATCAGAAACTCTACATTGTGACTTTTATCACAACTTGTTAAAGTCTGTGTTTTACCAAACTATTTACCAGATAATTCTGATGCACCCTGGAACTGAGAACCACTGCCTTGTTTGCAACTCTTCAACTGATTCCATTGCTGGGCTCTGTGTGTTCACTGATGGTTCCCACCATGACTGCCCAATGCCCCCCTTGGTGCCCTTTGCCCACTTTCATTATTAGTTGATTTGATGCTCACAAGATTCAGTACAGTTGTTAGGTACCCTATTTTGACAATGACATATCTGTCATTTTGAATATATAATTAAGTGCAACATGAGTCAATAAAACACGAACACAGAAAATGGAGATGTTATTTCTGTAGAACCTAAAAGTTCAATGCCTTGGACACTCACTAAGAGAACTGCTGTAAAATATGTGTGACAATTATGAAAACATAGAAGACAAGTATAAAATTTAGAGAGAGTCTGCACTCAGTTTGTTTCTTGGGTATCTTTAAGATGACATTTCACTTTAAAGAAATGAAACTAGAAACCTTAGATATGCGCAGGCCTGATGTAAGTTCAAAATGAGTACTGAAATGGGCAGAACTCAGGAAAGAGCCTAAAGCCTAAATTAAAGATAACTGCAAAAGCTATGTTTATATGACTTAATACAAATGTCTTAAGATGAATATATACATTTTATGATTCCCTAATTTAACCATGTCTTTTAATTAGCTCTTAAGTTTGATCCTCATCTAAAAAAATTCCCAATTTATTGCCCTCTTTGGGAATGGGTAAAGAGAAAATAAAATAAAATAAAAAATAATATATAACCTATGATAAAAACACTTCATAAGCTAGGTGTGGTAGAGCATGTCTATAATGCTAGCACTCTAGGAGGCTGAGGCAGGAGGATCACAAATTCAAACCCAGCCTGGGCAACTTGCTAAGACCCATTTCAAAATTAAAAGAAATAAAAAAGGGTGGGGGCTGTAGTTCATTGTGAAGACCCTGGATTCAATCCCTTGTACTGTAATGAGAAAAAAAGAAAAAAAATATATATATATATACACTTAGTTAAATCCAGCAAGAAATGTTAGGAAATTTTTTTGGCATGTAGAGAAACACAAACAGAGGTAAAGGGAACAGAAAAAACATAAAGAGAAAATAGACTACGCTGGAAATCAACAAAATGAGATGAATGGAAAGATTATACAAGCAGAATGGCACAGCCCCATGCAGTCAGCAAGAGTCTCTAGGCCACCTCCTCAGTCCAGGGGCTCCCTACATGGCAGGGCCTACTCTAGGTGCTCTGTATGCAGCAAGTCTAGCAACTTGAGCAACTCCATAAAGGGAGATACTGTGCTATTGTTATCCCACTTCACAGATGAGAAGTCTAAGCCAGGGAGGCTCCAGATCTCCTCAAGGGCATATAGGGTGCCATTTGATGAGCCACACAGTAGGACTCCAGAATTCTCACTTATAATCTTTAAGTCATGTTTCCTTTGGGTCATTATTCATGTGTTTCTTCAATTCTGAATGTAGTCATATAGGTAAAATTTTATATTACACATTTTCTTGATATTGCCCATAAATATCACATTTTTTCCATTTTAGCATGGCCTTTCTTTTCTTATCCCCAACACCCTGACTCCACCCATCTGCCCCTGAATCTCCCTATCTGCCATCCCACATATGTCTCTTATTATAAGCTCATGTAAATTTTACATTTCAAAATAAGACTAAGAATAAGAGACCATGTAGTGTCTGAGTCACAGAACATTAGCCCAGCCAGCAGGAAGGCCTCTGAACTGACTGCATGTCTATAACAGCTTCCATGTTATAAATACTGACCGTACCTAAAAACATAGCAACAAAATCCTGTCTTACAGGCCAGGGATATAGCCCTGTCTTAGGTATAACCTACTTCTAATAAGCCAAAAACAATGGCTGGCTAAACCTGCACACAAAACCACAGCCTTCAGAGCTTATTTTAAAACCCAAGCTTTTCAGCAACCATGTGGATGCCTAGAATGAATTATGCTAAGAAGAAAGAAAAGATCATCTGAGTGAAGCAGGGGAGGGGAAGGACACAGGGAAGAGACATTTAAGATGAGCCTTGAAGACTACATGGAGCAAGAGATAGGCATTTTCATAAGAAGCCTGTTCCTCTTGAAGAAGAGAATGACACTGTTGGCTAGAGCAGACTCAGGACTGATTAGGGCCAGGTGACGTCTGCCATTGAAAGCAAGAGTGAGTGGGAAATGTAAACTGGATTCAACAGGCAGGACGTTTACAGGCAATAAATGATATAGCCAGGACAACACTGTAGGCAGTATATGGGGCAGGAGCAGAAATGGGAGCTGTAAGAGTAGTATTTGGAGACTAGAAAATTCTTAAAGAATATGTAAACAATGTGGAGGCAGAGTATGCATGACTTAGAAAAATAACCGAATTTAGAGTAGGATGAGTGAACGGATAGGGGCTGCAATCAAGGAGAACAATGAATTAAATCTGACCTCACCCCTGTGAGCCTACACAGCTAAAACTACCCTGGGTGATACTGCGTTAGGTAGCATCGCTAATAAGCATAGAGAAGGTGGGAGAAGTTATTTTGAGGGAAACTGGGCTTTACATTTTAATACAGATTTCCTTGACTTTTCCAAATTAACTACTGTGAATGAAGAAAGTTTTATGTCAACGTGTAAAAAGCTAGAAATTTAAGTCCCACAGATATTTTATTCCAGAATTGTCAAACTGTGACGAGACGTAAGTCATAGATCCTATCAGTGTTTCCCTGTCTACAAAATGTGAGTGCCACAGCTAATTTGGTGACAGGCATGCCTTGATAGCTAGTGATGACAGACTTTGAATTGTGTGGCAGGTGACTCAGAAAGGCTGTGTGTGTGTGTGTGTGTGTGTGTGTGTGTGTGTGTCTACAAGGCAGGTAGAGAGAGATGGGTGACAGTCAAGGGGAAACTCAAAGGCAAAGGACACAGGCAATGCCCCCTTGCTAGAAGAAACATTACTAGTAAATTGGGACTCTCACATGTGAACAACAGAATTTTGTTAGCAATCCCCTCCTGCATTAGTTGCCTATTGCTATATTAAGAAATCACCACAGATTTAAAAGGATGAAGGGCCTTCTCTCATTTACTGGCACACAGTTCTATAGGTCAAAAGCCCAGCATAGCACTGGTAGGTCCTCTGATCAGGGTCTCACACAGCTGAAGTCAAACTGTGAAAGTGTTATGTCTAGATGTCCTCCCAAAGCCTCATGTGGTCACAGGACCTTTTTCAGAAGACTTTGTCAGAGGCTGAATCTAGAGTGTGTGATTGATTCATAGTACAATGCTTGCATTAAGGGGGCTGGGATTAACGGTGGGTGATTGCAGGATCAGTCCACTGATTAGGTTGTCACCACCCTAATCTGGGTAGACAGGACACAATATAAGGGACAGAAGGAAGCTTGTTTCCCTCTCTGCCTCTCCTTTGTTGCTTCTGCTGTCTTTTGCCAACATGAACTGTTGCCCTCTGCCCTAAGCTAACCTGCCTTGGAGCCAGCCAACTATGGACTGAAACCTCCACAAACCATGAAGCTTATAAATAAGCCTTTCTCCCCTTAATTTTGAGCATTGGATATTATATCTCACCAATGAGGAATGTAACTAAGACAGGTTGCATTTTTTTCTGGAATCTTTTGATGGTGTGTGGTGCCTAGATGTTGTGGTGGTAAAGGACTGGCTCTCAGGAGTATTCAAGGAATGGGCAGAATTCAGGTCTCATGCTTTCCATTCGGCCCCTCTCTGAGCTGGCAATGTGAGTTCTTCTCATGCTTCAAACCTCCCTGACTTCTTCTATCCTATCTTTTTGACTGACTCTGTCATTCCCTAGTGCCATTTGGAGAACCCACAATAATCTGTCTCTGTAGGTCTACTGATTTTCTAGATTAATTGAAAAATCCTTTGTAAACTGCCTTTGCCATTGAACGAAACGTATTAGTGACTGTGACATCAAGAGGACTAAGCTAGTGAAGGCCAAATTTCTGCCAGCCACAACCCTTCATAAAATTATTTAGCACCTTTAACCAAGACATCATTGTATCATCCTTAGTGTTTCCATTGTATTATAATATCACGTATAACCCAAAGAACAAGATACATAGTTTCTCCTTTTTGAAAAAAAAAAAAGGCAAAGGAAATGTTAATAGCACCTTGTCTGACAAAATCAATGAAAATGGTCAAGGGATAGCACTAGAGTTTTGAATCTTCAGACCTAAATCAAAAGCAGACTGGAGCCTACAGTCTGATTAATATCTATTCTCTCAATAACACTTCTTCAATCTAATTCTGTTCAAGGATTTTCTCTTAGAAATGAGCAAAATGAGAATGAGAGGATTCAAGCATCTTCTAGACACTTGTGTTAAACAAGAATAGCTAACAGATTCCAGTGAGGAATCCTGTTGCTGGGGAAGCCCAGATACCATGTTGTCAATGGAATGTTCTGAGTCCCCATGTGTCTTACAATTCCAAATACTAACATGATCTGAAGTGTTTTCCCTTCTTGGTTTGTAATGGGATGTTAGAGTAACAGTATGTTCTCCATTCATCAGAATGCTTCCCACTGTTTTTGCAGCTTGCTATGAAAGAAATTTGTTTTGAGCTGTATTTCCAAGGCAGAGGAGGTGGAAAGAGGTTTCATATTTAAGTATTATTCTTAAGATAGCCTGGATTCATAATGAAAATTCAAAGGCAAATGGCAAATGAGTTCCTTAAAGAACGGGTACGTAGTACACTATACTCACTGGATGCTATAATATTTATGTTAATGATAACTTGCATTAGCATAAATGCTTGGATGTTTTTCTTTAGAGCTGAAGAAGCTATGGATCATTCACTTTTAGGCCATTGTATACTGGCACAATAGATACTAAATATATGTTTGAGAACGTAAGTTCAGAGTACATTTCTGCATCCATTTGAATCTTCACCACAATACCTTCAAATAAGTACCCACAAGGAATTCTGAGGGGCTTTTTTTTGCCAAAGACACTGTAGAATTGTGGCTAAATATTTAAGTTGATCATTTTAATGGACCTGTGGACAAATCCTGGCTCTTCTACTGTGTTTATTTAGTGAGTCTGCACAGGTTGTAGCTTAAGCCCAACAAATATATTTTCTCTCAGTTTTTGGAGTCTATAAATCCAAGAAAAAGATGCCTTAAGAGCTAGTTTCTTCTGAAATCTCTCTACTTGCCTTACAGGTAGCTGTCTTCAGGCCAGGTCCTCACCTCGTCTTTTCTCTTTGCACATGATGTATGGAAGAAGTCAGCTACATCAGATTAGCACCCCATACATTTACATATTTACATATGTAATTTACATATATCCTCTTTAAAGGCCATCATTCAAGCGTAGTCCCATTCTGAGGTACTAGGGCCATGACAGTAAACCTTTTAGAGACTGAATGACGAACTGCAACCCAAACCCAGGTATTTATCACAAAGTGCCAACACTGAAATTGAACCTGATACTGAGATTTCAGTTTGGAAAAAACAATTCACACATTAACATCTTTTGTCTTAAAAGAAAAACACAATAATGTGTGCCATATGTTTGCCACTACTGTGTAGGGGGTCAGAACTTTAATAGAGGAATCTAGGTAGAACATAATTCTGACTGTAAGAGCTACTACACAGCAGGGCAGTCCTCAACTATAAGAGCGAGCATCTCCTCCTTAAAATAAATCTATTTCTACTCTCAGAGGCGATCACTGCTGTTTGCTAATTTTTTCCCTTTTCTTTAGTGAGTATATTTTTGGATTTGCTTGAGGTGGAAATGTGCCTGGCCTTTTCTATACTTTGCAGTAGCCACTGACATGATTTTAGCCAATTACATGTAAATGGAAGTTACTGAATTTGGTTTTAGGATAGTTCTTTAAATATGGGAAGATTTTTGTTTGTTTCACATCTCTTGTGCTTTGTCTTTCCTTTTCCTTCCTACCGTCATATTCAGAGGTACATTTTGGTCATATTACAAGCATAAGGACAAAAGGCACATGCTAAAGGAGGTGGGAAGGAAAGTGGAAGAAGGCTGATGTCATTCTGGAGGACTCCTTGGACAAGTCACACAAATGTGTGACCATATGCTGACCATCTAATCTGCTTGGACATTCACTCTCCAATAAAGATCAGTACATATTTTAGGGAAAATATATATAAAATGGGAAAATTCTCATGAACAAATGAAAATTTTCATGAGTTAACAGACATAATCTACTTTTGAAAAAAATCTTAAAAATATGTAAGGTTTTCATAAAGATCTAAGGTTACTAAGAAAATAGAGCTACCCAAGAGCAAGAACTGCTAACTAAAAATACTTAAAAATCAGGCTGAATAATTAGAAAACATAATAAATGGAAAAGTTATTGTGATATTTATGATGCATTTTGTCCTACACAAGTTTTAAACTGCAATTTACTCAAATCAACCTATATTTTGTTGCAACTATTTTGTTTTTAGAATTTCCAGTTTCAGGAGTGTAAACATAGTTTTTACTTTTACATTTACATATTTAGCTCATTTATCAGATATATTTTGGTGAATGATTTGAGGAACAAAAACATTCTATTTTTTCTAAATAAACAACTGTTTCAAAGTGTTGCCAAAAAATGTATGAACTAATTTTCCCTATGTCATCTGTAGACATATTTTCATGTGCTCATCTGTCCTTCCTTCTTTACTACACTCTAGCGAATGCTTCATTCTCAGCATATCACTTAGAATGCCCATGTCAGGGACAACAGTGACTTCCATGTTGCTAAGTCCAGTGGTCACTTCTTCATCCTAATCTTACTTAAACCTTAGCATGCCCCACACAGAGCACCACCCTCTTTCCTTTGTCCCAATATCACTGTCACTCTTTTTGTAGTAACTCTTGTTAGCTTTGATTCTTTGCCTCATTGGAATGCTCCAGGACCTGCTTCAGAGCCACGTCTATTTCTCTGGTCACATTTTCTATTTAAATAATCTCATCTGCTCCTATGACTGTGTACAATGTAGGTATATCTGTGACTATCTAAACTCCAAGCCCATCCCTAACTTCTCCCAGAGTTCTAGATTCATTCAGTTTTCTTGTTGCCTCACATCTGCATAAGGATTGGGGTCTAATAGGGATCTTAAACTCTATTTCATCCAAATTCAAACTCTTGGTTCATTTCCCTGAAAGCTTCCTTTGCCATCAAGCTCATGTATCAACCTTGTTTATCAAACCCCAAAATCTAAACCATACTCTTGATTGCTTGCTTTAATGTTTCAAATTCTGGCCAGTCCTTTCAACTCTACTTCAGAAACAGCTTTTCTTTCCATCGTAGCCATGCACTTTCTAGCACAAACTAACACAATCTCTTTCTTAGCTTTCCACAGGGCTCTACCAACAGGCTTCCCAGAATCCACTCTCCACAGTAATTCTTTTTCATTCTTACCAGATCACATTATCCTGTCTAAAGCTCTTTAGTGGCTTCCCACTGCACTCAGAATAAAATGGGAATCTCATTTCTACGTTCTGCCTCCTCCTCCATCCTCCTCTCACACCTCTGTCTCCTGCATGTGCTGATCTCACCACACATGTCTTATTTCTGCTCTACGAATGCCATTCTCTTATGAGGGCCATTGTGCCAGCCCTGCACTGATACTGCTGGCATCTTCCTCTTCAGCTCTCAGTACGGCCACAGCTGAAAATCAAGGCTATCTCAACTTAAATATTACTCTGGAGGAGGCCTTTCCAGGCTGTCTAATCAGATACTCTGCTTTCCTTACATAGTGCCCCATTTTAATTCTCTGCAGAGTATTAGTGATATTTTCTTGTTTATTTTTTACTGGTCTCTTCTATCTTCCCACTAGAATGTAAGTTTTATATTGGCACTTGTGTCTTTACCCTGTGTCTTAGTCCAGTTGGTTACTAGAACTCAATGTCATACATTGAGTGGCTTATAACCAACAGAAATTTATTTCTCACAGCTCTAGAGGCTGGGAAGCCTACAATGAAGGTGGTGGTTGATTTGGTGCCTGGTGACAATCCCTACTTAAATGGCACCTTCTCACTGTATCCTCACATAGCAGAAAGGGGAAGAGACCTCTCTGGAGCCTCTTATACAAGAGCATTTAATCCCATTCATATGAGCTCCACTCTCATGATTTAAGTGCTTCCTAAGGCTCTCATTTCTAATACCATCATTTTGGGAGAGTATAAATAATTTACTGAACAAGACACTAAAACAATTTACCCCTTTGCTACTTAATTCAAAAGTTTACTGTAAATACAGTGAACAGAATATTATTCCTTTTATGCTTGGACTAGCATATGTTAACACAAATAATGCAAGCCAATATAATTCATAAATTAATGCAATAGAAACAATGTGCATACTAATAATTATAATAAACACTGTAAATGCATAATTGCATGTATGAGTGAAGCACAAGGTGTGGAACTTAGCGAAGCAGAAAGTTGGTTAGAAAAAACTGCTTGGTGGAAGGAACCTGGGACACTGGGTTTCTATGCAGTTATACCTCACTTCTTCCATGTCTGTGAAATGAATACAATTTTTAAGTAACATTTTGAAAAACTATTTAATTTACAGCACCCTATTAAAACAGTACTCACATATAACATGTGCTCAACAACTGTTGGGTGTTTTTGAAACTGATATATTCCATTGATATATTCGTCGATTTTTGCACAAATTCCACCCCATTAGTTCCTAATATATGTACCAATATAGCTTTGTAGATACTTTAATACTAGTAGAGTAAGAATCATCCCCCTCACACACATATTGTTCTTTTTCAAAATTGTCATTTTCCCCTCAGTACTGGAGATTGAACTCAGTGCCTTTACACTAAGCTATATGTCCAGTAGCTTTCAATTTTTTTAAGTTTAGATTTGAGATAAGGCCTCATTAAGTCTCTCAGTTGCCCAGGCTGGGCTGAACTTTGGAGCCTCTACCATCAGCTTTCCAGAGTGCCAGGATTATAGGCACAATATATCCAGCTCAAAACTGTCTTTTCTGAGCTTGTAAAGTACCTAGTATACATGAATTTCAGACTCAGGTTGTTATGTTTCATGTTAAATTCTGTTGGAAATTTGACTGATATTGTTTTGAGTTTATAGATTAGGTTGAGGAAAATTGACATGTATAAATACCATGGTTTGATATTTAAAACATTACGTATTTCTCCACTTGTTTAAACATTATGTTAATGCCCATTGACTTAACTTTATAATTTCTCTTTGATTAAATCTTATTTTTTCCTCTTTGTCAGTTTTAAAGTTCTTTATGGTTAATTTTAGATTCCCTACTTAAAACTGAGCCACAAAAACACTATGGAATAACTTTACTTCCGGGTTTCCAGTGTTATTCTACCAAAGTGATTAGGGAAGACATAGTGATAAGACACATTCATGGGAAGGGTGTGGGTCAGAGATAGATCCCTGAGAAGTTTAAGCTCAGGCACGGAACGACAATGGAGTCCTGCCATCTGTGGTAAGAAGCTAGGCCCAGTATATGCGACATTCAGAGGCAGCTGGATATGAATGTGGGGTTAAATCCAGTGGTTTGCTTAAACACCCACCCCACTGCCTACATCCAGCAGAGGCCAGAATCCTGATTGCTTTCCCTCCCTATCTACCAACATGCCTCAGTTTGGAAAGTTGCAACAGCCTTGGGTGTAGAGACAGAGGGGCCTCTGGGGACAGGTGGGCACCTAACAAACCCAAGGTCATAAAATCAGGTGGAGCAAACTGTGGCTTTCTGGGTTCTAAGACTACAGATACTGGCCAGAAACCATTCATTTAAACATATCAAAGAAGTTTTCTTGAACTCATTTTTTTCTTCATTGGTTTTTTAGGAGTTAGGAGATCATTTCATTTTTCTTTTAATTCTTTTCTTTTTACTTTATTTTGCTTTGTTTTTGTTTTTCTTCTTTTTCTTGTTTGTTCTTTTTCTGTTAATTGTATTTAATTCTACTAATTTCCTTTTATTCCTTAATAGGAGTTTTCATCTCACTTTTCTCTCATCATTCAATTTTTCAAATTTTATTTTTTTTTATTTTTCTGTTCTCCGTCACTTCTATCTTTACTAGTATAACCAGTAAGCTTTATTAGTTTTAACTTACTTAGTATTGTTGAATTCTTTTTTTATTTTTAGTGGAGATATGGGTGTTGCATTTAGTATTTACTATATGTCAGTATTTAGTTTGTCTTAGTGCTTACTATAATTATAGCTCTCTTTTCTAGGTTAAGGATGGTACATTATTGATTCTTATGATATATCAGTATACAGTATGTCTTTGATACTATTACTGTGGTTGATTTTGTTGCTATTGTCAGGGTGGCATCAGTAATGCTGTTAACTGAATTTTTCTGTAAGACAATATCCAGATTCCCTTTGTGTCATTAATGATACTGTAGTCCAGTATTGGAGAACTGGGTGCTGGGTCAATTGTACTGCCTCCTCTCCTCCCAAATTAATGGAGGTGGGTAGATCATTGTACAGAGGCAAAGGCATGTAGTTAGTCATGCCCAGAGTCCACCATTGAAAAGCAGACACTAACTAAACAGGTGTCACCACTATCAACAAAGTCCATTCATTATAAATAACCTGTAAACCTCAGTACTAAAAAGGAAAAAATAGACACGATATGACAAGGTAACAAAGGCCTCTGAAAATGCCAAACTCCACCAAAGCTGATCCATGGGAAATTGGGGTGGGTGGGGAATCAAAAGCCACAGCTGAACTATTCAAAATGATGAAAGAAAGGATTAAAAAAAAATCAATAAAGTGCTTTGCAAACTCAAAGAAAATATAACTAAAAGATAATGGAATGAATAAACAAAATAATAAATTAAGACACTAAAAAAGCTAGCTGAGTTAACAAAACCAAACCAAACTTGACTTACCACTTTAGCAAAAAATTAGAGTCCGTGAAAAGGTACCAAAGAGAAAACCAGGAGATCAAACATTCTATTCCAAGTATGGGCAGCCGAAGTGACCAGCATGAGGACAAAGTATCAGAACTAGATGATAAGGCTGATGTCAATGACAAGTTATCCACAGATAACTTAAAAATAACAAGAGAACATGAAAAACTGGGTCAGAATGCCTGCTAGATGATACAAAGAAGACAAATCTAAGATTAATTGGGATTAATGAAGAATCAAGATAGCACAAATGGCATAAAAACCTGTTTACAGATATAATAACAGAAAACGTCCCAAGTATGGAGAGAGAATTAAACACACAGAAGCCTACTCAACACCAAACATCCATAATCAGAAAGAATCTCTCCAACACACTATGTAGTCAGTATCACAGAAGTCCAACTCAAGGATAGAATCACTATTAGAGAAAAGCAACAAATCACTTATAAAAGTAAACATATTAGAATTAGAGCTGATGTCTCAGCATAAACCAGGAGATCTTGGAGTGAAGGGTTTCAAACGCTAAAAGATAACAACATCTGACCCAGACTGATGTATTCTGAGAAATTGTCTCTCAAAATTGATGGAGAAATAGTCTTTTGAGGACAAAGAGCACTTTAGCAAACTCATGATCATACATTGAGCACTCCAAAACATTCTCAAGTATATTATAAAAAATCCACTGAAGGCAACAATGCAAAAACTCTAATAAATAAATATACCAGGCAGGGTGAGCAGTCAAGCAAAAGGCAAAAAAAGAATCAGCAACAAGAAAATACTGTAATGCGATGACAGGAATAAGTCAATACCTTTTAGTAATAACTCAATGTGAATGGTCTCAATTTTTATTGAAAAGACACAGAGGGGCAGAGGAAAGAAAATCCAATGACACGCTCTATCAAAGAAACATACTTAAAAAAAAGAAGAGAAACATACTTAACCCAAAAAGAAATTCATAGATTAAAAATCTAAAAATAGAAAACTATTTCTTGCACGGGAACCCCAAAACAAGAAGGAGGAGCTAGCCTATTTTCAGAACAAGTACATTTCAAGACAAAATTGATCAAAAGAGTAAATGAAGATCACTATAGGTTGGTTAAGTGAGTGATTCAACAAGAAGATGTAATTATTTTAAACATATATGCAATGAACATAGGCACACCCAACTTCATAAAACAAGCACTAGTGTACAAAAAGATTAGATAACCATCAATACAATTATAGTGGGGTAACTCAATACCCCAAAGTTACAATTGGACCAATCAACTAGATGAAAAAAATCAACAAAGAAATATCAGTGTTGAATGAAAATTTTGAAAAATTGGATTTAATAGGTAACTAGAAAGTGATTCACACAACAACAGAATATTCATTCTCCTCAGTTGCACATAGCACTTTTTCAAAAATAGACTACATGTGAGTCCTGAAAAAATAGACTACATGTGAGTCCTGAAAGTATTCTTAAACAAGTTCAAAACAACCAAAATTACCTCTTGCCTATAATCAGATCATAGCATAACGAAACTAGAAATCACTAGCAAAAGAAATCACATAAATAATG
>NW_004955410.1:32885165-32886670 GCF_000276665.1 Chinchilla lanigera
CATTACCCTAATTCCAAAGACCAGACAAAGATTAAACCACAAAAGAGGACTACAGGCCGACCTCTTTGATGAACACAGACACAAAAATCCTCAATAAGATACTGATAGCAGAATGCAACAAAACACCAAAAAGCTCATACATCATGGCTAAGGAAACTTCCTCTCAGGGATTCATTGATGGTTCAAAATGTGCAAATCAATAAATGTAATACATCACATAAATAGAAGCAAGGGCAAAAATCACATGATCATTTCAATAGATGCAGAGAAAGCCTAGGCAAAAATCCAACATCCATTCAGACCTTATTTCAACCTGACAAAAGCCACAAACCAATGGCTAACATCCTATTAAATGGGGAGAAGCTGAATGCATTCCTGTATAGTAACAGTATTGATATTTGTGTGTTTATTTTGTACCCTATACACCAATAATAATTAACTTATTAAGAAAGAAATTAGGAAAAAGATACATTTACAATAACATCAAGAAAAATTAAATACTTAGAAATTAATCTAAGCAAGGTAATGAAAGACTTCTACATTAAAAACTGCAATAGTCTGAAAATGGAAAGATATCCCCTGTTCTGCAGGCAGAGCCAATATTGTCAAAAGGGCCATAATTGCAAAACTGACAAAGTTTAACACAATCCCAATTAAAATATCAATAGCATTCCTCACAGACCTAGAGAAAATCTTCCTAAAACTCATATGCAACTAGAAGAGACCCAGAGGAGCAAAAGCAATCCTGGGCAACAATACCAACTAGGAGGCATCGTAATCTTGGACTTTCAAAGCTACAGTGATAAATATAGCATGACACTGTCACAAAAATGGACACGTACTTCAGAGGAATGAAATAAAACATGCACAAAAAACCCTATAACATTCAGCTATCTAATCTTGAAAAAAGGGGCCAAAAAACGTACACAGAAGAAAAAAATAGATGGCTGAATCTAGACTATTATCTCCCACCATGTGCCAAACTAAAATAAAAGCCCAAAGATCCAAATGTTAAAACAGAAACATGTGATCTGCTGGAAAATAAAATACATAAAACTCTTGAAGACAGAGGCATAGACAATGACTCTGAACAGAACACCAATTGTACAAGAAATAACTTCAAAAGCCAACAAATGGGATCAGATCAAGTTAAAAAGTTTCTACACAGCAAAAGAAATAAACAAGAGTGAAGAGATAAACTACAGCATAGGAAAAGAATTTTGCCAGTTATTCCTCAGAAAGAGGACTAATATCTAGAATATATAAAGAACTAAAAAAAGTTAGACCCCCTCAAAAATAAAAGACCCAATTTTAAAAACTAGCAACTGAAATGAATAGACATTTGTCAGAAGTACAAATGACCAATGTTCAATATGTCTGGTCATTACAGAAATGCAAATTATAACACTGAGGTTCCCTCTTACTCCAGAAAGAATTGCTACCATCAATAAATTAAACAATAGCAAATGCTGGAGAGGTTGCAGGGAAAATGGAATCCTTCTTCC
>NW_004955410.1:32888065-32892202 GCF_000276665.1 Chinchilla lanigera
GCAAGATCCTGAGCTCCTCGGAGGATGAAAACAGCCAAGTTCATCAGGAACACCAGCATGACAAACTCCTCCAACAAAACCAACAGCTCCATACAGCTTCTCCCAGCTCCCAAAAGCTTTCATTCAGCACCCAGCAGCCTAACTTCTTCTCCAGTTTTGCCTCTTGTGCTGCTGGCAACAATCCCCAGGTGGGCCTCCCTCACCCAGCACCAGGCTTACTCAGTTCAGCTGGCGATTATGAGTTGACCACCAGTTGTCAATCCACTACAACACTCAACTTTTAAAATACAACATAACAGTAGCTGAGAGCTCCAAAAAAAAATGCTCCAGAGCAATGTTAACATGGGCAGTTCTGTTTTACTTCTCACTTTCATGGATCCATCATTTAAATGTGATGCCTGATCTAATTTTCTTTATCCAGTTAAACAAGATCTCTTTTAGTACTTATAGAATTAAAAAATAAAATTTTCAATAATACTTTAAGAAGTCAGCTGTATAATAAGAAGTAAAAAATGATAATCGCTTTTGGGTAAATCTCCCAATGTTTAATAACAATTCCTGATAATTGTGCTTTTTTTATGAGGCAGATAGGGTACTTAACATTTTGAATACTTTATTCTTGTCAAAGCCCTTGTACAAGATGGAGTATTTTTCACCATTTTACAAATGAGAAAATCTCTGCTCAAAGGCACAAGTAATTTATCATAGATCACAAAATCTAATAAGTAATTAAGCAGGGATTTATACCCACTATATCTATCTCCACAACCCATACTCCTCCCACTTCCTTACATTTTTAATTCAGTGATTGATTAAAATTAAACCGAGCCTTTCAAAATGTCCTAGTAGAAAAGATAACAAATGTGCACAGGGTTTATGGCTAATTGATAACTATGCCCAAAGAATATCTTTCTGAAGGGGATTTCAAAGTAAAAAGCCATGGAGATTTGTTTCTGTCACAGATAGATATACCTTTAAAGTTAATGTTTATATCCAGGCAAAGAAAGCAAAGGCACAGATAGCCAAATTGAGCAGGTCAGTTAACCTAACGGATTACAGAAGAGAGATCCCAAAATATCTAAAGAGCTGGACCATAACTAGCAAGAAAAATTTAAAACGCTTAGAAACACAGTGGGATGAAGGATCTGTGCTAGCAGGCTGAGGGATCTACACTGGAGCAGGGAAGTGATGCTCAAAGTAAGAACCAGAGCTCCCCTGAAAGGTACCACAGCCATGGTACCTTGGGTTCAAACAAAATCAAACGTTTACAAATAAGATCTGAATAATCACAGTCCCTGTGACAAAGATCCAAGGTATTTAAGTTAAAAGCTAACTTGGTGTAACATAGTTGCCAAGTCTGTGCCATACGATTTCAATACGTATGAATATCACTGCTATTGACCATGGGAAGCGGTCAATAAAACCAGCTCTCCATATCTGGAAATACATATTGAGTTCTAGCAATTGCATCTTAGCTGGCCATGATCTACCGAAATGCCAGTCACAGATATCTATTTTATCAACTCCAGGATGGAGAATGTATCTGAGGGGTTAGATGATTAGATAACTCAGGAGCAGGGAATCCACACAATGATGTACACTTCATAGCTCAGTCTCATAGAGTTGGAAGTGACTGTCATACTTTTGGTGCAATCTGAGAGTTCCCGTCTGTACTTACCGCCACTCCAGTCTTATAGAGGAGGTAATGCACAGTCTGTGTGACGTCAGCAGCATGCATTAAATTATGATAAGGATTTTTATGTTTGCTGTATCCCACTTCCAGCGCCTCCACAAATGAGACAAGTGCAGAAATGGGGATCTGAAAGAGAGCAGCCAACTTAACTGTTGCTTTCAAAAAAGAAGTAAAAGTCTGAGGCACCCCAACTGCTCCTTTCTGGAGGCATAAAATGTCAAGGAAGGAAATTACAACTTTTCATAGTTTTTATTTACATGTAAAACAGTGACTTTGGTGCACATGTAGAAAACTGAGTTATTGGTTCTCTGATGTCCTCGTCTACCCTGACTCTATAATCCCAAAGGCAAAGGGGAAGCTGCACAGGACACCAGGCAGTGTTCTCTATCAATACTGATTCTCTCTCAATACTGATTGATAGAGAAGTAACTAGTTATTAGTTCCAGTTAGTGAAATTGTTCACTCTTTATAGCATAAACACCAGTGTAGTGAGACCTTCCAGACTGCAGTTTAACAATAATATACTGACAAATAATAAACATAAGAACATAGCCTATTCCTCTTCCCGTATGTAACAGACTATCACACCTTGCTTTGGGTTTTGGTTTTGGCTTTTGATGCCTGTTCTTTGCTCTTCCTCCTACTCCACTCCAGCCCCATGTCTAATACATACAATCAAGACCCGGTCTGCAGAAAGCCAGTATTTCCTCTGATACTGGTGGCAGCTTGTGTCTGTTTTGTAATAATTCTACAATTCAAGAGTCTTGTGCAGTTTGTTTTCCCATAAATAAAGGAGATGTGTGGCACGTATATATTAATTTATTTTTCAAAATATAGAAGACCTGAGTCTTTGCTTAGAACCACCATTAACTCAGGATAATTGTTCCAAATTTCTTACTTGCTATGCCATCTTAGATATGGGTAATAGACTTTGTTTCCTTTTCTACGTGGCAAAAAGTTATGTATTACTGTGAGATGTGTGCCCAAAATAAGTAGATCCAAGAAAATTCACTGTCACTGTACTAGATCTCAAACTGTGTCACTGCACTGTTTACAATAAAGTAGGGGACTTTTGAAACTAGAAGGTGTATATTCTGGAGACTACCACATTAGAAAGAAAAACTTAGGAAAATGCTATTTCAACACATCTGAGATTCCATAATCTAGTCTTTCTTTGTGCGTTCTTCCACGCTTACCATTTGTGGAATTCTAAAACTTTAAATTTGGCTTTTAAGAGATGAACTCATTATCAATTTTAGAAGTGAAGATCCTAGCTAGACATGATGGCACACACTTCATCATCTCAGCACTCTGGGAGGCTGAGGCAGGAGTCTTGCAGGTTTGAGCCTAGGCTGGGCAATTTAAGGAGTATACTAAGTTTAATAATAAGTTACAAAATAATTATAAAAAGGGATAGGGATGTAGTTTAGTGCAAAGTTCCCAGGATCAATCTCCAACACTCAAAAAAAAAAGAAAAAAGAGGAGCCTGAGGCTGTTGAGTTGTCCTTTGAAGATGGATGAGCCAGTGCAAAGCTAGGCAAAAGTATTTGTATGTGCATAGGATCTTTTCCTCCTTAAGGAAAGGATCTCCAGCAGCCTCCAGCCTTTCATGCAGGTTTCTGACACAAAACAAATGAAGGACCTAAGGGCCACTGCTCTAAAGTATTTATGGGTGTGAAAGAAACACACCCTCCAATATGCGGCCCTTAGGATAGTGATAAAGAACTGTGCTATCCAGAGATATCAGTGTGTTACACAGAAAACGATGGCATTTTCCAGAGGCTCATTTTGCAGAAAGCCTGAGAAGCTCAGCTGGTGAGATGCTGGCCCATGAATACACAGGTTCCCTTGAGGACCTGGCCTGACCTCAGGAGCCCAGGATATGCAACAGCTGAACACCGGAGACACTTCATGCTCTTTATTTAAAGTGAGGAATTAATTTGAAGCATGAGGGGCTGGGAAATACCAATGGTCTGTCACTGTTGATAAGTGAGAGTATTTGTCTGAATGAGCCAATGGCTGGGAAAGAAGTTTACAGAGGCACAGAGGCTCACTTTATCTCCATTACCACCTCTCTGACAGCAGTAGTCGATAGTACACACTGTGATGCTGAAATGAGATCTGTGGGCAGTGCCCACAAGGAAGCACAGTCACCGCAGGCTTTGCGCTGTAATTCCAGGAAGACTGAGATCCAAATGGGCTTCTCCAGTCTCCTTGCCAATGAGACACCCCTGCCACAGTGTGAATGGAAGCAACAAGAAAGAATGCACAGCAGTAGCAGAGCCAGAAGGGTGCTTCCGGAGTTACCCAGAGCAGTTTTTGGTTGACATAAAAGGACCGGACCAAGGCTCTTTGCACTGGGATTCTCAAACCTGGTATGGTAGTGCACATTGGAAATCCCTGCACTCTGGGAGGATGAGGTATGAGGACTGCAAGTTTGAGCC
>NW_004955410.1:32893163-32992150 GCF_000276665.1 Chinchilla lanigera
TTTAGCCAGTGTCAGTAATCCCACTGAAGGCCATAGCAACCTCATGCTGACAGATGACACTCTAAACTCAAGGAACCTGTTCTGTGACCCAGGCTTCATCTGCTAAATTCCCAGCTAGGCCCAGAAAAGAGGTGGCAAAGCCATTGAGGATCTATTGAAGACCTGCAGCTTTACCTCGGCTACTATTACTGGCACTGCAATGAGTCACAGCCATTGTCTGATCCTTTGTCCTGAAGAAAAGGCCACTGACAACTAAATGCTTTGTCATATCTGATAATTTTTAACCTTAGTCTCCAGATGTAGTAAAGAAAAACCTTCTCCTGCTGGAAATAAAGAGATTATCATAGTAAAAAGCTGAAATCTCTATTCTGCATATCAGCACTCAGAGGAACGAGAGGGTAACTATAGTGAGGTGGACATTCTCTTTGAACCCCTACTTTATGGAAAACTTAACGTAGTTCTCAAAGTCCTTCCAGACCACACAAGAGACTCACTAAAAACTTTTCTCTAGAGGTGTAGGAGGGATGGGGACACAAGATTATGAGGAATCCCGGGTCTGGAATCTGAATTTTTAACAGGCTCTCGTGGAACTGCCTTAAGCCATTCTTCTTCTTTACCAAATTTGCCCAAAGACCAATTCTGAGGAGAAACTCTGTTAGTGCAACATGAGAGAAGCCTGAGTCTCCTCCCTTCCTCCCTCTTTAAGCCTGGAGCTTGCCCACGGTATCACTTCCTAAATCACAGGCAGCTGCCCTTCTCCAGAGGAACACACTTCAGCAATTCCAGTAACCGTGCCCCAGAAGATCAGAGATAAAATACCTCACATTAGAAGCTAATACATATCAAGTGGGAGAAAACAAAATGAACAAATTCAACTTAGTTCAAATTTGGAGCTCAGTGGCGCTTAATTATTCTCTTACTTAAATGTCTTTTTGTGCCATTTGTTTACATTAACTGCAAAAGTTAACGTGACAGTGGCATAATGATTATTTTAATGAATTATAGCCTCTCAGTCTTTGGGGAAATTTTGTGTAACAGAAAAAACAGCAATGATTCCATATAAACCCCTGGCGATAAAGTGGAGATAACCTTTTTTCCAGTAAGCAGTATACAAAAAAGAATAAAGGGAACCTATCACTGTGGTCCCTCCGACTCACCTCCCAATCAGTGCAAAGAAAACAGGAGTTTGGGGAGTTGGAAAAACATAACATTGTAAAAAGCCTTTGAACTTTCCCAGTGGACAGGACACAGGGTCAAGAGAAACAGCAGCTTTCACTTTAATGCACACATCAGGAATACATGTGGAGAAGGGTACCAGTTAGTTCTTATTCCTGGTCTGAAGAGTTTAAGTGCCTTGCCTCTGAGAAAGACCTGCATGCATCTGAGAATTTCTTTTCCTTAAGTATAAAAGAACAATTCATGAACATCACAGGTTGTTCCAAGTTTCTGGTCACCCCCCTTCTCTCACTAGTTATTATGCATAGAAAAGAGGCTTCAATTTCAAAGCAACATTCTCATAAATGTCTCCATGTCCCTATTTTAATCTATGTTTGTGTGCATGAGAAAAGAAGAAATTACAAATTAAAATATTCTTGTAATGTTCTTAAAGCTTTCACTGAACATTTCAGGTTTAATTATGAAAATCAGTGCAATTTCAGAGTGGATGTTATTAAACAACAGCTCTCAGGAAGTGATTCTACTGATTAAATGGGAAATATTGTAAGTCAGACTGATGTGTTTGACATTAGAGTTCAGGTTATGGAGGAGTGAGAGAAAACACATATCCTTCCTGTGTTTAAAGGACTTAAGAAGAGACAGAAAATATAGGACCAAAAAATGAGAAGTGTATGTACATCACACACACACACACACACACACACACACACATACACACACATATCTGTATATGTATCACAAATTCACCTACTGTTTGTACCTGAGATGAGAGGAAGAACTGTGAATATCTAATCAAGATGGCCCTAGAGGGCTTTTTCTTCATGTTAATTAAGAAGTAGCCTCACCCCCAATTCCATGAATAACTAATTAGTCTTATGAAAATATCATCAGGTCATATTTTGTCAGGTTTCAGAGAAAGACAATGGCTTCAGCAGAGGTCAAACTTTTGATTTCCCTGAAAAAAGTGGGCCAACTCCATAGTAAACAAGACGAAAAGTCAACTAACCCAATGACCCTGGGCCCCAGGACAGCCCCATCTGGGAATCCAGAGCTGAAGCATATACAACATGGGTATCAGTCTCAGACAAGTGAATTTCAATCAACAGCTGCCTAGAGAAATACTTCAGCCTTTGGGCTCTTAGAACTATTCAATATAATTTTTTTAAGTTTGGCCACTTGGGAATAATTTTACAGGATTTAGGGCATTTGAATGCAAACATTTGTATGACTTCCTGTGGAATATTTAACTCACTGGGAGTCTTCAGAAAACATATTTGGGGGGACCATACAGATATATGGAAGGGACAAGGGTTTGGGGACACACACTCATTAACAAAATGTTACTGAGAGCTCACTGTGTGCTGGAAACTGCTATCAAATATTAGCTCTATCTCTAATCAATTTTCAAAATGTTGTTAAATCTTAGTTTCCTCATTTATATAATGAATTTGGAGTGAGTAATCAGATAATGATAGAATTATGAGCACCAAAGATCCTGCTAGTAGTGCATACTTTTGCCATGATATATTTGATTTCCTGTGGCCAAAGTAAGGCAAACTTTACAATGCTAGATCACTGTACAAAACTGAATAACCCTAGGGGAACAAAAAGAAACAAAATTCATTCAGAACTTGAATTTTTATTTTAAAAAATAGGGAGACAAAGAGAATAATTGGAAAAAGAACAGTAAAGAAAGCCTCCTTTTAAACAAAAAAAAACAAATTTAACTATGGTTTTAAGAGGTAACATGCACACTGTAAAACCCATTACTGGTATTACCTTCAATGCTTCAATAACAGCTGGTGGGTAGCTCAGTCCAACCATGTTTGATGTCCGTCTATACATTCTGGGAAAGTCAGAGAGAAAAGTGCAATGTGATTTCTTACAAAGCAGGATGAGGAATCCACAGACTTATACAAAACATTGACAAACAATGAAAAATCAAAATATTTGGGGACCCAAGTTATCTAAATTCCTTTTGTGACATTTTCAAAGTCATTCACATAGTCTCAGTGCTAAGTTCAAAACAAATTAAAGCAACCCCAAACACATGAATCACTGGGAAAAAATTAAAGTCTGTGTGTCCCAGGTTGGAAAGTAAATTATTAAAATGGGTCACCTGATTTTCCCAAAACAATTATAGTACAGTAGACACAGTATACATGAGCCTCAGTGAAGAACTCCTGAGGTAACCCATTTTAGGACTATCAAAAACAAGCAAGAAAAATGTCCCAGGTGAACTTGGAACTCACTACAGAATTCTGAAAACATGCAATTGTGCACAATGGGAATTCAGGGAAAAAACAAATGTATTTCTATGGTAGAGGATAATCCAACCTCAAAGGGCTAAGCAAAGTGTCATGGGGAACTCATACCCCTTAAACTAACTGTCCTCTCTGAGTCAGTTCAACATAGCCCTGACCTGTTCTGAAGGTAGGCACTCCACGTATTTCAAAGGATGATAGAATAGATGAATTTTCTTCTAGAAAAATTAGGTATTAAACTCAAATTAAATCTCTGGTTAAGAAAAAATTTGAACAAAGGAAAAAGCTTGTCCTAACAATACAATAGAGGTTTAAATAGGTATGGTTTTTGTCATTTCCTAGTAAAGACTGCATCCATCCAGAATTTTCAGTGCTTTTAAAGATATCAAAACCACTCTGGCATGTATTTTCGAGCTATTAGAAGCTGGTATTCCTTTTACTGCTTCAGTCATCAAATGGCATCTTTACCTCTCCACAAATATCCCAGCCTGGACTGCATGGACGATGCTCTTGAACCTGGGCTTCTCTTCACTCCTCCTGAGCATCATACCCATCTGCCTTGTGAAGGTGGAGGCCAGCCAGTCTCGGACCTCAGAAGGCACAGCATCTGACTGAATGTCACTGAGCTCGTCCTCCGTATCCAGGAGTCGCCTGAACAGAAGAAACATCACCAGGACACTGAGACCAAATCTGAAGTGAGAGCATGCTCTTCATAACAACTGCTTCTCCTCTACCCAGTGCATACATAAGTGCAAAGAAACCAAAAATTCAATTGACCACAAAAGAAAGTAGCACTTTAAAAGAAAGCACCATTTTAATAAGGCTGGAGAAATCTGAGCCACTTCAGCATGGCTTCCTTGATTGTAGTTGAATGTCACAGTTTGGATCTGGAGTCTCTCCCAAAGGCTTGTTTACTAAAAGTTTGTCCTCAGCCTGTGGCACTGTTGGGAGGTGGTAGAAACTTTGAGAGGTGGGAACAAGTAGGAGGTTTTCAGGCTACTGGGGACATGCCCTTGGAAAGGACTATGGTGTTTAATGCCTCTTCTTTCTCTCCTTTGTTTCCCAGCCACAGGTTGAGCAGCTTTGCTCTACCACCTGCTCCCACCATGATGTGCTGCCTTGCCACAGGTTCAAAAGCAATAGGGCTACTTGACTAGGTTCTCAAGAATCAGGGGGTAAAATAAACCTTTCTTCTTTATAAGCTGATTATCTTGGGTATTTGTTACATGATGGAAATCTTACTAACATACTGAGCAAAGGAACAAAGGGAGGGGTCAAACACACTCTACTTCAGTCTCCATTGGCGACAAGAGCACCCAGGATCCTTACTCCTTGCAGGCTAATAGAACTTGAGTGAAATTTAAAGTTTTCCTTTAAAAATGCTTTCCAAGGAGGCATAAATAACTTCATATACATATCATGTGGTATTATTTTATGCAAAGATAATGAACACTTAAAGACCGTATGACATATTACCCAACTCACAGCAAACCAGTCATCTGACATAATGATCTTAAATAATGATAAACTGATATTCATTCTGATTTAATATGATATAAAAGAAACTTACATTTCTAAATTCAAACAATATTTCCAAAATGCAGTTTTATGGAACAATGATTTAAGCTATCACATTTGTCATTGGTCAGAACACTAGAAAGGAACATAAAAGTGATGCTATATTAAAATCTAAAGTTGTATTTTACACTTACATTAAGCCCTACTAAAATAAAATAAGAAACAAAAGGTTTTTGTGTGTATGTTTCTTAAAATGTATAAATTGAGGAGGACAGTAAACGTAACATTTGGAAAGAAAGGTGCTATAACTTTGATCTAAAATGTAACCCAAAGGTCTCACGTTCAGAGGTTGGGCCTGATCAGAAGGTTCAGTTCACTGCGAGTGTGATTTAGAAGAGTGTATTTTCATCTTGGGCTCATTCCCTCTCCCTCTCTCTGTCTCTCTCAATCTCTCTGCCCCCACCATGTGCTGACAACAATGTGGTAAGCAGTTTTCCTGCACCAAGCCCTTCTACCATGTCATTTTGGCCTTGGTGCCACCACCATAGGCTAAAACTCTGAGGCAAAATAAACTTCTGCTTCTTTAAGTTTCAGATATTGGGCATTTTTGTCTCAATGGCCGAACACTGACTAAGTCAGAAATTGGTAACCAGAGTTGGGCCACTGCTGAAACTGTATCTGACCATGTGGTCTAGAAACCTTTGGGATTGGTTTACAGGAAGATTTTGGAAATGTTTGAAGATATGGGTTAGAGAAGCCATAGAATGTTTTGAGCAAGGGGTAATATGTGATACTGGCAGGAGTTCAAAATACCAGAAAACTGATAGGAAGGCAGAGAGTAAAGGCCAGGCTCAGGAGGTTTCAGCTGAGAATGAGGACTTCATTGGCAGTTGGACTAGAGGCCAACTGTGTTATGGTCTGGCAGAAAATCTGTCAACATATCCTGATATTCTGCAGGACAATGAGAGTATGGGCAGCTGACTAATCTACAGGAGGAAATTTCAAGGCAGTCTAATGTGGGAGCTGAGGCATGAGTATTGCTGGCTGCTTTTAGCCAGATCTACAGGGAGATGAGTGCCAAAAATCAAAGCTGAATAATTCAAAATATTTTGTTGGTGGCCAGAAAGAAATGCCTGTACAATTAGAAGTGAGGAGAACTTGGCTGCTGAACACATTAGTACTAAAAAGAAGCCAAATACTTTGCATCAGGATAATAGAGAAGATGGCTTAAAGGTATCTCAGGAATGTATTTTATATAGTGAGATACACACGAGTCTTTCGGGGCTAGAGGCATAATGTTATGGTTTAGATCTAACATGCCTCCCAAAAGTCTCATGTTCAAAAGTGGGATCTGCTTAGAACAGATGCATCACTGGGGCATAACCTGGAAGGGTATATTTCCTTCTCCAGGTCTTTCTCTCTCGCTGTCCATTTCCTAGCTGCCATCATGTGAGCAACTTTCCTCTGTGCAGCCTTTCTATCATGCTTTGTCTGGATTGGAGCTGGCCTACCACTGACTGAACTCACCGAAACTGTGAGCCAAAACAAAACCTTCTTTCTCTAAATTGTGGGTATTGACGTTTTTCTACCAGCAGCAAGAAACTGACTAATACAGACTATAATATCAGATTTCCTTAAATTAGAAACAAATCACATCACTGCAAAAATAAACCATATCATCCTTAGATTATAGTGAAATACTTTCATATTAGAATGTGGCAAAGAAAGTAAAACATCGGAAATAATGATAGAAAAGCTTTTTTGAATTAGGAAAAAAGCTTTTGTATTCAACATTTCAACATTTTTCAAAAGAAAAAAGCAATTTTGTTACTTTCAAGTACATTCTTAGTACAAGGAACTACTTTAACTCTTTCAGATAATTCAAGTGATTAAGAAAATCAATAACATACACATGCGTAATGAAGGAATACTGAGAACAAATATTTCTAAAAAACACTTCAGTACCCTCAAGTTACATCAGGGTATTTTGAATTAAAACAAACATAAATTTTTAGACTGATATTAACAATATGCAATAATTAATAGTACCCTATATATGAGAAAATCTTACCAAAATTGTTAGGATTACTTCTTCTGTTATATTACCTCACTTCATTGTCCCAATGGTCATGTAAGATAAGTTTTACTAGCTTTCTTATAAATGAGGATGCATATAAGGGATGTGACTTGTTCAAGCCTATCCCATTTACTTATGGAAACAAATATTTCAAGCCATTAATTTGATCTATACTTCCTAATTGCCTTGGGGGACAATTTTTAAAAGTTATTTTAAATATCTCATGGTTTCTGTTACATAAGAAGCCCAAATTATAAATAAAAAGCAAAGTAAAACATAGATAATAGGAAGTAGAGAGATAAATCTTTCTCAAATGGGAAGGGGACCAAGAGATGGGAAAAGAGTTGAGGAGGGAGAGGGAGGGGTTGAAGAAAGGAATTAAAATGCATTATACATATATACCAGTTCTACACAATGAATGTAAACATTATGTACTACAAACAAAAAAATATGCTATTTAACAGAAAATTTAGCATCACTTTACTTATCTCTCTTGTTATTTTTTAGCTCACCTGGTTTCATCAATATATACAGATTCAAGCACTGTGGCTGCATATTCCAGATTCTTCTTAAGATCTACCACTGAAGCCTCCCCTCTCTCTAACTGTTTGACCAAGGACCGTAACCTAGGGGGAAGAAAAGATATGGTTTCATTAGACTTGAGGAAGTAAAGAATAATTCTTCAATTACTGGACACATATTTTACACCATTAGATATCCTTATTTGTTCCAAAACATCTGAAAGGAAAATAATCATGGACCAAAGGAATAAGATATAAAATAAATAATATATTTTTTCCCATTGTTAGAAAAGAGCAAAAATTTTCTAAGCAACCAGGCCTAATGATCCCCAACACTTTCTAGCCACCTTTTATCTTTGAGGTGCTAAATTATCACTGATTTTGTTTTTTCTTGGAATTTTATTTTCTTGATATTAACTAGATATAGTAAAGTATGGCCAGCAGCACTTTCACCTAATATCTCTTAAAATTTTGCTGTGTTCTGGCATTTTGTTCAGCACTGGTCATTAAGAACAGAAGACTACAGTCCAGGGATGCTTCAAAACAGATGAAAAGATTTAAACCACCACAATACCCAGAGAAGATTGCCATATAAATAGATGAATGTAAACCATTTTGCTGCATAGGAAGAATCCTTGTGAAAGTAGAAACATGCTATGTTTTTAAAAATGAGGATGGATGATAAGCAGAGGCATTCTAGATAGTCCAGGAGAAATAATAAAACAAGTATTCCTATTTATATGAGCATTATGTGCACAGAGGACTTAGTATATATGAGGGCAATAAAATGCCTGCAGGTGTTCAAAGTGCAATAACTGGGAACAGTATAAATACCACGGAGATCTGGAGAGGAAAAGACTCATCAGGCTGTTTGACAGCCAGCAAAGAATGAGTGCAGACTCTAAAAACAAACCGGTTTGAACCCCACTTTATACCGTAACCGCTGTACCACACTAGTTAAGTTATTTATCTTTTCTGAGTGCAATCTATAAAATAGAAAGCTGACTATAAACTTTCCCAGTTGACATAAAGATCAAATGAAATTAATATAAATTAATGCTTTTTTTAAAAGGCAATTGTTTTCAAAACAAGATGATGGGACATTAACAATGGTTGTTGGGGCTGGGGATTTAGCTCAGCGGCACAGTGCCTGCCTGGCAAGTGCAAGGTCATGAGTTCAATTCCTGGTACCGGAAGAAAAACAAAAACAAAAACAAAAACAAAAAACAAAAATAAATGAGGCAACAATGGTTGTTATATTCCTTTTTACTGTTTTTGTGTTGTTTTGTTTTTGTCTTTGTCATTGTTATTTTGTTATTGTTTTTTTCTTTTTAAAATTAAAAAGGCAACTGTTTTAATTATTATCATTGCTGTGATTCAGGGGCCTTGATCATCATGGCTAACAAAACAAAAATAATTCTGGCTGGATATTTGAGCCCACTGGTATCAAATCAAGTCTTCATTTCCCCTTGGTTTATGTAATTTGCCCTCATCTTCCAAAATATCCTCAGATTTGACTCACAGGGCAGCATAGATTGACTTTTGGCAAGGCATAAACTATTCCTCTCCCAGTGTTCACTAAAATGACAAAAAATAATGAGAAAAATTCTGGATCAACCTTAGCAAGCAAGAGAATTGATTATATGAAAATAATTTTTATGCTATAAAATACAGATGAGATTAGATTGAGGGGAATCTCCAACCTGTCTTGTGGGGAAATACACAAGGAAAGTCAGCAGAGGCCTCTGCAGGCTTGGAGGTAAAGGTCAGTCTTGTGGACGCTCTTAGCAACATTAGGAAATATTCTGGATCGTAGAGGCTGTACCAGCATGCAGAGTTGGCCCAGAAGGGCCTGCCAGTCACCCACAGACAACAGACAGCCCATCTGCTGACGAATGGGGAGATGGCAGGAGAAAGCCCTGACTGCTATTCCAAATAAGGATTGGAAGCTCCTCAGCAAACACATTCCTGGCTAAGTCTGCCTCCAATTCTGAGTCTCACCTCAAGGGGCCTGGCTACCTCTAGGCTGTTTGGACTTTGCACTGGGAAAGGAAAAGGAGAACAACTGCAACTTTTCAAAAATGTCCTCCTTCTGTTGGAGCTGAAAGATTCTACCAGGAATTTAACACGCATCTCTGAAATAAGTCTTCCCCATTCTCCAAATCTAAGAGCAAAGAGCAAAATAGAAAGAAAAATGAGGGAAATATGACTAATAGAAATAAGAATAAGAGGTTCTTATCTACCTATAACAGGGCTTCCACAGGAAATAAACATACAAAAGTGTCTTTAATTAAAATAAGTTTTCCTAGACTAAAATCAGACCCAGATAAACAGGTGAATAGGGACCAAATAAAACTACGAAAAAAAAAATAAATGAAACATCTGACATACGCTGTTGTAAGTTTTTATTTCAAAAAATAATTTTTAAGGAACTTCAAAAGGTTTGAGGAGATGAAACATGTTGGTTTCAAAGTAACAAAACTTCATGCTGGCCATAGACACCTACCATGTCAAACACCAGAAAGCAATTTAACAACAGTAGCCGGTGTGGAGAACAGCATGGTATAACCGAAGATAGTTATGCCTATACCTAATAGAATTTCCTTGTACATATGATACCAACAAAGATATTGTCAGGTGTTGATAGGTTCAAAATGTTATTATGCAAGAGCTTTGTACATAACCAAAACAAACTTTGAGGCATACTCCAGCACAGTGATCTTCCAAGGTTGCGCACTCACAGCTTTCCAGTTCAATGGACTATAGATTCATGGCCTAGAGTTAACTGAGCCAATCTGTAAAACCAGCAAGTAGTTTCAAAAATCCCTGAAAGAAGTGGCCAATAAAATGTAATGCTATACATTGAAGCATTTTTGAAAATTAAAAAAAAAATAGCAATAACATTATGCTGTTTTGTAACCTACTGTTTCACTTAACGGAGTGTACCTTTTCACCTCAATAAAATCACATCAACATCGTGATCTCTTAATGATGTAGTAACTCACCCCGATGCTAATACTACAAAGACAACTAAATATGAAAATAAGCTGACACTTCTGTTCCTAAAATATGGTCCTATTCTTATGAACTAAAATCTAAGAGTCAAGAAGCGATTAAAATGATTAAGAACCTTATACAGATTATGGATTCATACCAATTATTTTAAATAATTCCTACTCCCAGGAAATCACAGTGTTATGGTCTATATCTAGATGTCCCCTCCAAGCTTCATGCCCTCATAGGCAAGGCTTTGAGAAGACGACTAGATTACGAGGGTTTAGAGCTGGCTTGCTGTTAGGATGTGGGGTCTGGTCAGAAGAGGTGGGTCATGGAGAGCATGGCTTGGAAGGATTTCTCTCCTTCCTCAGCTCCTCCCTTTGCTCTCTGTTTCCTGGATGCCAGGAAGTGAGCCACTTTCCCTCTGTCAGGCCCCTCTCCCATCATTCTGCTCTGGAGCCAGCTGTTCTTGGACTGTAACTCTGAACCAAAATTAATCTCTTCTCTTTTACTTTGCACATATCAAGTATTTTGTCCCAGTGATGAAGAAAATGATTAGAACACTTTATGGAGGGTATCAAGTTGTAAGAGCCTCATGTTATCTTGTTATTAGGAAATTTGGGCTCCAGGCCAGAGACAGAGTAGAACTCTCAGAGAAAGCATCACTTGGAAACCCCACTCAGTAGCTTAGATCAGCAGCTCTGAAAAGCAGCTCCACAAGAAAACCTCAAATTCTGTGCAAGGGTCAGCAGTACAAGTGACTCCTCCTTGATGTAGATCACTAGTGGCACCACTGAGCAGTTTTATTTGTTTATCGGGATGGTGTGATCCAAAGTAAAACTGTAAACAAAAACAAAATTTACCAAAGGGCTTCTACTGACACAAATACTTTCAAATGACACAGAAATAAAGTACTTTTAGGATGCACCCCCAATTCTGTGTCTACCTCACTTTTTAGCTTCTGAGATAAGTGGAAGATTCCACCAACATCCTGGCAGGTAGAGGAGGGAATTGGGACCATTCACCTTCTGTTTGGGGAAGACCACCCAGCTGACATTTATCTCTCTTGATTCAAGAATGATTGAGCAGGAAAAAGATCTATGAAAAGATTCAGCAATGAAGACAGAGAACATGGCACACACAATGCAGAGAAAGGACTCACTTTTCAAACAAACTTCACCAAAGGAAAAAGAAGTAAATTTCAGGGAGCATGTGCTATTGATTCAATAAAAATCAGGAAAGAATAGATTTGTGGAACCCAGAACCAATGTGATAAATAGGGAACAAGCCAAGGGAGAAGAAGCAATTTAAAACAAACAAAACCTGACAGCAGAAAACCAATAAAAAATTTTTAAAAGATGCGGTAATCAACTTTCTAAACACCCACCTTCTGTTAGACCCAACCCCCACGTCAGATACAAAGTACAGCTGGAGGCTTCTTTGCTGCACAGCACAGGGTAAAATGTTGCATCACTTCAGTTACCTGTGCCCTCAAGCCCAGAACAAGCCCTGGAAGCAGGCTTCTCTGCATCCCTGTCAGTACGGGATGGATAAAGGAGCTGAAGGAAGGAGAACAGGTGAGAAGAGTTCTGAATGCTGTATCTTGGAATTCAAAAGGCAGCTGAAGTAGAGGAGAAAGTCTTTTTTCCCCACAAAAATAATACCTACGAGCAATGGTGGCTTTCATCAGGAAGCAACTTATTGGCTCAACTTTATAACTTAGAAAACTGTCCCATGGATGAGGCATTATCCCTTTCCTAGCTGAGGCCCTGAGAACCCTCCAAGGCAATGCTGAGAGCAGGTGCAGTTGTTGAGTTTTAGCCTCTGCTAGAA
This sequence comes from Chinchilla lanigera, assembly GCF_000276665.1. NCBI lineage: Eukaryota > Metazoa > Chordata > Mammalia > Rodentia > Chinchillidae > Chinchilla > Chinchilla lanigera. The sequence goes on from NW_004955410.1 coordinate 32,905,550, forward strand.
TGAAATTATCAGAAGAGCAAAAGCAAAAATACATAGGCATAAAAAGCTACACAGATACATTTCTTACATCTCTTTGTTCTGCATGACATGACTCCTTTTGAGGATGGATAAGCAGCTCCTAAAATATCTGTGTGGCCATGGTGGCTGTTCAGACTGACTTTGTTTATTTAGAAAGAATGCAAAAGAGAACTGGATCCTTTACATGTCCCAGTGAATCGTGAGTCCTAAAAGCTCATTTGAATAAAACACTCCACTTCAGTTCATCACATCAGTGCAGTATGTGCATGACACTGGTGTCTCTGTGTTCTTTTCACACCCCACCACCTCCACGTCACTCCTGTGCCCTGCCACTTGTCCAAATGCCATGCAAAAATAGCCTTAGGGTTTCTGAGTGTGATGGCAGAGAGGGAACAGAACTAAGAAAGCAAAGGGGAAGAAATGTCCAATGAGCAAGGCCTCTCCGGTTAAGGTGGCATCAAGGTTGTGCTAGAGACCAAGGAGGAACCAGCTGGGCACACAGGGCAGGGCGGGGAGAGGGTGGACTCGGAGCCCAGAGCAGCCTGTGAACAACCGTGCTTGGAGGAGTCCCGGGGCTTCTGGAACTCAGGGCCCATTAAAAGATAAAACTTCAGAAGGCAGGAGCCACCTCACAGTGGGCTTAGTGTGCCAAGCTACCGAGGTCTAATTTTTTCCTAAAGATAATAGCAGCCCACACAGAATTTCTGTAAGGGAAAGGGGAGGTAGTGGGGTAAGACTTGCATTTTCGAAAGCTCAGTCTGACAGGAGAAAGGAGTGTGGTGGTCCATGAGTGGCAACATTGTGCAACAGGCCTTGTGGATCTGTGGAGTCTGTAAATTTAGATTCAATCTTAAATCAAAAATATTTGAGTTCCTGGTACCGGAGAAAAAAAAACCAAAACAAAACAAAAAAAAAATTTGAGAGAAAAAATTGCATCTAGGGTTACTTAACATACAGATGTTTATTTTTTATTATTTTATTAGATGTTTATTATTTTTATAAGTCCCTAAGCAATATAACAGCTATTTACATAGCTCTTACATTGTGTTAGGTATTATAAGTCATTTAAAGACGATTTAAAGCATATGTGAGAGGGGCTGGGGATTTATCTCAGTGGCAAAGTGCCTGCCTGGCAAGCACAAGGTCATGAGTTCGATTCCTGGTACCAGAAGAAAAACAAAGCAAACAAACAAACAAATAAAGTATATGTGAGAATATACTTTACATGAAAGTTATATGCAAATAATACATAATTTTATAAAAGGACTTAAATATCAATAGATTTTTGGTATCTGTGAAGGTTCTGGTGCCAATACCCCACAGTTAACAAACTTGACAGCAGAAGTAATCAACAAAGCTGAAAGCTAGCCTTTGGAAAGTTTAGTAAAATTGACAGCTGAAGCAAGACTGATCAAGAAAAAAACAGAAACAACTAGGCATGGTAGTGCATTCTGAGAGGTTTAAGCAGAAAAATCACACATTCAAGCCCAGTCTGCATAAGTTAGTGATTTGTAGAGGTCCTGTCTCAAATTTTAGAAATGAAGAAAGAAGGAAGGAAGGAAGGAAGGAAGGAAGGAAGGAAGGAAGGAAGGAAGGAAGGAAAGAGAACAAGAAAGAAAGAGAGAAAAGAAAGAGACAGTGAAGGAAACAGAAAAGACACAAGTAACCAATATCAAGAATAAAAAAGAATATAATTACATAGATCATACAGACTTTTAAAAAAGAGGTCATGAATAATACTTTCCTGCAAACATTTTAAAATTTAGATAAAGTGAAAAATTCTATAAAAAGTTTACTTATGAAAATAGACATAAAAGATAGAAAATATAAATATTTCTGTATCAAAGAAATCAAACCCATAATTCAACTCTTTCCCACAAAGAGAACTACAGACTTCTATCACTTTCCAAAGTGTTAATTTGTTCAAACATTCAGTGAGAAAATAACACAAAATCTTCCAGAGAATAGCAGAAGAAGAAGCACTTTCCAGCAGCTCATTTTATGTGGTCACTGTATTCTTCCCAAAAACCAACAAGGACATTAACAGGCCAATCTCTTTCATGAACATTATGCAAAAATCTTAAGCTTTTAAAAAAATAAAGTCAGTGGTAAGTAAAAAGAATTAGCACTCACCAAACCAAACTTGAAATGCACTGTTGGCTTAAAATTTATAATCAAAAATTATTGTAATAGAAATAGAGGGCTGGGGATGTGGCTCAGTGGTAGAGTTCTTGCCCTGCACATATGAGGCCCTGAGTTCAATCCCCAGCACCACAAAAAAGAAAAAAGACATAGAAGAGAAAAATCATATGATCACTGTAATAGTGGGAAAAAGTATTTGAGAAAAAGCATTTGAGAAAATAACAAAGAAGAAAAAGTGACAATTCCTAAATTTGATATTGAATCTTAAACAAATAAACAAAAAGAGCCACAGCAAATATCATACATATAATTAAAATACAGAAAGTTTCCTGTTGAAACAGGTAATAACATGATGCCTGCTAGCATGACTTTAAGATGGTCCTGTAGGCTTCATCGGTTACATAAGAAAAATAGAAATAAATATGGGAAAGAAAAAGTAAGGTTGTCACTCTAGATGAAGTCATGCCTAGATAGATCACCTAAAAGAATTTGCAAATAAGTTATTACAATTAAACTTACCAAGATCATTGGCTAAACAGGAATAAAGAGAAAAATGGTAGTATCTACAAAATATCAAAATAAAACATATCTAGGAATAAATTTTACAGAAGATTTACACTTTTTTCTTTTTTTGGTACCAGGAATCAAACTCAGAACTTTGTGCTTGCCAGGTGGGCACTGTGCTACTAAGCTATATCCCCAGCCCTTAAATTCTTATATAAAGAAATAGTAGGATATTATTTTGCTTGTTTGTTTGTTTATTTATGTCTTTTGAAACAGGGTCTCACTATGCAGCCCAGGCTGGCCTTGTACTCACAGTGATCCTCCCACTTCAGCCTCCTGAATGTTGGGATTATAGGTGTGCACACCACACCTGGCAGTAAGATATTACTAAGATAATTTTAAATGGCCTAAGTAAATGGAAGGATAGTCTGCGTTCATAAATTGTGCATTTTATAAAATATGGATTATCCCTAGGTTCATTCCCAAATAAATTTCTCACAGATCATTCCATGTAAATTGCTAGACTAATTCTAAAATTTAAAAATGCAAAGAACCAAACATACCAAAGTGGCTTAACGTGAAAGAACAAAGACGAAAAATTTGTATCCCCAAATATCAAATTTATCACAAAACATTTAATTCTGAGCCCTTATCCTTTTACCAGCTTTCTATTTCAATTCTCTTCCTCTAAATATTCATCGGGTAAGAAGACAAGTACGTGCATTTTCAAATTAATATAAGTGTAGCATGAAGAAGACAAGGAAATTTGCCACAGAGAGAGAGAAAAGGAAGAAAGAAAAGAACAGAAAAAGAAAATGAAGGGAAAAGGGGGAAGCAAAGGGAAGGGCAAATGGAGGAGAGAGGGGGGAATGGAAAGGGAAGGGAAGGAGAAAGAAGCTGGCCGTGGTTATGCCTGCCTGCAACGCAGCATTCTAGGAGGCTGAGGCAGGAGGATCACAAGTTTGAAGCCAGGCTGGAGAAATAAGCAAGACCTTGTCTCAAAATAAAAAATAATATAAAGAACTGGAGGTGTAGTTTTGTGTAAGGGCCCAGATTCAATCCCAGTACTGAAAGGAAAAGAAGGAAGGGAGGGAGGAAGGGAAAGAGGGACAGAGGAAAAGGAAGGGAAGGAAAAAATAAAAAGAGTCGAATATAAGTTGCTTTTGAGTTATCCTTCTCCATTCTTTGGTTGTCCTCTGTACCCTCTCTTGGTTGTTGTAAATCTCATTCTTGCATGGCTTGTTTTCACAAAGCTGTACCACAGGGCTTCCCACGCGAGCACTCTTTCAACTTCTGCCCCACCGACTCAGTCTCCTTCTGCGTGTATGGGAATGGGAAGGAACGAGCAAGAGAGCACTGTGTGTGCACACGCATGCCAGCCTGACCAATGTGAATACTGCTCAGAAAGCACCTCCTCTTCCAAGAAGAGCCCCATATTTTCATGGTTCTGCAGAGGTACTACGATCTAGGTTTAAGATTTCAATCCATACAGTTTTTAATATTGATCTTATACCTTTGGAGTTCTTGAAAGAAAAAAAATGTGATTTAGACAGGGTCTCACAAAACACTGTTTCTTAAAAACCAGTTTATCTTAAAAGCGTTTTTACTTGTGCTCATTTCACATACTTTGTCTAAAGGAAATACGTACTGGTTTTAAAAATATAAGGTGCACAGTTATGCTAGGAAAATTATCCCTAACAGCAAAGATCCCTGTAATGTTTAATGCTAGATGGGTCAGGCTTATTGGAAGAGAATGTTACGGTCAGGACCTGCATTAATGGGCTATGTTTTCCAAGAGCAAGAAAGAGTACAAAAGCAAATACAGAGTAGCATTACGAATCCATGAGGAGCCATGCAAGGGACTGGATGGGAGACGGAGGTAAAATCCTGCCAGGCTTCCAAGACGTAAGCTCCGGAAGCCCTTTTTCATTAACAGCTATTCATGTGGGAAGAATCACCGCCACTTTTCTCTGGTGATAAACATGCCACTTCAACAACATCTGTCTCGATAGACCAAAGAAAGAAGAAGAACTAAAAACATCTTTGAGTGGTGGTAATAAGAAAAGGAAGATGAGAAGAAATGGGAAGAAACATTTGCAGGAAGCCTCAGGCTACACCCAGGAACAGAGACATCTGCTCCACAAACAAGTGAACTCGGCCCTTAGGCTCCCCTGTTTCCCAGTCCTGAACTCCATTTCTTATTCAATCTGAACTGCAGCATGATTATCCAGAGACACTTAGGACCCCTCACCCTACAAGATCACGGGAATTCTACCACCCTAGAAATACAATGTACGGTGGTGACTCTGTGTGCTGTGGACAAAGGGCTGCTGACCTGCACCCGGCAGTACTTCAGATTTCTCTGTAAGACTGAGAGGATTAGGGGAAGCAGCAAGCTTCAGAGCTCACATCCTGCGGCAGAAGAACTGATGTCACTGCCGAAGAGACAAAAGGCACCGGTGATTTTTTTTTCCAGCACCAGCAATTACTTTTCACCAGTTAAACGCAGTTCACAGCGTACACAGAAAATTCTGTGCTGAAGGGAGCGCTCAATAAATATCAGTTTGATAAATAAGAGAGGAGTAGATTCATTCATTAGCACTCAAAAAAACACAATTTGAATAAAGTAAGAAATTATCTGTACAGAAAAAGAAATACTATGTGTTTCAGTGAGATAAGCCCCAAATTGCCTTTTTTCCTACTTCTACTTTTTTCTTTCCTCACAGAAATAAAATTAATTCATGGATAAAACCTCTCAAATAATGGCTAAAGAGATGCTGAATTAGCACAGGTCTCTTTCCTTAAGATTCACTTCAAAAGAATTATAGAAAGAAAAACCCAAACCTCAAACAAAACTATGAGGATGCTCTGAAGTGACCTGAGGCTGTGGGCTGTGCACGCGTTCATGAGCGTGGGAACAGTTCCTAGCCTGGGATGGAGGCAGCCCTGCCTGGCAGGTAGCAAGGAACAGTCAGTGTCTGCTGGGTCCTTTTCCCTCCACCGGGCCCAGGGGACAGTGGCTGCTCAGATCCATGGTGATTCGCCATGCCTCTAAGGGTTAGGGGACTCTAAGAACTAAATCAGTGTTGTTGGTCCCACCTGTGGCTCCACTGAATTCTGGGACTGTCCCAGAAAGAAAAAGAATGGGAAAGATATATTGCTTTTAGGAAGCAGGGAGGAACTGGCTACTTCCCACTGTCCAGAATCATCACCTGTTCACACCTTGCCAGTACAGAAGCTGCATAGTATAGCGCAGCTGTAGGTGCAGAGGAGGTGGGTTCTGCAGAGGGCCAGCCAATCTGCTGGACCTCCATGCTGCCATCCAGTCTTTGAAACTCATTTTTCCTTTTAAACTTCTAGTCTTTCTACCTGGGTGACAGGATCAAAGGGTGTATTCTATATTCATGAACCTTGTTCACTTTATAACCCTATTAAACTGAGAGATGCAACTTCCACTTAACTGAGACAACCCCCAAACACTTGGTAACAATACTGTGAAGAAAACAAGAATTGTGTTGAGTGAAAAAAGCCAGTCACAAAGGATTATGTACCATAAGATTCCATTTATGTGACAATCTTGAAATGCCTGAATTCTGGAGGGGAGACAGGTGAGTGGTTGTCAGGGTTTGTGGCAAAGGAAGAGCGGGGGGAGGATGTGTATGAAAAGGGTGGCACAGGAGGCCCAGCGACGACGGAACTGTTCTGTGACTTGACTGGAGTGGTAGATGCACAAACTTACCATGTCAAGATATTGTACACAACTACATACACATGCATGACACACACCCACAAACAGTAAAACTGGAACTTGAAAAGAACTGGTGGATTGCACCAATGTCTGTATCCTTGTGGTAAAACTGTAGTACAGTTTTGCACGATGTTTCAGTCTTAATAACTGAGTAAATGGTCTATGGGAATTTCTCTATTTAATATCATTCAATAATATGAATCCACAATTATCTTAAAATTAAAAGTTTAACTTTTAAAAAGCAGAATGCAATCATCCCACCGAAGGGAACACTGATAAGAGGCGGCAGAGCTGTCCTTTTCCCAGCTGCTTTTCTGAGTGCCTCTCTGTGCATGTGGCCTAATTAGTGTCTCTCAGGTCCTTCTGTTTCACTTCAGCAGCAGTGGGGAGGAAGGGATAAATACATGGTCACCATGAGTTTTGAGCATGTCTGATAATTCTGAGTAGAAGCCAATGAGGGCCATATTCAGTGACATTTGGAGGGAAACGGACTCAAACCTGGAGAAAACCTTGAGAAAGACTGATGAAGCTTCTTCAGACCAGCCCAGGAACATGAGATGCCAGCAGACAGTTGTGACACTAACAGGATGAGGGAAGAGGACCTTGGTGACGTCACTACAGGGCTACCCATTCCACTTCTACTGGCAGAAATACCTCAGGAACTGTAAGGTACACAGCATGATTCACAATTTTCTTCTTCTCTTCAGTTTATTCAAAATAGATTGCTTCTTCTTTTTTTTTTTTTTTTTCTTTTTGAGACAGGGTCACACTATGCAGTTCAGGCTAGCCTTGAGCTCACTTTGGAGCCCAGGCTGGTCTCAAACTTGCAAAGACCCTCCTGCCTCAGCCTCCTGAGTGCTAGGGTTACAGGTGTGCACCACCACACCTGGCAATTGCTTCATTTTTAAAGTTAATTTTATCATAGACAGCTAAGTTAGGTAGAAATATTATAGGCAGACAGGGCTAGTCCCTCAAGGGAGTCAGTAGAGGAGATGAGAACATATTACAACTGTGACTGGAGGTGCATCTGTTGGAGGCCAGGACCTAGGATAAAGACAAAATGACCAGGCCTACCTGCCTCCCAGAGAGATAAACAAATTAACATTAACATCAGTTACCCTGGTGGGTGGCCAGAACCCCCTGGTTGGTCTCTTTCTAAAAAGTTCTTACTCTTTCTATGTGCCCTGGCTCCGTGATTTACTTCCCCATACTACCTAAGAGGCTAAACTTGTAATCTCATTGGTTGATCATAGTTTTGTCCCACTCTGTGCTCACCTCATGCTCTGTGCCCACCTGTGATTTGCTCCTACCCTGCAATTTTGCTCTAAAAAACTTACTCTGTAAAATGGGGTCCACAGTAACCCATATTTTGGGTCCCCACCTGTCTTTCAGGAGCTATCTCTCAATAAATATTTCCTACTCTTAACCTCCATTGTTCCTTAGGATTCATTCTTTGGTTTTGGGGAACACAAACTTGATATCTGACATCTAGCAGATTGAGAGTTACATTTATTTCCCCTGTATCAGTTTCACTAAGGCAGACTGGCCAGGAACAGTTTTAAAAGGAAAGAAATTCACATGTACCCCTCAGCTTCTGGTAGCCATCACTATACTCTCTGCTTCTATGGATTCAAGTGTTTTAAATTCTCTCTATAGAAGATCATAGTATATGTCTTTCTGTGCCTGACTTATCTCCCTTCATGTAGGTCTTCTGCAGAGTGAGTGAGGAAAGGGAAATCGAAAGGTAAAGTTTCAGTTAGGTAAGTCTCAGCAATCTGTGGTGCAGCATGGAGACTCAGGTAAATAATGACATGTTATATAATTGAAAGTTCTAAGGATGGATTTGAAATGTTCCCACCATAAAAAATAATGGTAAGTGTGCAAAGTGATGGATATGGTAATTAGCCTGATGTGATCCTTCCACAATGGATACATGTATTGAAACCTCACATTGTACCCCACAGATGTATGACCACCGGTTTTCAATCAAGACTGAAATTAAATTTAAAAATGAAGACTTAGTTTCATTGAACAAAAGAAGGAAACTCAGAGCTGGGTCTAAGCTACTGTACGGAGGGCAGGAGGGTGCCGAAAGAACACGACCTTTTGAGTGGAGCAGTCACTTCCAATCAACAAGAAGACACTTTGCAGACTGTTAATGTTCCAAGCTTTGTTTTAAACCTAACTACCATTCAATTTCCTCCTAACCATAAATCATTTCGTAAATGCCTTGGCTTGGTGAAGGGGAGAAGGTAGGGATCGGGACCTGAAGTGCTTTTCCATTCTTGGTATGTCTACTGAATTCTAATAACTGTGTCAAGAGCTTTTCAATTTTTCTACATGTATGGATAAAAACTGAAAAGAAGGAATTGGGGAGACTTTCCATTCTGGCATCACTCTCTTACTCAGCAGCATGGCCATTTCTCTCTCTGGAGATGAGGATGGGACTCATTTCACTTTCTGTTCTGTTAAAATAGCTCAATGTCTCTCAGTTACAAGCACAAACTTCATAAAAGCTCAGGTACCTAAACAAAGTAAATCCCAACACAGGACCCAACTCACATAGTTATTTAAGAATAAAATCCATCCTGTTAGCTAGTTCCTATCAGAAAGTACACGAAGAGTCTATTTACGGAGGAATTAGCAGCAATAGCAGCAAATACTGATGAATCAAAATGGGTAAAGCACTCCACACGCCCCAAGTAAACTATCCTCCGTATTCGCAGTGGCAATTGTGTGATTTAGAAATACTGTCTTGTGCTTTGGGGTTTGTCCCTCGTGAGCACCATGGGCTTCCACTGTACTGAGAACTCTTCATGAAGCATTTTTAAAACTCCTAAATTGGAGAACATACTTTGTAGGTTTTCTCTTAATGACATTTGAACCCATGTGGTGTTGTAATGTATTACATTATTGCATGTTGCATGTAAAAATAAGAATTCTTTCAGAAGAGTTCTGTTGAGCTTTAGATGCTGGCTTGGGGACTAGAAATAGAAAAAAACAAAAGGATTCTTTCAAATGACTATGAAAGGAAACATAGACAATGAGGGAACCACAAACAGCTGCATACTTGCTGTTGACTCTGGAAGTATGGGTTTCGTTTGTAAAAATCTCTAAGAAAGGGTGGCATGGTACTTACACTTATGCTATCAAGCATTTCTTGAGAGAATTTTCCTCTTTCCCTACTAGGCCATGACCATGAATGACAGGAATGCAGTGACGCTCTCCAGTCTAGTGTCAGAGCACCTGCCCTGTGCAGCTTGCCAGAGCTGAAGCCAGGTTCATAACTGATTATGGGTTTCCCCATTTGGTCTGAGACACAGGTAGGCAGGGTCCAGCCCTGCTGTGAAATGAGAAAGAATAAATGTCTTTGTTAGAGTTAGTACTGGTCATGAAAATTTAAACATACATGGCATGAGGGACAGCAGAAGCTACTTCTGTGTGTGACTTTTTGACTACTGGCACATGTGGGCTATGGACTATGTGTGGTCTGCTTTCTATTCTTTTTCTCTTAGCCCCTACAGAAAAATTTTCTAGGGAAAAAAAAGATGCCATCTGAATCAGAAGTGAAAAGTGACCTATACTTTTGACTTCCTGCACCTAAAACCCTCATCCGTCCAGTGTGGAAATTTCCACCACTTGAATATGCTGATGTAGGACAAGGGAGAGTACTTCATGATTTCATTTCTCCACCTCCACTGCCCACAGCCATGCCCACTATGATGAATCCCCATTGAGCAGTGGCCAGAGGGATGTCAGGAAAGAAGGGTCTGTGAAATAGGATAAGTGTCTCAGGTCAAATTCCTGCAAGGAGAGATTTTGGATGGATGGAAGGGAAAGCAGAGAGCTGAGGAATGTACCCTACATCCTTGTTTTGAACTCAGCAAGGAGATGACTTTCAAGGCTAGACCTGGGATGCCCTTACACCTACCTAGGAAGGTACATCAGATATAGCAGCTCCATTCAGACCGAGGGAGGCACAGTGCAGATCATTTGAGGCTCCTTTGACTCCTGGGCAAGGAGCAGAAAAAGGTCAGAGGTTCCCTGGGCCCTGCAGAGGAGCATGGGAGGGCGATAATACTGCTTACTGCAGGACTGTGAGAGGTGGTACCATGATTAAAGACAAGAGAGACATTTTCCCAAGCCAGGGACCAAGGAGGAGTCACAGGCAGATCTCAGCACGATCCACAGCACCGAGAGCAGTGGAGTGGGGCCAAACTGGTTGAGAAGAAGAGTTACAGACCTTGGCTAGAGATGTCACTAAGACTTCAAGTGATCAAGTGGACAAAACATCAGCACGAAGATAACAGCTATCAGAAAACAACCCAAGGAACCATGCTGTCTTGGAGAGCAACAGGGAGAGGAATAAGGAAATCTGAAAGTATAAGCATCTTATTTTTTTAAATGGTTACTTTAAAAGACTAAATTATTAGATTGGGTGAGGAGGCTGGGGATTTAGCTCAGCGGCAAAGTGCCTGCCTGGCAAGAGCAAGGTCACGAGTTTGATTCCTGGTACCGGAAGAAAAATGAAAAACAAAAAAAACACAATAGATTGGGTGACATTCATGAATAGAATTATAATTAGATCTCTCTCTCTCTCTCCATCTCTTATCTCCACAACACCCCATTACAGACCCAGGAGATGGGCTCACAAAGAACATCAAATCATACACAAGAAATGCAGAAGTCACAGTTTCTTTGTCCCTCTGTGTGTGCTGTGAATGAGGGACTGCCCCTGGGAAGCAGAAATGGATACACATCCATACCTATACTCAGAACACTGACACCTGGCACAGAAAGCAAGCACAAAGACAATGTCATTTCCCATGGTAAACCCTGTGACAGAGATATAGCCAAATGTTTTTAAAGCACAGCAAAGAGGGAAATTACTCCAGGTTGTAGCAGGAAAGGGTTCACAGGTGTTGGCATGCAAGTGGGATTCAATTGTTCAAATTAACCAACAGGTTATGTGTGCCTAGTATCTCTGCTTTCTGTGCTGCACCCACAAGTCCTGAGGGTATAGCGTAGTATAGAAGGTAGACAAGTGCATACGTATCAGTTCTCTTTAAAATAGACTGTACAATGGCCATGATGGAAAAATCCACTGAGCATAGGCTTGTCAACTTCAATGCCTAAACAGCACCAAGAAACCCAAAGTTGAAAGCAATCAGCTGCAGAGCTTCTTGGACCCTTCCACCTACTGCTGAAGTACTTTAGAAGAGATGTTACAAGAAGGAGAAGGCAGCATATGAGCTTCTTTCCAAGTGACTTCTTGAGCTTCACCCCTTCAGATTTGGGGATTTCCTGCTTTTGGCACCCCTGAAGAAGAAGGCAAATATGATTCCAGTACACTACTTATGTCTCACTAGAGCATAAACAACACAACACACCTTCCAGCCCACAGTCTGCTTAGCCAGTCGGAGAGAGTGAAGAAGAAACACACATTGACAAGGAGAAGGGAGGACACCTGGCAGCTGTGAAGAGAGAGTGGGCTGTAGGCGCTCCCAGCTGGAACAGCTGGATAGCCCTTCAGCTTCTGTTGGGTAAGGAAAGTGCCGCCCACTTGAGGTGCCTCCTGTGGGCAGCAGCTCTCACAGCCTCACACAGTGAAGAGGGTGAGGGAGGGAAGGAAAAGTGAGGCAGACTTTAAGAAAAAAAAAAACACCCTCCCCACACCAACATGTAGTCTGTAAGGCAAGGCAGGAAATCAAAAAGAATAGAGATTGAGTATATATAGCAGCTCTTGTAGCAATGATCATGTTTTTCTTTCCTACTTCAGTCTCAAGAGTAGAGGGCAAATGCAGGGTAAGAGGACCACCTCTGCTTTGGAGAGTGAGTCTCTGCTGTCATTTCAAACAGCCTGCCTATTACTGGAGCAAAGTAATGAAGTCATTTCATACTGATACCTAAAACAATCACAACAAAAGGATGTTAAAGCTTGGTTAGTGGTTCTTAAAGGGCTGCTTGAGCACCTACACCTGGAAAAAATATTTAGGTACTACAGGGGGAACTGTTTTGGGTACTACTGTTGGTCTGAGGTCTCACAGAAAAGGCAGAAGATACATTTTCCAGACCCCTGGGAGACAGTAGGGGCAAAAATGGGCCCTGTGCAGTAAATAGCTAAAGCAGGGGAGGCACAAGGAGCTGGGTCACCAGAATAGTTGATTTCATTATCAGAAAGGACGCTTCCTTACTTTTAGGGGGTCTCTCTGTTTCTGTGTGCATTTACTACCTCTCTTAATTTACTTGGTAAGGATTTGATTCCACCACTATTGTTTAGCAAGAATAGCTTCCAAATGCTTTTCTTAGTTATATTTTTGTGGTATGTTTGCCTCTACGGCAAGCAGTCAGCAAGCCTGCAAAACAGATAAGAAGGGAGAGAAGACAGACAGTATCTTGAAGAAGTACTGGTACTAATCACATTGTTCGAAGTTGAGTGCAATGATTCCCAAAGCCATCATCACATTCTAATTTCCTGGGGAGATTTTTTAAAACTATAGAAGCTCAGGCCAGACTTTAGACCCCAGTATGAAATGCCATAATAATGCTGATGATTCTGACCTTGTGAGGCAGACCTAACACTTCCAACCAAATTAATCTGAATAATTAAGCTACTTTGTAAGGGTTTTAGTCATGCTGACCAGTGCTTTTTAAATTATATCCCTTAGAACACTTTTGCCCACCTGATGCTAACACACATGGTTAAAGAAAAGATTTCTGTGTGTAAATATTTTGGAAATTCAGGTTAAACAAAATTAAGCAGTTTGTTTAATCTTTGCCTTCTCAGAGCTTTTAATATGGATGTGCACTCAGATTGTCGGGAATGAGGCAGTCATGACAGCATTTCCCTGATGGATTAGGCGAAGCTTTGTGTTTTCCTCTGTAAATCCGCCAGGATTAGAACGTCTTGCTGCACGGGATTTGAGAAGTGCACCTCAAGCATGGCCATAGAGCTCTACTGCCCCAGATATGCAAGTGTGGTCACAAAATTGAGGATTAAGCAAACCTGAAAAGAAGTGATAATTGTGAACCTTAAAACTAGTTTTGTCTCCTTTTTATACACAGGGAAAGTATCCTGTTTCAAATTAAAATTAAAGGTAGAAAGGAGAAAACATATGATTATGCATTTATGGAAGCAAAATAGTACACTATGGCATGTGACTCTCCTGGAAACCTGTTTCTTTTTATGTTGTTTAACATTTCATTCACCTTTTGAGTTTTCTCTCTTCTTTAAAGTTACATTTAAAAAAAATTTAAAAAATAAAGTTACATTTATATTTTTACCCACATGGTTTCCTAAGTGAAGTGAGAGGAACAGTTTCATGTAATTCAACATAGTTCCCTTTTAATTCAGCAAAGATGAAAAATATTTTAAAACATCTTTTCCTTTTGTTTTCAAGCACTACCTTCCTCTAACATTTTTTCTGTCTCTCGTTGCTGGCTACTTGACATAATTTACAGGGGAAATATGGGCTTACCACTATGACTATGACTATAATAAGTGTGCTGTTATATATTTGGAATACTGTCTGGGAGTTAAGAACAGACCCACAAAATATTAATTCTTCTGTATTTGCATGCTATCAGCTAGAAGAATTTCTGATCAAGACTACAAATAGCTTGACATGATTCACTTTTAAGCTTTTTTCTTTCCAACAATCAGAAAACCAATAATAATTTGTATAACCACTTTAGAACAGTTTCAAATATAATGTTAGTATGTGATTTTTAAAAACATTTTAAAACATATTTTCAAATATTCTCCTAAGTAGTAAAGAGTTTTCTTGTATGTAGATTTTTAAAAATTACAACATATGCAAAAATGTAGGATGAAAATAATTTGTTTTAGTTCTACGAAGTATTAAAGAAGATTTCAAATGAAGTATTTCACAATTAATAAGCATAATTATCTCTGGCATTCCCTTTCATAGTCTCCTACTAGATTTTCTTAAATTTTAAAAACTTGTTTTATTTATATTTCAAAAAATCAGTTATTATGGGAAAGTTATAAAACAATATTAGAAATAAAACAGCAAAGGTAACAGTATATACCTATAAAATTATATAATATAATGTATAATTATTATATTGAGTGATGTATCTACAGATTACTTTTAAAGATTTTTTAACCTTCCCTAAAAAATTATTTGGTAGCATGTTTTCATGTTTAATATACTACATCTCTGTGTTTAAAAGTTTTTCTCCAACACAATTTTAATAGCAATATACAATGTCACTAAATAAATACAAATATATATATCATAATTTATACAATCAATCCACTTATGTACAACATAAAGGTTGTTTCTAATTTTTGATATTATAACCCATATTTAAAGGATTTCATTTTTTGTGTGTGGTGCTTAGGATTAAAGCCAGAACCTCCTAAAAAGTAATCACATGCTCTGTCCCTGATTTACACTCCTAGCCAGATAGTTTTATAACTACATCTTTCTGTATTTTTCTCTTTTATTACTCCTCGGTGTATCTTTCTTTGGTTTAGCAATCCTTACCCCTAGCACAACAGAAGCATGTCTACTTCTCTATTCATAAAACCAGGTAAGACTTTGGGAAGGCAATGGAAATCTATTTGCACAAATATATATCAAAAATATATTTTGTCTTGTTTTGTTTTTCTTGGATTTCCAATGGATATTTTAGAAAGAAGGATTTGAGACAAGATAATCATCTTTAATAAAAATGACTCTGTCCATCCCAAGCCAATTTTAAATGGAGAAAAGTATGTTTCTAGTACAAAGCAGTAAAGAAGGGGCCTTCTATCCTCCCTGCCTTCTGGCAGACACGTCTGAAAGTCCCCAACATTCGTGCAGTCTAGTGCACTGTCACTCAGCAGTGTGTCACTCCCACTTTTAGTCTGTATCAAGTACAGGGATGGATATTCCCATTTAATGCCACTCAGTGGTGGAGGTGATACAGAGCAGCCAAAAGTATTCAGTGATACTGTAAGCCCTAGGAGAGTGCAAAATGCCCAGTTACTAACAGGGCTGTTAAAAAAAGGAAAAAGCATCACAGATAGTGTGTCATGTGTGATAAAGGTGTTAAAACTAAGGGAAATAAAATAGAGTGAAAGAAATTGGGGTGTGGGTATAGGCAAGGATGGAGACAGAGAGATGGAATGCAGAAACAACAGGTAAATTCTTAGAGTGAGCAATAATGTAAAGAGACTAATCTATTACTTATTCCAATTTGCCTAAAGTAATTTAAAGTTATATAATATATAGTATAATTACTTGTAAAATTTACTAACATTGAAAGATGCTCATAATACATGGAATGGTTTTATAAATATATATTATATATGTAATATGAATATATATTCTCAGTTTATTACCTACAGGGTCCACATAATAAAAACCTCTTAACTTCCCTAAACAGTTCTGAAAATATCAAACAAGTTTGTGTTAATTCTAAAACCAAAATATTATGTTTTCTGTTATGTACTGCAGTATTTTTTAGCCACATATTTTATTAGAACAAATAAACTTCACACACTAACATGAATTAAGGCAAAAGATACAATAGTGTTTCTTAATGAAGTAATCATTAACTAGAAACAAAGCACTAATAATGAAGTGATGTTTTGTGACACCAGTTTCTAATGAAATATAATTTTTTTTAAGAAAAGAGAACTTTCTGAAAGGAAAATAAAGACTTTGAAAATATTGGGGTCATAGGATATTACAAAGAAAATGTCTTAAACCACTAAAATAAATCTTTTCATGAAAAACAGAAAAATATCTGAAGGTATATGTAATAAATAAAACTTTCAAATAATTTCTAATTTATTTTCTGCTGGTAGCTAGTGTTGAGATTCTATTTTTTAAAAAATCTGCCATAAACTGTAACAAAAAATTAATGCATAGAAACCATTAATAAATTAATTCCATCAGTAAACTAATCTAAAGATATAATTTTTTCATACATTGCTACCCCAGTGAATTATAAATTGCACTTAGATATCACAAGGTTAGGCTCTTAGATCAATCCCTACCATTAGAATGAAACATGCAACTTGTCAACCTTTGATTACAATGTTCTCTAGTCAGTCATAGGTGATATAATATTTTAAGAATTTAAATTACCATGACAGTCCATGGTTTTGTCAAAGCTTCAAAATGAGGATCCTGGAATGAGAAAACTATTTTCCTGTATTTTTTTCAAAGCTAGCAGCCTAAATCAAAGTGGAAAATACTTGGTCAAATTCATTTTTTATTACAATGTAATCATGTTTTACAGATGCCCATGGGATGGCTAGGAAATTACATGTGCAACTTTAATCAAACAGCAACATTACTGCTTATTTAATAATCAGTTCTCTTGTTATCTCTATTCTGGAGATAAATGTGACTGAGCCAAGGTAGGAAGTGATTATTGCCTTCATAATCTTATTCTGACCTTCTGTCTTGGTTTTCCTATTTATAATTATACATATGTAAGTAGAGTAGTGATTGTAGGCTCACTAGAAAATTCAGACAGAGTGAGGATTTTCTTAGTTTCACAAGCAAGCTTTTGAGTGGCCAGAAACCAAGACGGCCCTATGCAGCCTTCTGGGATACGTCTGTCCTCCTAAGTCCCTATCAACTCAGACAGAAGTGGGTCCAGCTTGGATTGACGTACACTCGGCCACTGCAAAATAAACTGTTTTAGCTCTTGGTTTGACAGGTACTTGAGAGAAGTACAAAATAAAATGAGAAAGCAAAGAGAAATGACGTGAGAAATCTACCAATTCCTTGATGAAATCATACAGATTATTTTTTAGTTCAAATAATTTGAAGGACATCAAGGTAGGAAAATGGGAAACTAGCATTTGTCAGTATGGGTAACTGAATCTTGATTTGCAGGCAGTGCTCCTATAATATGAAACTTAGCTCCTTTTTCCAGACAGTGGGCAGGTCAGCGGAGCTGGGGTGGAGCATGCGTCCACGCTCGGTCCACCGGTCCACCATGTTAAAGGTTTCCTTTAAGATCACGCTGACGTCAGACCCATGGCTGCCATACAAAGTATTCGGTGTTCCTGAAAGTACACCTTTCACAGCAGTCATAGAGTTTGCAGCAGAAGAATTTAAGGTTCCTGCAGCAACAAGTGCAATTATTACCAATGATGGAATAGGAATAAATCCTAAAAACAGACTGCTGGAAATGTTTTTCTAAAGCATGGTTCAGAGCTGCGAATTATCCCTAGAGTTTGTGTTGGAAGTTGCTAATATCTGCAGGGAACATACAATTACCTTTCAGAATAAAAACTGCTATTTTTATTTTGGTTGTAAAAGTGAGATCAGGCATTTAGCATACAATGAAAATACCAAGAGTCAATGAAACAATGACTCTTCTGTCCCTTCTTGTTCACATTCTTCAAGTGAAGAGAAAATGGTTATGCTTGGACAGTGCCACCACACAGAGAGTCACAGAGAGGTTGCCTGCTGCTTCACAAGTAGGGAATTTATTCTGGCCAGTGGACTGTGCAACTGTTTTTTATCTGGAAAATAATTCTGATAAGTTTTTGTGAGTAATTTTGGAAAATTAAAATTTCCTAAGTACATAATTGTCTTTGAGTTAAAAATGTAGAAAGATTCATTATGGATCATAAATGGCAGTTTGCTTGATAGCATCCTATAGACACGTATAGATTCTTAAATATACATTTTCTGATAAATGTAATAGACATATCAGTGAATATTTACCTGTTTTTATCATTTATAGTATACGTTTTCAAACTTGAGTCACAGAAGTTTTAATTAAATATCAAAGAACCAGAAATTTAATTTCTTGATCTAATCACTATGTGCATAAACTAATGTCACATACCAAAGTGCTTAAGAGTGCTGTTGCAGAATGTATTATTCATCACGGCGGAAGTTGATGATACGTAGAAGCATCTTTTGCTGAGCTATGCCTTTCTTTAGAGCTCATGTGTCTCTATCAGCTTCTGAATGTAACATGTTTTATGACAAAAACCCTCAAGAAATGACTCTTTTTAAAGATAATATTTCTGAGTAGTATTCTGAAAGAATACTGCTACAGAAGTTCACCAGAAGCTTAAAGAAATATGGATCAGGGCTGGGGATATAGCTCAGTGACACAGCACCTGCCTAGCAAGTGGGAGGTCATGAGTTCAATCCCTGGCACCAAAAAAAAAAAAAAAAAGAAAGAAAAAAGAAAAGGAAATACTCAGAAATCCTGATGAGTTATATTTATTGAAGACCTAACTTTTGAGAAAGTTCTTACATTAATCACCCAAGTGCACAACAAGCAGAGATGGGAAAGCCCAGCTGACCAGGCTTGGCAAAGAGGAGTGAGAGGCAAGGACAACATGAATGAGTGATAGGAAACCGTCACACAGTGTCACAGAGGATGCCAACAGGCCCACGGAACTACACAGAGTGTGTTAGAAAACCTGAAATGGAAAACAAAATACTTGACATAGTCTTAGAAAGCAAAGTGTATTTCTTGTCCACATACAGACTTAAAAGTACCCATTATGAGTATTCAAAAAATGTGTCCATAACAAAATATTTTATTTGTGTTTACAGAGGAAATCAGTGTCTGCATGCAGTTTGAAAGGTGAATCAAAGGATCATAGTGGTTGAGAATCAGTGCTGGACCTACTGTCTTATAAATGGCTCACTCTCTAGAGCAGGAGTTTTGTCTGTCTAGTTCTTTTTAGCACTGGAAATGCAGTCAGCCAATAAATAATCCCCAGCTTATTCGTGACTAAAGTCTCTCTAAGACCAATATTTATCTTAGCATGTTTCAGTGTCTTCACTGTTACGGGCCCCAGGTTCACTGAAGGAAAAAAACTACCATGAAATGCAACTGAATCATCATCTGAAGGGTGACAGCAGTACTTTAAGAAATTAACGCATTTTTCACAAGTCTGATGAAAAAATAGCAAGATTTTCAGTTATCAAAGGGGAGAAGTTCTGCTAAAGAATAAATATACTATGTTTGAAATGTTTTTATTAAAAAAAAACCTGATTCTCAAAGGCAGCTATTAGACCTCAGTTGACCAGCTGTTCCTAAATTCCCAATCCTTCAAGTTTAATTTAATTTTTGTTTTCCATTCTTCTAGCACAAATATCTACTTTCTGTTTGCATAGCTAAGTTTATGGTGTCTTGTGCCATAAGGCGATTTATTTAATACTTTTGTTCCTTACTTTTGAAAAGTACACTGTAGTTCTTAACGCATTTTGTTAAACAACTACATTTTGTTATTAAGTAAATGTGGCCTGTAAATTCTCTGTGCAGAAAAAATATGAAAGTTATAACCAAACTGCTGAAGTAAAAATAATTAAATAAATTTCTATTAAATTTATTAAATAATAAAATAATAATTAAATAAATTTCTATTAAATTTACATAATTAAATAAATGTCTATCTCCTGTGTTTGAAACCAGTGTCTAACTATAACTTGCTTCTCTTTATATTAAGTCACTTCCTCACAACAACCCATGTTTACCACCGTTCAACATTGGACTTATTCTTACAGTTTTTCCATTTTCCTAAGCTCTTTTTCAATGATCGTAACATAAAATTTCCATTAGTTGTTATTTCCCAAGTTTCAGCTTTTGATAACTTCCCCCCAAAAGTTAACTTTTTGTATTACAGTAGAAGCTTACAATCAGACTATAGTCAATCTGTGAGTCTATCTTTTCCTTTCAGCAAAATAAATTAGCTGTACAGTAAAATGCATTTTCATAGGGTCAGTCGTAATATTAGGAAGATGTTACATCTGAACTCCCTATGTCCTTGACCAAGTGTACAGTTCAGCCAACAGCATTTGTTGTTATAAAGACCATGGTAGGTATTATATAAGCTGGAGAGGAAAGTCACAAGCACTTCCAGTTGGGTGGAAGACAGTAATTCTTTCAGGCTACTGTGAGTAAATAAAAAAGGGGACAGCCCAACAATCTAGTCTCATATTTAGAGTTGAAAGCCTGCTATTAAAAAGCCAGATTTCATCATTTACAAGTTGTATGACACTGCACAAGTCCCAAAACTTTTATTCTTTCTTTGCTAAAACAGGTAGAGGGTATCTACCTCACAGATCTGTAGATGGTTAATTACAAAACATAATGTGTATCAAACTGAGCACAGTGCTTCAAAGCCCTCAGTAGCTGTTATTGGTGTATATGTGTGTGTACATATGTTGCACCAGGTTCTCTGCTTGATAAATGAGTAACAATGGTACAAGGTAGAAGGAAAAGATGATTAACCAAAGAGCAAGAATAGACAATGAGCCAACCACCTTCTGATATGTGGGACATCTGTATGTAGGAGTATGTGCACACATGTATGCATGCGGGTGTGTATGTGAGTACGTGCATGTTTCTTACCTCAGAGTCAGAACTAACTTTAGCAAGTGAAACTTCTGAGCTCACTAACATAGATAGGATAAATTCTCTTGTCCAAGGAAACATAGAGTGAGAAAAGTAGCATCCAAGACACAATACATGGGTCTACAACTTCATTATCTACAACCTGTGTGTGATTCTTTCCTTCCTGTAACATGCAACCCTCTATAGAAAAGGTTGACCATGACTCACAACTCACTCTGGTTAAGACTTACACCAGAAAAAATCAGCAGGACTACCTGTAAAACTTTATGGGAAGCAGGTGTTTCAGTCCCATTTTACGGAATGTGAACCTAAGGAAATAGGTTCTAGACACTGCTGTGAGGTGCTCTGCCTACGATCAATGATAGGAATGTAATCACATGCCCCACAAACCACACTATGATAAGTTCCCTGTTGTTAGGGTAATGCTATTTATACATTTATTTATAATTTTATATTCTGCCCTTTCATTTCATTCTTCATTGAAAGTTAATGTATTATAATTCATTGGCAGGCATTTTATTTTAGTGTGAAAGTAATCTAATAAACATAATAAAATCCATGAATGTGAAAAATTATCCCCAAAATGTAAGCAGATTTATTATACACAGCTGGAAAATATATCTTACATGAAGGCATTCATAAAATGAGTTAACTTTTCTGTGTGCAAGTTCTTTGGAAATACACTTGCAGGGTTATTTACTTTCAATGTCAGAAATCACCTGGGAACAGATGAAAATTACTAGTATGAGTCAAGAAGTATTTATATGCCACCAAAGAACTGAAGTAAAATAAGACCTTAGAGGAGAAATAAATGAGTTCCCTGAAAAACAGGGCATGAAGAGATGCAATACACTACTTAAAAACAAAGTTAACTTGGATCCAGTATCCGCATAAGAACTGCATAACAGGACATCTACGACATTCAGTCATGAGTTAAAAGCTCTATAATCTAGAACAGTGATGGCAAATCTTTCAATGATAACAAACATCTGCTGTGGCACATGTGCTGTTAAGTTTGCCACCACCAATCTAAAGAGTATTCTTTAAGATTTTAAGTGGTGAAAAGATTCAATATTGGTTTTATTTTTGTAATTTGTGCTTCTTGATGAGACAGTTCTTTCATTGTATCATTAATCTCAATGCCAAGTTCTGAAGAGAATGCCAAAGGTCACTGCCTGTGTGGGACTGGATGGACAAAACTCCCCTCTGTAGTATGGGCACACGAGCAGTGCATGCCACTGTATTGTGCCTACCCCCCAGCGCAGGGCATGTTGAGGTATGCTGAGGTGGTAAGGTGGCGCATCTTTATCAGTCGCTGAGCCCTCCCTACTGATAAAAATGAGTCTACGTCAATTCCATGGCACTGACAAGTAAATACTCTGTCTTGTATGGATCATTTCAACCTTCAAAACAAAACTATGACTACGAATAGCTAATATTACTACTTCTATTTCACGTATAAAGATGTTGGTTTAAGGACTTCAACTTTCACAGGGTCACAAACTTGCAATTGAAACTGTATTCAACTCAAGAGCCTCTGTTTTTAACCACAGGTTATTCAACAAAATAATATGGATCAGAAGAATGAGTGACTAAACAAGTGAATGAGGCTGACTAAAATGAATTAAACATCATGGTCATATTCCTCTTCACCCTTTAGTTTGAGACAGAATATTCTTCAATTTCCACCTGCAAATTGTCCATAACAAAATTAGATCCCAAAGGTCATGCCTGGTGTTAGGGACACTGCTATTCAATAAATGAACTAAAATGAAGAGAAATATCACCAGGCAGAGACTGTATTGCTCACATGCTGACATGAATAGCAGGCATTTGAAGTCTTAGTCTATAAACTAACCAAATTAACCCAAAATGAGGTAGTGGTTGTTTTTTTTTTTTTTTTTTTCAATTTACTGAATCTATCAATCTATCAAACTGTTTTACAAATGCTTCCCACATAATTGGTTGTGAATGTGCTATTTAACACTCAGCAGTGGACTGAAATACTATAGCTGATACTTACCGATAACAATGTACAGTTTAAAACACACTTCTTTAAAACATTCCTGTGATGATCTTTTCAGTGTGTCAGCTTGACTAGGCCAAAGTCGCTAGAGACTGAAACACTAGTGCAGGTGAGAATGTTTTCCAATGTGATTAAAATCCACAATAAAGGAGGTCTTACTGGATGTTCTGGATGGACCAGCTAAAAGGCTAAAAGCAGGACTGAGGCTTTCCTGAAGAATAAATTTTGCCTGTGCAAAGTAGTTTCAACCACGCCAGGGAGCTTGAGAGAAGCTTCCAGATGGCCTCCCTGCAGAGATCAGACTTACCTGGCCACACCCCAGAACTGAGGAAGCCTATTTCTTGTGATAACTCTCTTAACAACTTTTACTAGCTCTGCTTTTCTAGCTGAACCCAAATTGGTGCAATTACAAAGCATAGCAGCAGCTAGGACTTCCTGCCACCATTGGAATGATATATAATCTTTAAATGGAGACACAGACATATGGGCATTTGATAAAGACACTAAGCTTTTACTCATCTTTGTAGCTCAAGGCCAGTACTATCATGTAGAATGCTCAACAAATGTTTTAAGAGTGAATAAATGAAGGGATGAATGAATGCATTGGTTTGGTAGGCGAAGTCTTCTCATGCTTTACATCTGAGATTCATCAGTGTAATGTTTGGGGTACAAAGCAAAGAAGCTACACCTGACAAATAGCCAAGAGCCTTTCATTCTTCTCATCTTACAGGTAGTAATTTGTACACTCAAATTTTATCAGTCTCTCACTCAGGATGTCATTAAGTATAATTACCACTGAAATCTGAAAATATGATTATCACCAAGAGAAGTAAGAAAAATGAGCCAGGCAAAGATAAGAACCAAAAATCAGGGAAAAAATCAGCTGACTTGGTTACCCAGGTATCAATTTCTAGTTATAACTAAGTAAGTTGATGGCTTTGGCCACCATGGCTATTTCTACACACTGGGAATCAGTGACTTCAATCACTGGCACAAAATACTGATTCTTCAATGTCCTCTAATATCATACATATGCAAAGGGAACTCTATAAATAAAACCCCATGCCCTCCCATCTAAGGAAAGCATTCTAGCCACTCTTCCTATCACATCTTTGACCTCAAATGCCTGAACTCTTTAGCTCCTTATCTTGGCTTTCTTATTTTGCTCCATTTGGAGGTAGTTACCAGGAGCCAGACATGTGCTGTTTTAGATAAGGCCACCAGGGTACTTGCCTCTACAGCTTCATCAACCCCAAGGAGGGAACTGAGAGGGTAGAAGGAAAATAAACTTCCCTTCTTCATTGCCACTTAAGGACGATACACCCCGACACACACACTCCAGATCTTTTGAGGGGAATTGGGGACAGTACTAGGGGTTGAACCCTTGGCCCTTGCACTAAGCTACATTCCCAATCCTTTAATTTTTTTTTTTTTTTTTTTAGTTTTTAGACAAGGTCTCACTAAGTCACCAAGTTGCCCAGGCTGGACTCAAACTTGCTCTGCTCCTGCATCACCCTTTCAAAGTGCCAGGATTACAGACATGAGCCACCATGTCTGACCAATCTATCCAGATGTTATTAAAGTAAGTCATACTGCATATCACCAATTCTAAGAACCATTAGCAGGTGGTGTCACATCCAATGTATTAATGTCTTCCTTACTTTTTATTGTCATTTTACTTTTTTTTTTCTTTTGTCTTTTTGAGACAGGGTCTCGCTATGCAGTTCATGCTGGCCTTGAGCTCACTTTGTAGCTGAGGCTGGCCTCAAATTCACAATGATCCTCCTGCATCAGCCTCCCGACTGCTGGGATTACAAGTGTGCGCCACCATGCCCAGCTGTCATTTTACTTTTTGACTGACATATTTGTACATACTTAGGTGTTGTTTGGATTCATGTAGTGGTCAACTCAGGGTAATTAGCATATATATGACCTTAAAGTTTTATTGATTCTATGGTGAATACATTCAAATTCCTCTCATCTATTTTGAGATACATAATACATTTTTATAATTCTGGTTGTCCTACTTTGCCAGAGTGCCAGATCCTGTTGGTTCTACTTTTAATTAAAAGTTATATCCTTTGGTTCCAAACAGCAAATGGTTAATCTACAGAGCCAGAAATGATGCTAACAGACAAAAGAGATGTGTATGTAAAGGATATCACAATTAATAAGGAGGATAAAAATCAATAAAACCTATTAATTCTTAAGAAAAAATAATTCTGTCTCAAATCACGTTAATCTTAGGATCTATTCTTATTGCTATACATTTATTACCATAAATATTCAGAATAATTTGATATGTGAAAGTCATTTCATTTGGGAAAAAATGTACTTTTAAAATAAAATTTACTTTGGGAAAAGAAGTACTGTTTTCCATATCACGGTACATTAAGACACAGTTAATTTAACAATCTGTTTTTGCCTGTGGGACAAGAAGTTAGTCCCCTGTCAAAGAGCAGGATGAACCCAAGATAGCTGTTTTTAAGGACAAGTGCTAGCTGGCCAGCAGTTATATGGGAGAAAAGAATTTTTGCACACAAACGTGTATTTAACAGGTGATACCAGATTGTGTTTTATAGGTTACTACTGTTAAGCAAAAATGTAAGAAGCCACTGTTCCAGCCTGAGTTCCCGCACTAGGTACCAACAAACCAAAGAAAAACAAAGTCACCCATGCTAAATGCCACTGAATCACACTGAAACTTTAAGCAAGCAGGTAGATTCACAGACAGACTAGTTCTTCCTGACAATAGGACAGTCAAGTCTGAGTTAGCTAAGAGAGTTCTCTCTGCTTTAACCTGTATAGAAATGTAACCTGGTGTCACCCAACAATTTTAATATTGTTCTGTTTCCTTGTTCCCACCTTACAAACCCACTTCGGCCATTGCTCAATGGGAGCTCTCACTTCAAAAATTTTATAGAAGGTGTAGAGTAAAAATTTACAATACAACTAGGTATTTTGTAAATAAGGTCACAATAATAGAAGGTGCACTTTGTGAATCAAAAATTTAGATTTACAGACCAAATCTTTTACAACTTTGTCTCTGACTGTCCCTCATTTAAATATCCAAAATCCAAAATATTCCAAAATTTAGAACATTTCAAGCTACAACATGATACCATGCATGGAAAACACCACACATGAAATTCTGTTTCATGAACAAAATTGTCAAAAATATTGTACAAAATTACTTTTAAGTATGTAAATTATGGGCCGGGGATACAGCTCAGCGGCATAAGTGCTTGTCTGGCAGCCTGAGGTCATGAGTTCGATTCCCGGTACCAAAAAAAAGTATGTAAATTATATACAAAATATAAGTGAACTCTGTGTTCTCATATGGATCTCATTCCCATGATATTTCATTATATATATGCAAATATTTTAAAGTATAAACAAATTCAAAATCTGAAATACTTCTGATTCCAAGCTTTTTGGATAAGGAAAACTCAACCTGTATTCAAATGTTTGCCCACATAGTTGGATTTGATCTTTATTTACTTTTTTTAACCTCAAATGGTTGTCTTGGTCATATGTTTCATAGCTCAGCCTGTAGTTTTCGGTAATCAGAAGACACTAAGGCTCAGAGACTGAGATATCTTCCTAGTTCTGTTGATATACCATGACAGTCCATGGACACGAGCTTCCTGGACCTCAACTTTCTCCTCTGAAAAAGAATGCTTACTGGGATAACTGTTCTGCTGATGTTTAATAGCTTATTAAAAGAAACAGTTAATGCATTATTTATTTATTTGGGGTGTTTTTTGACCAATTTTGCATGCTTATATCTCATAATCTGAACAACTAATTTGAAGACAACAATGTGCAACATAACAACCATTGTTGAATTCTTATCATCCTGTTTGGTGAAACTCTGCATCATTTATAATTTTTTGTCCTTTTTAATGGTTTGGTTAATCTTGTATTCTTACACCTAATAATCTGAACAACTTTGACAAAAATAAAAGTATGTAATATAACACCCACTGTTAATCCCTATCATTTTGTTTTGAAACGCTGTATCATTCTTATTGTTTTTGCTCGGTTTTGTTTTTGTCCGTGTTATTGGCATTTTGCTATTGTTCTTTTTAAAAATTCTCTTTAAAATTAAAAATAAGAAAAAAACAATTCTTCTATGGGCTGATTATTGCCAGCACAAAGAAAAGATATACTATGGCATACTAGGTATACTATGTCCTACATTACTTACAATTTGAAAACCCTGTTTCAATTTTCAATTGAGTTCACTTTGTAGTATGCAGCCAGTCACACAGAATTTCAATGAAAATTTTAAAACTGGTTAAAAAAAAAAGAAAAGCAATCTCAGTATATAAGACAACACTCTGAGACAGTTGTGTCTAGCTGCATCTTATTAGAGTGGACTAAGAAAAGCTATAAGTAATAAATTGTAGAAGGGCAGAAGTTATGCAGCAGAAGGTGAAATTAGAGACTGACTATATGAAGATGGAACCAGTGAACAAAAGTATGAAATCTGAGGAGCAAGTGGTGGAGTGATACGAACTTTAAAGGGAACCCAAGTGATTGAGGTTGGGATTTGCAGCCTGAGACCAAGTAACAGCAATCTGGAGTAATTAAAAAGATGGTGTCGGCACACTCTTGGAAGGACCAAGCACAAGATAATACACATTCTCAATACTAGCCTCATAAAACAAGCTCAGGTGTGGTGCCCATTCCTGTAATCTCAGCACTTTGGGAGGCTGAGGCAGGAAGTTTGCAAGTTCAAACCTATACTGAACAATATAGTGACTTGGAGAGAGCCTGTCTCAAAATAAATAATAAAAGGACTGGGGATGTAGCTCAATGCAAAGGCTCAAGCACTAAAACAAGCAAATAGGACCGACTCAGCTATGGCTATGACTATGTAAGTTGGTCTGCCTCTCTGTCCTTGAGCACAAGGAACAAAGTTTTCCAGATAGAACCCCCATGGAACACTTCATAAATCTCCCTTCAGCTTGTTACCTTCCACCCACATCTCAGGGCTGTATGCCAGTTAAATCCACAGCAGTTATATTTTTAAACCAGCAATTATCATTCCTGCTCACTGACACTCCATACAGTTAGTCTGGTTTAGGGCCAAGATTTTAGAAAAAGAAAGACATATACTAGCTAAACTAAATCACATAAAACATAACTCAGACTGGCTCAAAAGTCACTCAAATGATTGTGAAGCAATTCTAATCTGACTCACAGGTGAGATGTAAAGCTAGTTCTATGCCAAATATGAATAAATTACAGGCTTATTCCCAAAACAACTGAAGAAAGAAATAAAAGGCCAAGACCTTAATTAAAATACCGTTTTCTTTAGAGAAGGTGGAGAGTATCATTAAAAATCCTTATCATAGCAAGACAAATGGAAGAGCTCAGATTACATTGTAAAAACAAATATAGACTGGGTGAGAACTTTACAGCAAGGAGTTTAGGAAAGAACTTAGCTATTCTGCATCCAACTTTATCCATTTATATTCAAATGTCATTACACACCTTGCCTTTTCAAATTGTTTATTAAATAATGATCCTTACATTGTCTACGATAATATGAACAATCTAGGGAAAGCAAAGACCAGAACTATGGTAACACCTCTTGTTTTAATGGCCCTCAAATCACCGAGCCACATGATGCGAGGCAAGGCTACCTGGATTAGAAAAACTAATGCCTCTTTTCCTATTATCAATATCATCTTTAATTATCACAAAGGTTGAGGGCCAGGGATATAGCTTAGGGCCAAGGATATAGCTCAGCAGCAAAGTGCCTGCCTGGCAAGTGGAAGGTCCTGAGTTCTATTCCCAGCACTAAAATAAAAAACAAAGGTTGAATGTTATGCTACCAAATACATAAATAAGATTGCTTCAAGGACAACTTTGGTAAAAGATATTCACTCTACACAGACAAATATAACTTATGGTTGTCTTGAGGTTTTTTTCTATTTTAAATGCTAACCTCAGCATTTATAATAGCAAAAACTATTATTACTAAAAAAAGAAAATTTCCTTTAAATCATTCAGGACATCACTATTCCTTTAGAGTCATGACGACATTTGCTCAATACTAAACCCTTATCTCAGACAAACTACTTAGGTGACAGTGATGTGTGTTTGTCTTCCCCCAGTTGCTTCCATGCACTTAGCTCTACCTTCTCAACCGCATCGTGATAAGCCATCTGACAGTGCTGGACACAGCCTGGCATGTACCAGGAAAACAGTGATGCTCATTCATTCGTTTATCATCAAAGCCCTCCAGGAGCCACCAAGAGACAGAAGGAAGCAGACAAACATTAAACCCAGTGGAAATATTAGTTTTGATGAGATTGTCAACATCGCCCAACAGATGCAGCACCAGTCTTTAGCCAGAGAACTTTCTGGAACCATTAAAGAAATCCTGGGGACTGCCCAGTCTGTGGGCTGCAATATGGACAGCCGGCACCCTCATAACATTATAGATGACCTCAACAATGGTGTTGTGGAGTTCCCAGCTAGCTAAGAAACATAAAATATTTCAATAAAGAGGTTTTCTGACCAAAAAACCACCAAATATTCATGCATTCCATAATCCCCCTGGACCCAATCCATTTGCTAATCACATGGGATTTTAAGGTGCCCCAAGTATCTCATATAAAGGTAACTTTACTGTTGTACAGACTCTAATCTGTGAGTTCTGAGCCTGTGTGACTCAAGATACTCCCTCATGCAATGAGGACTGTACTTTCTTGGTTCAACTTCAGCCGTGATACCCTAACCAAAATTCCCCAGGGACCTGAGGCTCAGGCTTGGCCTTGCTTCTTGGTGTTTGCAGCACATCCAGATTAGTGCCTCAGTTACATTCCTTCCAGCTAGGTGTTGGAGGACATTTGCTATATCTTCCTAAGTAGCACTGCCTACTAGAAACACTGCTGCCTGACACCACACTAACTTATGAAAATCTGCCCAACTTCCAGTTTTAATACTGACAAAATTGGCCAAGACTGATGTTACTTAAGCATCTTCTGGATGAATAATATCTACATGTACTTCACACTTCAATGAATCTAAGAATTTAATCTCTGAGCTTGTTTAGCCTTCAATATCTATACTAACATCTCTATGTTTGGGTTTCATAACCTGTACACAGAAATAATATCATTACCCACTCTGTTATGGTTTAAATCTAAAATGGATTTATCCACTGATGAGTTCACAGCAGACTTGGTCTTAGGAGGTAGTGCCTGGTTAGAAGAGGTTCACATAGAGTGTAACCTCGAAGGGTGTATTCTTGTCTTTGGTTCCTTCTTTCTCTCTTTGTCATGGGTTGAGCAGTCATTCTCTGCCATGCCCTTCTAATATGCCATTTCTGCCTTGGTGTCGGCCAACCATCAATTGAATTTCCCCAAACTATGAGCCAAAATAAACCTCTCCTTTAACTTATGGATGTCAGGTATCGTATCCAGTGAAGGGGAAGCTGACATAACAATACAAGCCCAAAGAATACTATGAAGATTTACATATATGTGAGGATGTATTTATAAAATACACATACTACCTTGTAGATAATATATGCCAGAAAAGTATTACTGTTAGTGTAGAGGAAAAGAAATTTCTTTCCATCTTAGGTTCACGACTCAGGCTTCTACAAAAAGAGTAACAACAGAAAAGCATAAAAACTTACTTCAGTTTTATGGGATGTGGGAGCATTTAGAAATGAAGATCCAATGAAACAGGTAAACTTTTGTCTTTCCTTTTTGATGTGATGAAGAACAGATATTCATGAAAAAAAATGGAGAACAAAATGGAGGTCGCATGGTCAAAACGTGAGGGAACTAAGCACGCCCTGTTCAGATTCTTTTCTGTGTCCCTCTTTACAGACATAAAATGTTCCTTTTCTTCAGGTAAAGGAAAGCATCTCTCAAATGAGGGCCTTATGACCTACTTCAGGGAAGGACGGGAGAAAGAGAACAACCTGCCTGCTATTTTCTCAGATGCCAAGGTGCCATTATTTGGGGGTGGTATGTCCTGAACCCATCTTATTTCTACTATCATCAGCTTTAGCAATGAAGGTATAGGATCCCTGAGGATGGAAGTGGTGTCTTGAGTCATGATTGTTGAATAAAATTGCATTACTGAGTACTTCAAAAGGATATCTAGAAATATTTTGTGGTTGTTCGGTTTGGTTTGTTTTGTTTTTGAGACAGGGTCTCGTTACGCACTTCAGGCTGGCCTGAACTCACTATGTAGCCCAGGCTGGCCTCAAACTTGTGGTGATCCTCCTGCCTCAATCTCCTGAGTACTGGGATTTTAGGCATGCACCACCATGCTCAGTTTATCTGGAAATATTAGGAGGACTATCATGTAGCTGTAAAAAGTAATACCACAGAAATAAAACTGCCTGCTTTAGCACACAAGATCACTAAAAGAACCAAGAATTCAAGATAGTCGTAAGCTCATATTGCTGACCCTATAAATAGTTTTCATATCACATTGTGTTCTTAAGATGAGAATCAATGTACTTACTCTGATGTTAGGTTACATTGTATAATTTAACTTCTCCTTGGAAAGGCAGAGTATGAGGTTGCTTTGACAATGTTCACTTACCCCGTTATTTGTTGATCAAGCCTGTGCCAGACTCCCTCTTAAGTGTAAGGAAACTACAAATAATCAAGCAGACAAAAGACTTTGGTCCACATTGCTTACATTTGGGAGATTTAGATAATAATATTGTTATTTTGCACTAAACTGTGATAATGATGAAGCATATTATTGAGAAGCTTCTTTGCTGTGTTATCTATAGTGAGAATTTCAACCCCTGCTCCATTTATATATTCATGCCCGCTTCTGGAGGCATTGGACCAGCGTTCCCAAAATTCAGTGGGAAAGCATGTATAGTTTTAATGCCAAGAGGGGTATGATAGTGTTATTTTGTTGTCAGTTCTGGTGATAAAAGTATGCATTCCACAGTTTACCTTGAGAAGAATTCTACTACCAGATATGGACAGAATAGTAAAGATCCCTTTGAAGCCAAGCAATTCAAAGACAGTACTGCTGGAGAGAAAAGCATCACTTCTATCCAGACACAGGTCGAAGTGGTCCACATGTAAGGCATACCAGTCCTGAACAGATTTCATCTCAAAAATAACCACAAGATAAATAGTGGGTTAACACTGGTGGAGACTATTCTCCTTTTGCATACATTATGTGCTTTAAATTCCCAGGGATTATTTTATAGAGAAAGAAAATTTTTACAGTCATCAGTTACATTTTAAAGTTCTTGAGGTCCTTTCAAGATTTTATGATCTTTCACTATTGCAACGTTCACAGATGGATATTGCTCTTCAAAGCAAATTAATGTCAACCTAAGAATAAATGAGTCAGACTGAGATTGTGTTTCATTATACTGCCAAATGTTCTGTGAATAAGGTTGCTGGAGAAATGGTTTACTTTAATGACATTGTCTTGAGGTTGGAGTTAAATAAGTTATTTTTTAATATAACAACCAAATGAAAAAAACTAAAAAAAATCATTGAAAATAATGTGCCCCCTCAATTACTATATTAAACTTGCATGAAGAACATGGCAGCTATTGATCCATGTTTCGTCATTCTCAGTGTGCATTCCAAATAGCTGTGCTCTTGAGTAGGACATTACTCTTTCATTGTGTTTGATACTTGACTGCCTTATTGAATCACCTACCAAAAGTACCTACATCTCTGCCCCAAGAAAAACTCCTTGAGAAATGATAGATTGGATAGATTTAGATTCATATCACTACCTTGATTTAAAACATATGAAAATAATGATACTGCAGTAAATAATATCAAATGCTGCCCACAACTCCATATACCAAAGATTTCCCAAGATATTTTGTATTGAATGCATTTCCAATACTATGCTACAAGAGGTTGACAAGAAATCAAGATGATTAGATCTCCTTAATTAGTATAAAAATTCACTTATTGATTGACTATCATACAAATCTATGAATACCTACTAAATTTTTAACATGTTCATTTCCTAGTGATGACAGATATTAATTAAATATTAAAAAGTATCCCCTACCTCATTTGTAATTTCAGTGTTCTGAGCTCAAGTTAAGAACCCAGGAACATCCTACGCCACAATTTTATTTCAACCTTGTTTTGGAGTTTTGGAAATAGACTACCTCAAACTAAACAAACAAAACTTGCAAAAACTGTCAGCACAAATATTAATCTATTTGTGTATGTGTTCAGATAGACAGATAAACAGAAAGGAAAGCAGTATTACATGCAGGCCAGTTCTGTAGCCACATGAACACTCGAGAATTGATCTCTCCATTCCACAGTAGAGGGACAGTTGTAGAGCTGTGCACGTTTGAGAGGGTGTCCGGAGATATAACCCCTTTGGAAACTAGGAACTATTCAATCAGGGGGTCTTTGCACCTCTGATCCTTCAGTCTGAAGGCTGTTCTGCCTTTTTCAGTCTGGGAAGTCAGTCAGTACCAGTCTAAGTCATTTCTAGTTTTCTAATTTTTGTCAACATCTCTTTCACTTTGTAATTCCCTTTCCCCTTTTCTTACATACTTCTACCTGCTTTATTGCTTTACTATCATGTAGAAGGGTTTCATGAAGGAGCAGAGGTAAACTCCTCGGTTTAATCTGTAATCTTTAGCCAGAACTCTCCACTATACCATAATGTACAACTCCAACTGAAATGTATTTAAGTCAGGATAACTATATCCAACATGAGACAGACTAACTTAAAGTAAGTGCTTCTGCTTTTTTTCTTTCCTATTCCTCTGTTTACAGGGATCTAAGTATATGCAAAGCGTCATAATAACCAGTACAGATATAAATAAATTAGGGTGGGCCTTACAGGTCAATCCAAACATTCAAATATTAACATCTGGTAAATTCGTTACTATCTTATTAAGATAGTAAAAACAGAAAACTACCACTCAGAACTATAGAAATAGTTTTGTTATGGTGCTGGAGCATAATGCATACCACCACACATATCAACACTGTCAGAGTGAGTACAGATTTAGCTCTGGGAGCAGAGCACCGTCATGAAGGGTGCAGAGCCAGACACCTCCCTACCTGAGTTCAAGGTCTGACCCTGCAGCTACGAGCGGCATAACTTTGGGCCAATTATTTATCTTCTGTGTGCCTCAGATACCACATCTGAAAATGGGAATAAAAGTATGAACACTGCCTCAGATCATGTTATGAGGAGTAAATAAGATAATATTGTTAAGTACTTAGCTAAGTCAGGCATGTTGGTGCGTACCTGTAATCCCAGCACTCTGGGTCCCTGTTAAGTCTGTCAGTCCCCAAAGGTCACCTTTTAGTCTCCTTATTATAGTACCATGCTATGCTTAAGAAATTCCACAGCAGGAATAAAAAAAGAAATCTGCTTTTACAATGTTTAACTTTTCTTTCAATACCTTTTTTTCTGTGATATCCTTGGCTCCTCTACAAATGGTACATATTATTTTGGGTAGACAACAATGGAACTGAACTATTAAAAACAAAATCTCTTCTCTCCAAGCAGTATGTGCTTTAAAATGAGAGCCAGATCTTACTTATAATTTAATAGACCTTTTCTCCCATCATTTTCACAGTGATACAGCTTTTATAGAGTTTTAATTCTGATTTTATATTCCAGAAATCTCAATACGGAGGCTGTAATCCTACTAACGTTTCTGGAAGCCTGTATTTCTGAATGCATATAAATGTGTATTTTCTTTAAGCAGCACATTTTAGAGGTAAAATGTATCCCAAAGACTTTAATCTATGCACAAGCCATCGTAAAACTTCCCCAGCAACTCTTTCTGTTACAGTTAACCAAATTACATTTGGGTATTTGAAACAAACGAGACTCTAAGGAAGCAATGTGGATGGACAAATATGTATGAACTGCACCCTAGTTAGGGAATACTTTTACAAGTGTGTGTGCTGACAGCTAAACTCAGAGAAACAGTTGAAAAAGCAAATAAAATTACTCAGTGGTTTATAAGAAAAATGAAAAAAGATGCTAATCTTCAAGATAAAAGTGCAAAGTCAAGAATAAGTTTTATAAGAAAACAAATCTCATTACAAAAGTCCTTGAAAGACAGGAACAACACAATTTATTGTAACAATTGGGAAAGAGAATCTACTGCCAGAACTGGAAGCCTCTATCTTCTATCTTCATTTCTTTCTTTCTGTGTCTGTTGCTATATCAAGATGTTTCTGTCAGCGTGGCTGTATTTTCATCAGGTCTGGAGTATGCATTTGGGAAGTGAGTTGACTAAACATAGACCAATGGCATATGGTGAATGGACTCTGGCAGAAGGAAGTGTGGGTACTTGGAGCCGCCCATGCTGAGGTGCTGTGGGGAGGTCTCTAAATGGAAAAACAGGGTTAGTTGAGAGCCCCCATGTAATCTTGCAGGGTATGAAAAGACTTTTTTTGGGTGGTACTGGGGATTCAACAGAGTTCTTATACTGTACTATATCCCCATGGCTTTTTTTTTTTTTTTTTTTTTTTTTGAGGCACAGTATAGCAAATACAACTTTAAATGTTAGGATTTGTTTTTAGAAATAAGCTTCTTCTCCAATCTTCCTAAGGCCTGAGGCACAAACAGCCACGCTCTCAGCTGGGATGAAGAATACGCACACATTGGCACCAGCAGCTCCTTCCAGTTTCCCTTCCACAGGCAAGCGAGGGAGGGAGTGGAAGGTGGATGCGAGGGATGAAACGTGTAACTTGCACCACGGAATGGAACTTTAAAAGGTAGATTTTTTTTTTACCCCTTTAGAGAGAGCTGGCTTCTCCAAACTTCCACAGAACACATACACAAGGTTTAGGCACACTTCCTCAGGCCTCGGGCGTAAACAGTTTTTCCCATCACTCCTCAGCCCAGAAGAATGACAGACTGAAAATCCCGCCATCAGGGGGCCTGGGGCCCAGTTTCCTTTCCACAAGAAAGGGGAGAATGAGCTGAAGAAGGCCAGAAGCAATGAAGGAAGTGTGAAGGTCTGCATTCTCTTTCCCGAGTTCCCCTCCACTCTGTTCCTTACTATAAAAAAACCTGAACACACCTGTACACAGTGAAGTGTTGATGTAAAACAAATGGACCTTTCCATTTTCTCAGAGCTACTTTGAATAAATCCTTTCTCTTTTTGAACAAAATAAATAGCCTCTTTTAATTTGGTCCATGATGAGCAAAGGAACTAGCTGGGAGTTTTCTATTGTTTCCCTGTATTCCTTTCCCTTCCTTTTAAAGGCCCCTGCACACCTGACAGAAAGAGATGGTGATCCGTGGTGACCTAGAACCCCTGCATCTTTCAATAAACCTTCTCCTTTCCAGCACGCCTCCCATGATTTGTTCAAGAGCATCAGAGAAACAGCCAGAGCAGCCAGTAACACCCACTCATTCCAGCGGCAAGGACTCTGTTGCCTTTCTGATTTTGGATTGAGCTGCTCCTCAGTTGGCCCCACAAGGGTTTTCAAACCTCACTGCATGTTTTACTCATTAGAGAACTTTTAAGGACTATAGGTCCCCAAGTCCCAACTAGCCTAAATTGGCGACTGGGAGGGTAGAAGATAGAATGTTAGGGGAAATAAAATAACCCCCAAAACATTTGTATTTCTCAAAGCTCCCCAGGTGGTCTATGGCGTAGCTGGAGTTGAGAATTTCTGCCTCAGGGTGGGCAGCAGCTAGGATTTATTTAATTATGGTTAATGATTCTCTCCTTGAATTAGCATGGTGGAGACCAAATAGTATTATATAAAATTAATGTGACACTTATATCAACTATATATGTCTGTATCCTACAGTGTACTTATAAGAAGCTTTGGCACCAAAAAGTTAGAAATCTACAAGAGATTGGAAGTAGGATTGGGTCTCAGCAAAGCCAAGGCAAGGGTCAGCCAAGTGCAGTGCTTATCCAAACACATCCTGTAGTGACAGGTGTGATAATCCCATCTTCCTAAGGAAACCCTTTCCCTGTGACATATGGTTCCACTACTGTGTAGTTCTGTTATGAAGGTAATAGAAATCTAAATTTTCAAATCCAGACGTAAGTGTCCATCATCTTGGCTAGCACTATCTACTTAGAACTTACCAAAAAGCATAAGTAAAGCCTCAAAAAGGGGGAAAAAAAGGGGGTAAGAAACACAAAAAAGAAAACATATGATCTGCCCGATCTGCCCTAATTTATAGCAAAGCTGAGTAAAAACTTCTTCTGATCCGACAAGTATCTCCCATTCCTCCCCTGAGATCAGCTTGGGATTGCAATTTAGGGAACTCAAGGGATCTGCCTGTTGCCCAAGGGCATCATGGCTGGCACTGAGCAGTCCCTCCCTGGGCGGTTCAGATCCTGTGGATGAATCAATCAATGAAAACCACAGGCACCTAGTCACTGTAAAGGGACTTTACTATGAGCATCACTTCCTCCACAGATCCTGGAGCTCCTTCCTTTTGGGACCCTTCAAGTGTATGCACAAGCACAGCTCAGAAGCAAGACACTTTTTGACTGTGCTGCCTTCCCAATTCAGGAAGTGGGCAGTGGCCCATGCTCTGTTCTGTAGCTGGAACTTGTTGCATAGTCTAAAGTGCTGCACTTTTCCCAAGAGAAAAATACTAGTTCTACATGGAGACCATAGAGTTCTATTATTCATAGCTTTTAGGATCTCAGTTCAAACACAGAACCATCAACAAAAAATGATACAGGCAGTAGGCTCCTATTACTATTTTATACACTAATACTTTATTTTTTGAAGTTTAATTTACTCAAATTTGACACATCAGCTGAAACACATACACCTTCCCCCAATGCTAAATTATATTAGGAGAGAAATGAACAAGTAAAAAGTTGTATTCTCCTATTCACAGATTTATAATGCTAATATTCAAACTCACATATGTCATTGTCAGTGACGTAAAGCATTTGAGA
Source organism: Chinchilla lanigera (assembly GCF_000276665.1). Classification (NCBI taxonomy): domain Eukaryota; kingdom Metazoa; phylum Chordata; class Mammalia; order Rodentia; family Chinchillidae; genus Chinchilla; species Chinchilla lanigera. The sequence goes on from NW_004955410.1 coordinate 32,943,251, forward strand.
ATTCAATGATTTAAAACATTTGAGCATCCCTAACTCAGGTCATAGCACAAAGCGGTCACTCAATAAATGTTTGTGAAGTGTGAATAGTTTTAGTACAAATGTTGAATATGAATGCAAACTTATGAACATTTTAGAAAACTAACCCTAAAAGATAAAACTATGTTAGAAAACTAAAAATCTGATTAGTATACTAGATATTTTGGTTTCTGACTTGATAAGACAGTAAAATATACTGGTACAACACTTTCAATTATTACAATTAAGACAGGGACAAAGGTTAAGCACTCAAGCAGTATTTGTTTCTTAAAGTGATGCTATAGTAAATCCTGAAATTGAAGAGCTTCTGATTCGAATTCTGAACAATGAGGAGACTTGACTTTCAGCACCAAGTATATGAGAAGAAAATTCTAAGTAGCAACATTTTTATGTCAAAGGACCAAGATGTTGAACAAGTCCATAACCACTGTAGGATGACAATTAAGAAAATAGCACTCAAAGAATGAATTTTACTTTTCAAAGCATTTAAACACACACTATCCATTTTAGGTTTTTTCCACAACTATGTGGGCTCCACCACATGATATAGAGCAAATTAGGGAACTGTCTTGAGAAGGTTCCGCTACCCAGATCTCTGCCAAGAGATTTCATATGCTTGTATCTTCTGGCTGCCACAACAGTAAGATATCATCAAATGTAGGACTTCCCTGATTTTAAAAAGAACTGTACAGAGTATGAAGAGAGATGTTGTATTTGAAGCACATTTCTGCTGTGAGAGATATAACTTCAAAAACAACTCAGTATCTTAAAATATACATTCTATCTGGAGTAAGATGGAATCTCAGTGTTATAATTTGCATTTTTCTAATAGTGATGTCGAATATTTCTTCATGTATTTATTGGTTGTTTGTATTTCTTTGGAGATGTGTCTATTCATTTCAGTTGCCCATTGTTTGGGTCTTTCATTTTGAGTAGTCTAATTTTTTTGAGTTCTCTATATATCCTAAATGTTAGTCCTCTAAGGAATAGATGTAAAAAGTTTGTTTTTTTTTTTTTTCCCCATTCTGTAGGTTGTCTCTTCATTGTGTTGTTTTTTCCTTTGCTGTGCTGAAGCTTTTAATTTGATATTATTCCATTTGTTGATTTTTGGTGTCATTTCTTGCGCCATTAGGATTCTGTTCAAAAAGTCCTTACCTATGTCTTTGAGAGTTTTATGTATTTTATCTCCCAGCAGATTATATATTTCCATTTTAACATTTAGATTGTTGATCCATTTCAAGTTTAGTTTAATGCATGGTGAGAGATATGGTTCTGGATACAATTTTCTGCATGTGGACTAGCCAGTTGTCCCAGCACAATTTCCTAAAGAGGTTATCTTTCCTCCAGCATACATTTCTGACCCTTTGTCAGAGATTAAATATCTGAGTGTGCCTGGGGTTGTTTCTGGTTCCTCAATTGTGTTCCACTGATCCAGGAATATTCCAGTATCATGCTTTCTTTTTTAATCATTGTAGCTTTATAGTAAAACTTCAAATCAAGGACTGTGATGCCTCTTGCTTTGCTCTTGTTACCCAGGATTATTTTTGTTATTCTGTGCCTTTCTTGATTCCATATGCATTTTAGGATTATTTTCTCTAGTTCTGTGATCTTATAAATGGCATATATGCCCATCAACAATTGAGTACTACACTACTATAAAGAAGAATAAACTTGAGTGTTTTGTAGGAAAATAGATGCACCTTGAGTCCATAACATTAAACGAAATAGACACAGAGCTTGAATCTTTCAAGTTTTCTCTTATAAGAAAAACTCAACATATAAATAAAGAACAAACTAAAAGTTAGCTAATATAAAGCAGGGAGATCCCTTTCAAAGAAGGGGATCAAGTGATGGGGAAGGGGTAGGGAGGGGAGGGAAAAGGGATGAAAAAAGAATTGAGATGTGTTATGTTCATGTACCAAGTCCCCTCAAGGAATGTAATCATTATGTAAAGCAAACATGTAGTAACAAAAAATAAAAATTGAAAAAAGATGACTTCTAGAATCAATAATTTATGTTCTAAATATCTAAGACACTTAGCTTTTTAGTTCATCAACATTTCTATTGGTAAGTATAATTCGATAACATCATAATTAATGCATTCCCTGGCATTTATTCCAGTGGCAATTTTCTCTGTACAACATGCTTTGCATTGAAACCAGTTTAATACTCTTGGGAAAATTTCCTTAAAGTACAAAACTTGTGTTGTAAAACTATCCAGCAGATATAAATAGCACCAGTAATAAAAAATAAAGTAAAATCATACTGTCTTAAGAGTTGATGCCAGCCTGATTTATATGGTAAAACTGTCTGACTCTTGCCTCATCATCTAAAGGTTCATAGTAGGAATACTCTAAAGTTATCCAATTCCTGGTATATATGAGGAAGGGTAATCTCCTCTTATGCTACCATTCTCACAAGATCCTATTTATGACAGAATTTTTACATAGGATGGAAAAGTACATTTAAATCACTTGAATAGTCTCACAGTGACTGATGTTTAAACTTGCCCTATATTCCGTGATAGGATATCTGTGGGTCAGAAAACAATGAATGACTACTTCTATTTTAAAAAGGTCTTCAAACACTGCATTCCATTTTCACAAACATGTCATTTAAGAAAATAAAATAGTAATTATGTTTTAACTTCATTTTTGAAAAGTGCAATAATAACTGCATTTTTAAACTAAAAATTAATTTCAGGAACATAAGTGTAAGGATAAAAATGTCAGCATGACAGATTTTTCTCATCATATAACCTTTGCTTATGACAAATGCAGCAGAAACTCAAATGCCTTCTTTGGTAAGAGCCAATGAGTAAAGTCTCCCACCATACAGGGCTCCAGAAACCGCAAGAAGTGGACACTGAAATAGTAAATAGAAGGCATCTTGAGTAGATGGGGATCAGTGAAAAGTTTCACACATCGACACAAAATTCTTTGGTTTAATTAAAATCAGCACTTTTAAAAACTGCTTGGCTGACAGCTTGGGCTGGACCTTCTCTATTTCCTTAAAAAAATCAAGACAGTTGCTTCAACTCTGCCCTTTGCCTCAGAGCTGCACTTCACTCCATCAGAGACTTCCAACTCTTAATAACACACTCTCGTCTTGTGCCCACTTTGCACTGAAGTTCACATTCCTGAAAGGAAAGCCTATAAATCAGTTCTCAAGACAAATGAAAACCAGCACTGCCAGCGTCGGAGAGAGCTTTCAATGGTCCAGGGATGCAGTCACTCCATTTGTTTTTTCACCAGCACTCACCTGGTGGCAGGCCCAGCACTGGGCCTTGGGGACAGAAACAAAGGTAAATAAGACTCAGTGCTTTGGCTCTAAAATGTTTAAAATCCGATCAAGGGTGAAATTAAGGATAGGATATATATGCTAAGAGCAATATAAATAAAGTGCTATGGGAGACCTAGGAATAGAGATCTAAATCCTCTGCACTGAAGCTTCATTGCTTCCAGGGCCTCCTTGCAGTGAGGTCTAACACCATCAAATGGGAACCAGGGGGGAAAACACAGTTCTAGCAAAGACTCCCCTCCCATAATGCTCCTTATAGCGAGTGTTGAGGGGAGGGGGCTCGGACAAGGCCAATTATAGGACTTCTCACACGTTGATAAGGCTAGAAGACTCATTCCACTTTCCATAGCAACACGCAGGAGGGAATGGCTTCCATTTGATACAGGTAGCAACCTCTGTTCATGTTTCAGCCACTTCCCATTACCTGCTGCCACAGTGATTAGATTTTTTTTATTGGTACATTTTAGATGTACATGGTGATCACATTCATCATAGGGAATTTGTACCTGTTCATAATATATCTTGATTCTTTTCTCCCCCAACTCCTGCCCTCTCTTCAACCCCTCTTTCTCTCTTTATCTACAAAAGCATTGTTTCTATTTTTCTCTCTATTTTTTTTTCTTTTCCCTTCCTTCTTTCCCCCATCTCCCTTCCCTTGTCCCCTTCCCATTTGAACATTTTCTTCCCATTTCCCAATATCTATTATATATTTGGGTCCTTATTTACACTTTTGGTTTTTCATACTGGAGAAACAAAGTAATATTTAAACATGTGTATTTGATTAATTTCTACAGTTACTATATTCTATCAACCAAAAATTGGAACTGGATAAGATTTTTCAAATAAAGGTGTGTAGTGTTTTGTTGTTGCTTTATGGTATTGGAGGATTAAACCCAAAGCCTTTCACACAGAGTGGTATCTTCAGCCCATTTTTATTTTCAGACAGTCTCATTAAGTCACTTTTACCTATGATGGGATCAAATTTGTGATCCTCCTGTCTCGGCCTCCCAGGATCCTGGGAATATAGGCATGTGCCATCCCTCTTGGCTGAGAAGCATGTTTTCATAGGCATTTTAAAGACCTGACCACTGGACCACATATGGCTATATCCTCAGCATTTTCCGGTCTTTATTCAATAGTAAGTGATCCATAAAACTCATTGGATATGTTGGGATAGACAGTAGCACATTGCATCTGTGTCTTTGTTCTCACTACATCCAAATTACATTGATGCTGATGTGATAAAAAGCCAGTCAGGACTGTTTCTGACAACTGGTGACAAAAATCTAAGTTCTCCTCCCTAAAGATTTCAAAGGAAAGGTTTACAGGGAGGAAACTCAATAATATGCTTTTAGAAACCACAGTTACAATGTTTGTCCCAACTCTGTTAGGCAGGTAGTTAGAGGTTAGCAGACCTGAAAGACAAAGAAGGTCCAATATAGCATGCTGTGACAACTACAATTAAATTAAGAAACAAGACCTCAGTGTATAATACATTTATAATAATGTATTAGGTCTCAGAGTCAACAACACAGGGCCTCTACTTGTAGAATAAGATACACAGCATTCCTGCATACCACAGCCTATGACCCAGGGATATGAGAAACGACATTCTTTTAAGAACCCTCCTGTCCTGGGCTGAGAACTGATTTAGATTAAAACTTATCTTTCATAAATTTCTGTGCTGAGTGTCTCAGTCACTCTGCTCACAGACACACAATACCAACACTGCCAACTTAAAAGAAAGATTTGTTTCGTCTCACAGTTTCAGAAGTTTCAGTCCATGGTTGGCAGGCTCAAACCCAGAAACAGCATGGTGGGAAGGCCTGCCACAAAGGAAAGCTGCTCACATCCGGGCAGCCAGGAAACAGAGAGGAGGAGCCTGAGGGAGGTCATGCTCCCAGTAACCCAGCTCTCTTGACTGGCCTCCTTCTCCCAACAGCATGCCCACCCAAGGGCTCTTTGATGGGCTAATCCATGATCAACTAACAACCTTCCGAGAGTTCAACCTATTCTAGTTCCAAATTGTAACACTTAAGTTTCTTATGTGATGAAGAACCCTGAGGGAACACTGACCATCTAAAAAGAACAAGAAAGATATTTGGCAATTCCAAAGGAACCTCTAAAAAACTGTCTACAATCAATATAGTTCCCTGAAAACCAGGAATAACTCTTGCATTGATAAAAAGACATGACACTGCCCACTTTCTCACTTAAAAGCATAAATCTAGCTTTCAATAAATCCTACCTGTATTTCTACATAGTTTCATCAAAGGCACAAAGGACAGAGGAAGAAGGGGCCAGTTCCTCACAGAAGAAGGACCAGGATGGTCCTAGTGGCTCTGACTTCCCTAGTGGCAACTCCATCCCTTCCAAGGGAGAGGAGAAAGGGACTCTTAGTAGTTACAACATCTCTAGATTCCCGGTACCAGAAAAAAAAAAAAAACAGAAGTTACAACATCTCACTTATCCCAAACTTACAGGCATCAGAAACAAATACATCAGCAAGTACACAAGCAGAAAGGGCTGACAGCATCCTCCAGAAGCACAGATACTAAAACATATGAATGTGTGGTGATAAAGAAAACTAGTTCTAGAGTCTCACTGAACCTGTTAACACTTACCCTGCATATAAAAGTAATAGCTTGGCTTCTCTGGTTTAACAGTTCACAGCAAAAAAATAGTAAAGAGAAAAGTTAGAGAGAAGAACTGCTCAAGTTAGGCATAGAAACAGCACTGGTATGTAGGATACTCATAAATACTTTCTCCATGAATGAATAAATGGATGAATAAATGAGCAACAATCAACAGACTTGAAATAAAAACATAATGAATTAAAAGCTGATCAAATGACATCCAAGATAGTTGATTTCCTTTAAATTGTCTATATACTTCAGTTATGTACACTGTTTGTCAATGCTGATGACAGTAACCATTAAGAAACATAAATTTTATTCAGTGTATTATGCTTAACAGGTCAGCCATATGAAACAAATATTTTCAACATTTTCCACTACAAAGCAGTTTTTGCAAATGTCACTGCAAATAGCAAATTTTTGATGTTTGTAAAGTTCATTATCATGGCCACTCCATTTGCCCTCAATGCAAGACAGTATTTTGTCTATTTTGCTTCATAACATGTTTTATTTATAGTAGTTATGCTTCCTTAAGCCGCTATTATAAAGAAAAAGCCCTTTTGTTGTGTATAGTCATCCACAAGGAAATCCATGCTGATACTCCCCTGTACAATTCATGTTTTATAGATACAAACTAACGTCTAGTATAGGACTTGTGAGCAGTTTTGAAATTCTTGTAAGAATGTCATTTTGGAAGATGGATGCATTTCTGATTTATCAATGCTTATCAATTCGGTATCCTGGTTGAAAAAAAAAATCAGTGTGCATCTGAGACACATACAAATTGGCTTGAAAAGCTCTATAATTTTCACTTTCCTAAACTATTCACAAATTCCCGTAATTCTGAATATTTTCTTTGAAGCTTTTTCTTACAGAGTATCTCAAGAGAGTTGAGAAACCACATAGACTGGGAAGTAAACAGACTAAACAGTTTAAAGCTACACTCAACTTTATTGGTGAAAATTTTGTTACTGAATATAAAGTTAATCCTGAGACTCTTCTTTTCAATCATGTGTCCATTACTATAAAGTATCTGCCTCCATCTCTCACTGATGTAAACCACATAGTATAGGAGGGCAGGGCTGATACAGTATGCCTTTCCCTCTGCTGTAACTGGCAGGTAGACTTAGACTTGTCGCCTGAGATGGAAGCAGATATAGCGAGGTCATTCATTAGCACTCATGGGGGATTGGTCCTAGGACCCTCATATGCCAAGCTTCATGGATGTTCAACTCCCTTATGTAAATGGTGTAGTATCTGCATATAACGTACACATGCCCTCCAATATACTCCAAGTCATCTCTAGATTACTTATCATACACAGCATAATGTAAATGCTGTGTAAATCATTGGAGAATGGAGTTGGTTTTTCCCTGTATAAATTTCCAGTTCTTCCCTGAAGGGTAGATTTGATTCAAGGTGTTTCGCACTAGAAGAAAACCTGTGAAAATCCTAGAAATCAGGACAAATACTATAGCCCTTGAGAACATGGAAAAAGAACATGTACTGCTGGCCTAGAGGGGCTGAGGGTCAGGAGGGAATGGGTATGGTAGCGGGGATAGGAGGGCGAAGGAGTTGGGAGATCCCATGGAACTCCCAGAGACAGATGTTTGGAGACACTGAAGAGGGAGCAGGAGGTAGCCCTCCCTGGAGTACAACAACAAAGTTCCTGCCGAGCAACCTGAGCAGGAACTGTAATTGCACTTTGGCCCTCAGTTGTCCTCACGTACTGAGCAGTAACTGAGCAGAAAGGAATTGCTGACAGCAAGGTAAATGAAACCCACTTCCTCTCTGTGGACAGATGAACCCAGAGTTTTACCTTGAATATCCCAACTAGATCTCTTTCTTTTAGCCACATAGGACCACTGGGTCATTTCAACCCTTGCTCTTTCCATGTCTCTTTGCCCTCCCTATATATCCCACCCTCTTACAAAAGAGGTCATGCATACTTCTTCCAAATCACACCTCCACACACAAATTCAGGGTTAATCTCAGATAGGAACTTAATCCCAGCTAAAGCTTCATTTCTCCACATGACAGATAATAAAGCAGTACACCAACTGTCTAACTGGCAATAGAGGCATTATAAAACACTAAGTAGCCATCCACTTTAGCTACCCAATCACCCCCAGGCAGCCACCTAGGACACAAAGGTGAATATTCTGCAGGAAGCAAAAGTGATCTGAAGTCTAGCTACCCGGAAACTTTTGGAAGCAAGGTCCTAGGCTGGCTGCCTAAAAATACTAAGCACTACATGAAAGAGAAAGGGTTGTGGGCAAGTGAAGACAGTAGCCAAGAGGAAGGCTACTGACTCTGAGATGCTGAAGGGCAGAGAGGATATGATCACCTGCTCTATCTGCATCCCAGGGTCAAGACCATCACACCTAGAACTTGCTAACTTTCCCACAGAAGACATGAATGCAAATTCCATTGATCAGAAATCCTCAGAAGTTGTGTGAGAGGCTGACAAAGGTCCTACTGAAGCTTCAGAGTGAGTTTGTTTAGCCAGCCCAGGAAGAGAACTTTGCTTCAGCTGAGAACTTTCTTCTACAGTAATCCTATCATACCTATTATAGTCATTGCTCTCAGAATTAAATGAAAATATGTCTTTCCTGGATCTTTGATAAATCCAGGGAAGAGGCATGGAATAATATTTGCTCTGTAAATTAATATGGAAATAACAATTACTTTGTTACTGTCCCAGCATATCCCTCCTGTTAGTCATTCCTAATCAAGGCCTTTCAGATATTTTGGGAAAAGAACATTGGATTTAAGGGGTTGGGAATCTGGTTCCTAACTACCTCTGCTGCTCTTTAACCTAGTGACCTAATGACCTAGTGACCTAGTGACATTCCTGACCTTCTTAAGTCAAGGAGTTTGTCACTTCTCATCGCATGATAAGAATCTCAGAGTCCCTATGTTAGACTGTGAGTCTCTCCGAGTCCCTATGTTGATAAAGAAAGATGATGTACAGGAGAGTTTTCAAATCATTAATCACAATAAAGTGGTGTTTTGAATGACTTGATACAGCCATGGCGTACACTCTCTACAGAAGGCAAAGATGCACAATACATGGTGTTGCTCTTTAGAAAAGCAAAGATGTGCAAAATAAGAAATAAATTACTTCAAGTTACTCTGTGAATCGGAAATCTATTGTACTATACACAGGGGAAATAAAAAATCTTTCTGGGTTTTCTTCTATCCTCACCTCCAAAGGTAGTCACTTAACATATTCCTATGAATGGAGCCAATAACCCCTTTCTAGAAGAGCCTGGTGTGCTTCACAAATTCCATAGTTTGCGGTGGCCACATTTCAAAGCTCAGGAGGGAAATCAAAAACTGTAACCAAGCATTCTTTTTTCATCAATTTGAATCATGAATCCTCCCAAGCTCTCTAGGAAAAACATGTATTTCAGAGTTGCCAGCTCCCGACTTGCACCCCTATACTAGGTTTCTGTCATAGTCAATTCCTTCCTGCTGCCCTATGGGGCCACAAAAAAGGGGTGCATTTCTAAAACCATGACCCTCAACAACTTATAAACCTGGCAGAATGTGGTCAAAGCTATTTGAATCCCCAGAAGAAATACACCCTAGAAATGTCAAGATTTAAAGTGAATCGAAGGAATATTGTCTCATAAGGTGGTAAATCCTGCTGTACAAATGAGTGACAATGCAAAACAACAAAAGAATCTGAGCTACAAACCAATCTCACTGTGACTCATTTGGAGAAGTAAGTGATAGTTACTTCCTAGAGGCAGTATTAAGTGAGCATGGACTTGCATGGTTTAAATCTATTTTGATAGATAATTATTTATCCTTAGGATATGTTCCAACATGAAAAGCAAACAAAATCTATGTTGTCTTCATTTAAGATTCACCCAGTTGAGCCCATCTTTGCCTGTGATAATAAGACTTAATCTTGCACTGAGGGATGTTGTTTTTCTGCTGATAAACCTAATAATCCTACTCCTGTCACTAAAATAATTTTATCACTGTCATTTAAAAATAGTGCAAATACGTTATTACAGGAGAGAGGTGTCAGTAACACTTAAAAATACAAATGGTCATGACAGGTGTAGGATGAATGCTGAGCTGGCTTGAGATTAGATTCGCAATGTTAAGACTCCTCAAAAGTCCCTATTCCTCAAAACATGAAATTCCCTATCCTACAGTTACCCATGCTGGGGCCACTCACAAAAAAGACCCTATTCTTTCACAGTTCAAAGATATTTGATCCCACATGCAGCAGGCATGCTGCAAATGCAGAACAAATGTTGCAGGATTAGTTCCACGTAAAGTAAGCCCTTAGAACCACATGCCCATGACCAGAAGATGTATCTTCCAATCTTAAAATGATACATGAGCTGTAGTCCAGTGAACATGTGAGATTGAACTTTTCCTGCAGTCACTGCTGCTCTGAAATCTACAGGTTAGAACCACTCTAGCAAATCAGTATCATAGGAAGTCTTGTTCAACAAAAAGGTACACTGATTGTTCATTCATTTTGAATTATTTTATGTAACAAATAAAGTGATTCGCATTACCCACAGTAAATGCACCAGAGACATCAGAGTCTTCATTTTCTGCTAAACTAAAATTGTCACTCAAGGGGCTGGGGATTTACCTCAGCGGCAAAGCGCCTGCCTGGCAAGCGCAAGGTTGTGAGTTCGGTTCCTGGTACCAGAGAAAAACCAAAAATAAAATAAAATAAAATAAAATAAAATAAAATTGTCACTCAAATCTGAAAGTGGAAGTGAGTTCACTAATAGTAGCTCCATAAACATGAATGACTAGGAGCAGAAACAATTAAAAAATGACCAATTCTTTAGTTCACTTATCCAAAATTTCTATCATCTGAGATCTTCTTTCTGAAGCCATATGAATAAGGATTTCCTCTTAAGGATTGGAAAGTATACATTCTACTAGGTAAAGATCAGAATTTCAGAGACTGGGATCAACTAGAGGGCACTGCTGAATCTCTACTAATGAAAGACTAGCAAGCTCAGAAAAATTATACTGCAATCTCTCAGATCCAGTTCTTAGGACAGAATTAACTAGTGAGATAAAAAAAATAAAGAACCTGGTAAACACCAAGTAGGGGGAAATTCATTATTGTCAAGTCTCCTCCATTCTTCACAAGTGACCCTAATCCTGCTGCAGTCGAGCACCCATCTCTTGGAGAAGCAGCCCCTATCATTTTTAGCACAGCTTGCTACCCGCCTGGCTCCTCACCAAGTGCCCCCCTCCATTAAAATGAATTCCTTCTCACCTTGTCACTAAAACTTCCCTGGGGTTACACGTTTCTTTTCAAATCATCAGCCCAAGACCCATCCTTTCTCACTCTCTAGCTTTTTGAAACCTTCTTCATCAGACTCTGCTCTTGCCAGTTTTCCCTCCCCATCACTGACATACTGTGGCACGAATTAGTCCACACGAGTTAGTTCATAGCTGATTTGCTGTTAGTAGGTGGGGCCTGGTTAGAGGTGAGTCACTGGGGGTGGGACCTGGGAGGACTGAATCTCCCTTCCTGGCGTCTTCATTCTTTCTCTGCTCCCTGATGCTGTAACATGAGCAGCTTTCCTCTGCCCAGGCCCTTCCACGGTGCTGATTCTCCCTTGCAGCCAGCTGACTGTGCCATGGACTGAAACTTCTGAAACTGTGATCCAAAACAAAGCTTTTCTCCTTTAATTAATGGGTGTTGGATATTGTATCTCAATGACCACAAAAGTGTCTAAGACAGGGCTTTGCCTAGCTAATTGACAGTTATGTTCTCAATGCTAGAATTTGACTCACTCATTTTTTAAAGTGTCCCAACGGTAGATTTGACAATAACATCTTGGATATGATACCCAAAGTACAGACATCAAAAGCAAAATAGACAAATGGGATTCTATCAAATTAAAAAAAAACCTTCTAGACATCAAAGGACACCATCAACAGATTGAAAATCAACCTACAGAATGTAAAAAAACTCAAATCATACATCTATAAGGTGTTAATGTATGCAGCATGCAGAGAACTGCTATAACAACAAATCAATTAAAAAGATACTTTGCCTAAGATTATGTATAAATAGATGGCAAGCATATGTAAAGTTGCACAATGGCGCTACTCATTAGCAATGTGAAAATCAAAATCAGAATGGAATATTACCTTGTGCTCACTAGAATATCAAAAGAGAACAATGCAGAACAGAAAATAAGCATTGCTTTATTCATGGAAAACTTTTGATGGGACTGTAAAGTGGTACACAACTATGGGTCCCAGTACCATGGAGTCTCAAGAAATTAAAATTAGAATTGTCACATTTTCCAGAAGTTCCACTTGCAGACATACTTAAAAGAATTCAGAGTAACGTAGTGAAGAGATATTTGTAAATGAATGTTTATAGCAGTGTTATTCACAGCAGCCAAGAGGTGGAAGCAATACACATGTCCATCCGTAGATGAATGGATAAACAAAATATGGTATTTACACACAACAGGATATTCAGCCTTATCGGAGAAGTACACTCCCTCATCTGCCACAACATGGGTGAAATTTCAGGACATCATGAAAGTGAAACAAGCCCATCCCATAAAGACAAGCACTGATAGGATACCACTTATACAAACAATCTGAAATAGTCAAAGCTCAAAGGAACAGAAAGAAGAATGGTGAACATTTGGAACCGGAAGGGCTAAGAAGGCAGAAATGGGGAGCTGCTGTTCAATGTGGACTCATTTATTTTGTTGTTTTCTATTTTAATGTTATGCAATATTTTAAAATAAATACTTATCACTATGAATCTTGTATTAGTAGGTTTAGATATCTACCATTTTAATCAATAATTTGTCAGAAAAAAGTTCTAAAAGAAATATCATAAGCTTCCACTCAAACCACTATGAGGATGCATGTTTTTAGTTCTACAAATATACCTACAGTAGTCTACTAGTGCCAAATAGACTAGGTTACTTAAATATGGAGAAAGAAGCTTCAAAATATAAAAATTTTAAATTCCATCAACTGAAATAACCTCAGGGGCCATATCAGCAATGTTTGGGGCGACTTGGTGCTAAAGACATTTAACCAACTTTTTTTTTCAGTCACTAAGTTTGTTTCCACGATATACATTTACACTCACTCTCACAGGTGGAATTTTTTAAAGAAAAGCTCTGAGATTTGATGATCAAAGCTACCATTTTCCCAAACTCACATTATTGCAATCATATAATTTTTCCTCATTCTCATTTTACCAAAGTGTTAGTATTTTGAATTCTCTTGTGAACGTTATAACATCTTACTAGTCCCCTCATTAATACATGAGTTAAATATTTGACATAGTTATTAGTCAAGGTTCTCTAGAGGAGCAGAAGCAATACAATATGAGTGTGTATGTGTGTGTGTGTGTGTGTGTGTGTGTATGTATGGCATTGTAGGGACAGTTAGGGGTGAAATAGTCAGCATAGGGCCTGATCTGAGAGGCTGATATGGTGGAGATGATAAGGGTGACCACATATTTACTGTGCATGATGTTAGAGAAGTTGCCCTTTGTGGGTCTCTAACCCTAAGTACATGACACATTTTAATTTTTTTTACTTTCCTTTCCCTTCCCCTATCTCTTAGTGCTCAAGTCTCTTGATCCCTTTTAAAGACTTGGTTCACACGGTTGTGAAGGCTGGTAAATCGTGAATCTGCAGAGAAAGCCAGGAGCCTGAAGACCTCCAAAGATGTTGCAGCTGGAATCCAAAGGCAGTTGGCTAGCAGAATTCATTCTCCTCTGGGCAGGTCTGTCTTTTATAAGCCCTTCAACTAATTGGATAAGGCCAATTCATAGTATGGAAGACAATCTGCTTAGCTCAGTCTACTTACCCAGAAAATACCTTCACAGGTACTCTCAATAATCTTCACCAAATATCTGGCTACCCTGACCTACCCAAATGGGCACATAAAAATTAACCATCACTATACCAGTGTGAGTCCATGGAATACTTGAATGAGAATCAAGATTTCCTTCATTTAAAAATTAACCTTTAACAACCAACAGGCCTCTGGAGCCAAGTTCGCCTGGGTCTTTGTCAGTTTTGAAGACACAGTAGTGCCTCAGCAAAGTTAGCCAGGCCTTCACAGTGCTACGTCGATCCTACAAGAAGACCCCATCACTCACCACTGCTGAGTGAAGAACTCCAAGTCCTATTTCTCTGAGCAGCATCAGTGATCATCACTATGTAGGGGTCACCAGTGCCACTTATCATTCTCCTGGTCCTAAAGAAGCCTTTACCTAACACATTCAGTATTCACTCAAAATATTGACTGGTCATGTACTGGAATCAAGTCATTGTAGGAGGCGAGAGATAAGATACAGTGCATGCATCAATTCAACATATATTTCTAAGAAGACTATCATATTCAGATTATCAGGCAAATTTATCTGGGAAAGTCCACACTTGCTACAGTGACAGACTAACCTCAATATTAAGTTGAGTTCTTGGTGACAGGTGCATAGTACCTAAAACTGGTTAATCCTCAACTATAACTTCTCTCTAACATGTTGACATCTTTCCAAACACATTATAAAATGCATTCCAGCTTCCCTAGAGATGTCAGCTTCAGTGGCTCACGGGAGAATTCTTCCTTTATCAACACAGTTACGTGTATTTTAGACTTGATTAAAAGGAACGCTCTCATTTGGTAAACAGAGCTGTCTTAGCTGATTGGCAACCAGGAGAAGAGCTATAAATGATAAACCCTGCACAGGCACAGTTTAGCTTCCCTTCAATACTTGACTGGAGACAATATTGGAGGTTTAAAAAACAATTATTTTAGCTGTCAAATTTTATTTTATTAAAGTCATTTAGAAATGATTCACCCCTTCACCCTCACTTAGCCCCATGAATCTTGTGAATCAATCAGCACTCATGACTTTAAGGATAAAAGAAGAGAAGGCATTTGAAATGAGCACTTGTTCAATGGCACTTCTCCAGAGCTGTTTCTTCAGTGCAACTTTCTTTCCTACTTGCACCTGACCTTGATGGTTCCATCTTACTGACCATTTTTGGGAGATGGGGAAAGTTTTGTGTATTGGGGGAGGTATTTTGCTTTTTTTGTAATTTCCTTCCTTCCTTCCTTCCTTCCTTCCTTCCTTCCTTCCTTCCTTCCTTCTTTCCTTTTCTTTCTTCCTCTCTCCCTTCTTCCCTCCTTCTCTCTCTCTCTTTGGGTCCTTTCTTCCTTCCCTCCCTCTCTTCCTCCTCCCTCTCTCCCTTCCTTCCTTCCTTCCTTCCTTCCATCATTATCCTAACACTAGTACTCTTTCCTTGTCCTCTAGATGCCAGGTATCTTATTAAAACTTTAGACAACAGTTTAACAGTCACTACAAAGCCAGCATCCATGATCACTGACAAGCTCCAGACCGGGGCCTAGAAAAAGAACCCAAAGGTCAGTGCAGGCAATTTGCGGTGTTTGCTGGCAAGCTCCTGGACTTACAGCTAGCTCTAACTTTATGTAACAAAGTGGTCTGCCATTCCCAAGCATATTAAAAACTGTAAACCTTCAGGGATGGCCAAGACTGACATGCTATCTCCAGTGGGAAATTATACTGGACAAGTGAAAACACCCATTGAACAAAGTGGCTCCACAGACAGGACAGCCTGGAGAGTTTTACACTGATCACCTATATTCAACAGCTCTCTCTGCTTTGGCTTAAAAAACATTACTACCTTTTTCCTGTATTGTTAGATACATGTTCTCACTTTTTAATGTTTCTGAAATTCAAATTAATTATAAAAGTATGTGTTTATTTAACATAATAGTATTTATTTTCTTTCTTTTTTTGCAGGGGGGTAATGGGAATTGAACTCAGGACCTTAAGCTTGCCAGGCTGGTGCTTATGCTGCTGAGCTATATCCTCAGCCCTGGTATTTATTTTTTTTAAATAAAATTCTACAGTAGTATTTGTAAATCTACAAAAAAGGTAATTAGTATGCACAAAGAAGTTGACTCAGGCTCACTACCCTCTGGATGAATAGCTGTGTGTACTTTAAAAATTTTCAGCCAAAAGAAAACATTTCTATCTCTTGTGACTGAAAAGAAAAATCTGCAAAGTTAATTATATAGAGTATCACATTCCCCAAAGATGCCTGATAAACGAGCTATACACTGAGGCAGATGGGACTTCCAAAAAACAAGCCAACTATTACTACCGACTGTTGCTACTTTACTTTTTTGGTTCATGTTTTGCTTTGTTTGCTCTGATTAATTAATGTTTGACTTTTCAGGCCTGCCCCAGTGAAGTGTGGAGGTTTCATATGCTTGGAAGCGTAACTTCTCAGCCTGTGCATAAAAATGCACATTTTCCCACTCTCACTTAATAAAAGTTGCATGCTTGAGCAGACGGTGTTTCTTGCCCATTCCTCTAACTTTATTTTGGTAACAGTTAATTAACTTAGTCTTCAAGGTATCCCTCTAGAAGTTTAAAAAAACTGAAACTGCCACTTAAAGACTTAAGTCTTTCTGTGTGACTACTGCTGCACGAAGTCTGCACAGCGTGCAAAGACGAAGCAGAAGCACTTCTACCCCAAGGGACTCCAGAGAGTGTTGACACAGACAGCAGAGGGCTCCACAGGGGCTCTCCATCCATCAATACAAACCATGCACAGCACTCTTCTAAGCCCATCCCAACATCCGTAAACTGCAACACGCTTCTACAGTCCCTGCTAATGTCAGTAAACAGAAACACATGTTCAGAGCAAACCTCAACTCAGCAGAATAGATCATTTGTTACCACAGCAGCTATGCCATCTTTATCAGGGTCTTCCCATATTTGGAAAGTTTTCATTTTACTTGACCTAACACCTGACCCCAAGAGCACCTCAATTTCCCCTTCTTCCTCCAAGCCACTTCATCCTAAACTCTGAATGTGTAGGAGCCGGACTATCCTACTCATGGGACAGAGTCTACATGGCACACACAATCTTGTCCCCTACTTCCACGGAAAGGTTGATTCAGGTTTCAACTCTTACCCTTTCCTTGGTTTGCAAGCAGAAGCCAGTTTATAGGTCCCATGCCCTACCCTGTTATGAAATCCATAGATTAAAATAAAACAACAACTATGAGTTCACAAGAGCTTAATAAGTGCAAGACACAGTGCTACATGTTTTCCTTGCATTGTTTTATACATCCTCCCAACAAGCTCAGGTACTGACAGAAACAAGACTTGAGGCTCAGTGAGGTGAAGTCACTCTCCCAGGATCTTACTACTAGTAAGCGGCATAGTTAATATACTAATCTCTACTTGTAGAGCTCACATTTTGTCTATTCTTTTTATGACTGTCTAAGCACAAATTTCTAGTCCTCCTCAGGTATAAGAACGTATAGAAGGAAACAATCTAGATTTAGCCAAAGATTATTGTAGGAGTAAGAAAGCCTTTATATTCTGCTTTAAGCCCGGGTTTTACCCACTATGTATCTCCAACGGGCCACTGCACGCCTCACTGTGCTTCAAATCTCACATTCGGAAAATGGGCGAATGACACCTGCTCTTCACATTGCATAGAGGTGCAAGTGTAAGAATGAGATGCTGCATGTGAGTGGAGTTTGAAATAAAGGAAGACTATCACAGTATTCTTCATGGTGTTTCCCTGGGCAAAACAACCCCAGACGCCCAAAGCCTCACCCTCCTTCAGCTCTCCAGAGGTCTTGAACTTTGTTTTACTCTCTTGACCCTAAAACATATCAAGCATTTGGTTTCCTTGGGTTTGTACCTGCATCTGTCTAGAAACTTGGACAAGCCTGTAAGTGCCTTGAGTTTGAAGATTCTTCTGGTTTTTAAGATTTCTTATAGTTGAGTGCTTTTCATATACTGGGCACTTTAAAAATACACTGTTAGATTTATAATAAATATACATAACCACTGTTGCAGCCCAAGAGCTGGTATTAGTTGCCAGACATTTAAAATGAGAGATTAAAGTTATCTGATAGTTACCTGAATGCTTTTTAAATGTTCCTTTGTACAATCTTCTTAGGTCTACAAAACAGAGGTTTTCAGCCACATTGATTCAGTTAGAAAGCCCAGAATATTCTACCCATAACTTGGCTTAATCAACTCCACCACTTACAGCCTGTTTCTGTGGCTTTCAAGAACCTACATTTCGTTCCCAAGGTGGAGGGAGAACCCTGAAAAATAGGAGGGAGGTTTTCTGATTCTTTACTCTTCACACAAGTGCAAAACAATTTGCCTCAATGTACAATTTGATGTGAAAGACCCTCAGCAAAATTAATGAAATTACAAAGTACCCAAATTACAAGCTGATAACTGCTCAGATCCTTGGTGACTCCCTATACAACCACCTTCCTTAGGAACTAGATGCTGCTTCAATTTCCTCTACAAACTCAGATTTTGGTTTTATTTCAAGTCATTCTCCCAAGAAACAATATCTCTTTATCCCTTAAGATATTTTGACACAGGACCTCCATGTTGAGAGAAATGCATTCCAACACCTCAGAAAAGCAGTAGAAGCATTCAGATGACACCACCAAGAAGGCTCCTGGCCAGTCTGTGTTTCGAGAGCTACGTTAACTCGAATCATTTGAAGGTTCTCGCATGAAAAAGTAAACAGAAAGAAAGAAAAAGCAAAGCAATAAACCTTGTTCTTCTGAGTTCATAAACTGCTAAGCAAAAATATATTTAAAAAACAGCAAAGCACACAAAGCTGAAGTAGAGAAATAGAGTACCTTGATGGATATTTTGATGGGACTGATTTAAACTGTGATGAATTGAAACTTTGCCATTTAAAATTAAGCATGCTCCTGCTCTTTTCACCAAATGTATCCTCCTATCCAGTATTTTGCTATAAGGAAACAAACTCATGCATATAAGGCCTAGAAAGCTAAAGAAGGCTCAATAGGTATAGCCAAGTAGCTGATCTATTAAGACTGCCCTCCTGCCTTCATTCCATGCTTTAGAGCTGTTCTGAAAAGGGGGTGCCACCCAGATGAGGGTACAGTACTAGATACAGAGTAAAAGTGACTTCAGGGATGAGAAACTTAGGGAAGAACTTCTACCCCTTTCTCTTCTACTCCATTCTCTGGCAGAAGGCAGAGATTTCAGAGGGTATGACTAAAGGCAGAGCTACAAAATAGAAAAAATGTGGATACCTAAGTCACCAGTTGGAGTGCCACTCACTGATCAGGATCATGAGAGCAAAAAATAAATCTTAATAGGGCTGAGTTAATGTAGCTAGCATCACCCCATCTGACCCAATAGCATAATTTAGTGCTTTATTCCATGATACAACATGTGTGCATGCATTCATTCATTCATTTATTTGAGGTAATGATGATGGAACCCAGGGCCTTCACACTGAACTACATCTCTAGCCCACTTTCATTTTTTATTTTGAGGCAAGATCTTACTGAGTTGCCCAGGCTACCCTTGAACTTGCAATCCTCCTACCTCAACTTCCCAGAATGCTAGTAGTATAGGAGTACATATTAATAGCTTTTAATTTTGGTCTATTCCTACATAACAATTTGATTCTGTGATCTATTCCTGGTTTGTACGCACTGGGAAGATTTCCAAGAAACTGTCGTCTGATTTAATAAAATAGTTATTTATCTATTCTTTTCTCCGTTAATCTGTAATGGTTTAGCTGATAATAATAAGCCACTACTTTCTGATGGAAATGATTAGAATAGCCTTATGGAGAAGGTTGTAGATATAAGTTTGAATGCTGGTTCTGAATAACCCTAGGCAAGTGACTTACTGTTACCAAGCCTCAATTTCCTCACTTATAAAAGGACAATAGTACATTTTACTCTGTTTTGACAATTCATCACTAGTCTCAGAATGTGAAGAGGTAATTTTTCATCCAGTTTCAAACATATTTTTTTCACAGTTTAAATCAGTGTCCCAACAGCCCCAGTAACAATTCTGGTACTAAAGGATCTTGTATCATGCAACAGATCAGATATGCAAGTAAAAGCAGACATACCACATGTAATATGCTGTAGGCCATTTGTCTTGCCAATACTCCTGGCCCTGCTTGGACTGTGGTATGTACAATTTGATGTGGTTGCTGATTTTCTGTATGTAATTTACTGAACTAGTATCTATTGTGTCCAGGTCACTAATCCGTTTCACCAGAACAGAACACTCGTCTATACACAAAGTGTTCTCCTTCTGGCAGACAAAGAAATACTGTAGAGCTAAAGGTTTACCCTCATTGTAAAGCTCTTCGCTCTCAAATCAAAATGAAATTGAAACCATCAGTTAAGTGTAAGCTAACATAATAAGGCAATATAAAACAGTTTGGTCTTCAAGATGTGAATGATTGCTAGAAAGTACTTTCAAAGACAAATTTCCTTCTTCCAAAACAGGGTGGGGCACTAGGAAGTAAATGATGAATGGTCTTCAAATCAAAAATTCCCAACTCACAGCAAGTAATTGCAACACTCCAGCTTGGACATCCAGCTTCTGGAAGGACATATCTGGGCACTTGGAGGACGTTACCAGGTCCAGATGGCATCCTGTACAACTGTCTCCTTTTAGAAGTAAGAAATGGAGGGCCTAGTAGATTAAGTGACATGCACATGGCCACTGAAGGGTCACAATAATTTGCCATGCGGCAGTCACAAGAGTCCCTCATGCCTGCCACCACATCTGGTGTCAGCAACTGTGTCCGCCACTTCCTTTCCTTTTCCACTACACTGTCTTCTTTTGAAGACAGCACAGACATGCTTGAGGGTGACACGGGCCAGTAGCTCTGATCTGTGCTGAAATGACCTGAAGTTGTCACTGATGCTCTGTGGCACTGGTAACAGTGCCCATATCAAGGGGTGGCAGCAGCAACCCCAGAGCCTCTCTCCTGGTTCTCACTATCTCAGTACACATCCATTGTTTCCTCCCTTTGTGGGCATCTGGGCACTCAGTCTGTGATAGTGGGCAGTGCCTTCTGATGATTATTATGATCATTCTGGGTTTTTTAAAATGCTGATATATAGATATATAGATATATAGATATATAGATATATATATATAGTCCAAACACAAATAAACAAAGAACCCATTCATGTAAAGAGAAAATCCTTCTTTGTACCTTTAGGGACTCAAGTGTGCGGGATTGAGGACTGACCTCATGTGAATTAGTTCAGATATTCCATTACATTTCTATACTTTTACTTGGCCAGTTCACGGGTGAAAGTGATGAATTTGATTCTGAAGGTAAATTATAAAAGCAAAACTTCTAATGTGTAATACTTACACTTTGAGTTTAAAAATATTTAATATACATTCAAAATACACTGAATAGCATATTTACCAATCAAATGAACTTCTACATATGGGTATGAACTTTCTTGTCAACAAAAATGTACTACCTGTGTCTGTACAAAAATGTACTACCTGTACTACCTTGTGTCTCCCTTTCAACAGGGAGACACAAGTCACAAGTGAAAATTTGTTCACTGGAGTATGAATTCAGTTACTTGTAATTAAGCTTCACTCTTTTTCACAAAAGTGCCAACTTCTGAATAATTTCACCCTGCTCCTCCAGAAACCTGGTCCTGAAATCTGCTTCTAATTAACCTCCCTGTCTAGGCCCATAGCAGCCACAAAGGAAAAAGAATTCAGAATAAGTTTATAAAGTAAAATTCAAACTAAAATCTAACTCACTTGTTTGCCAAGGATTTAAAAAAAATACTCTCAACAACAAAATAAAAATTTTCAACTTTTACCAAAATATTTATAAACAGAAAACTGAACACTACTCATCAAAAGTACGGGCGTACTGACAGTGGGATCGATTTATATTTGTGCAAGCTGCTGCTACCCTTTTATAAGTTGGCATGTCCAAATATAAGAGATTGTTCTCCTTGACTACAATTGTATGCCTACCTCATTTGGCTATAAACAGATCAGAAAGTAAATATGCCAGTAACACAGGCCAAATTGACTGATATGGACTCTAAAGAATAAATATTGGAAGATTCATTAATGATCCTTTATAAAGAGACAAAAAGAAACTGCTTGGTATTAAACCCATAGTGTAATAAATTAAAAATACACATGATTCTCCCCAGTCTTACAATTCAGACTCATCAGCAAAGTTGGTTCATCCTGATAAAGGTATACGGAAGGTTTGCAAGAAAATACTTGCTATAATATAGGATAGCATTCAGTTTTTCATTCGTTCTACCTAGTGTAGGCATTCATCAGCTTATGGCTATCAGACAAAAACCAAAAATAAACATTTTGCTGTGATCTTGGCATTACTTAATTCTGTCACTCAACAGTTTCTTACTATGTGATTCTTGAAAATAGCAACAAGCTTGGTGTGGTGGCTTACACCTATAATCCCAGCATTCTGGGAGGCTAAGACAAGAAAATTATAAGTTTGAGCCCACCTTGGGTAGTGAGACCCTGTCTCAAAATAAAACATTAAAAAGGAGCTAGGGCTGGAGCTTAGTGGGAAGGCACTGGTTCCATCCCCAGCTCCCCCATTCCCCTGGGCCAAACCCCTGATGGGACCTCAGTGGAATCTGCATAATCCATCCACTGTATGAAATAGAAAAAACCTATCCATGGTGATTCACTACTGCTATGGCTTGGGTATGTTCTCCGAAGAGCATGTGTTAAAGGCATGGTCACTGGCTGTGGGACGACTTGGAGGTGATAGAACTTCAAGGCGGTATGGCCCAATGGAAGGGACTTAGGTCACTGGGTCCATGACCTTGAGGGGGATTTGGGGACTCCAGGCCCTTTCCCAGCCACCATGAGGGGGACAGACCTTCTCTGCCCCATATTCCCACTGTGGTGCACCGTGACACCACAGGCCCAAAGCAATAGGACCAAGCAACCATAAGCTGAATCTGCTGAAATTCAGAGTCAAAATAGTTTTCTTTCAGCATAGAAATAGAAGACAGAAGAACAACTATGTTAACTATCCTGTATATACATACATACAAAATTTCTCCTTCTTTCCCTTCTCTTTTCCCACATCCCAGAAGCCCGACCAGTATTGCATGTCTATATCTGTTTTCATGAGAAGCCACTTTGAAGATATCAATATGTAATACAACCACCATTGTTAATTCCCTACCACTTTGTTTGTAACTCTGTATTGTCTGTATTGTGCTTGTGATATGTTGTAAAATGTTGTATGTCTGTTAATGTTTCCCTCCTTTTATCTTTAAAATAAAAAAAATAAAAGTTCAAATAAAAAATTAAAATAAAACAAAATAAAGTTTTCATCCTTTCAGGTCAATTACCTCAGCTATTTTGCCATAGTGAAGGAAAGCTGATTAACACAACTGGGTTCTCACGCATAGCAAGGGACAATAAAAAGTGATTCAGCATGTGGGAACAATGCCATCACTGACAAATTTAGATTGCTTCCCTGTAAGATATGGAAAGAGAATTCTTTTTCTCATTAACGCTGTCTTCTTTAAAAATGGGAAACTCTGGCCAGGGTAGTGCAGTTTGCATATGGCACTGCACACACTGGTGTTCTTTTCCTGTGGAGCTCAGTAAAAATGTCAGCAATTTAATTTCCAGGTGTGGCTCCAATTACTGCTGGGGGGTGCGGCAGCAGGGTGCTGAGGGGAGAGCAGGTAGAAATCATCACCTGTGCAAAGCCACTGAGCAGCTAAAGAGGATCTGATGTACTTTATATTTTTTTAACAAGTTGCCATCAAAGACTAAATGATTCTGAAAATCAATTTTGTTTCATTAAAAGCACTGTTCCCATCTATGGGTCTCCAGTTTGACACACATGGAAGGCGGGGTGTGCCACAGTCAGTGGTTGGCTTTGCATTCATTCACTGAGGAGTTCTAAATTTTAAATATCCTACAGTTACTAAATGAAACGCCTTTCCAGTTCAAAAATTGTCATAAAGCTACTTTGTACAAAAGGAGTGACTCTTTATCCAAACATCTGCAGAACAAATTACTTTGCATTCAAGTGCGAGCTGAGCCAGGTGACACAGGCAGGAAAGGCTTGACCTCAGTTTGCTCATTCAGGTCTCATCAATTTACCCTAATAAGCCTCCAACCAACACTCATAATTGCCTCCTTTAAAAACTGCAATCCTATTTAGACACATTTTCACTTTTCCAAGCACTTGCTTTAGGCGTAGAGGTGCATCTGACATTATATGGTCAAAATAATCCTCAAGAGGTGCCTGATTTTTTAATTGAACAATTTAAATATACAGTGCAGAGTACTCATTATTTACAGAAACCCAAGGAGACCCTTTTTTGTAAAGTTGCCTTTTGTAGTATGAACATGCAGCCTTCATTTATCTGCCTCATAATTCCAGTGTTCCTATATCAAGAATTTCTAAAAAGAGCCTAGCATAGCACCTGGCAACCAACAGTCATTCAGTAGATGTTTGAGTTTAATGATCCTGCTGCAGTTTCAGGAATCTTCAAAACAATTCACGGTATAACATAATGCACCTAGTCACAATCTGTAAAACTATGCATATATATATGCTATGACCTTGAAACAATTCAGGCAAATTAGAGCACTTCCCTTGGAATTTTAGGATTCTACAGGAATCTACAGATTGAGTTCACCAGCAAATCAGCATTCACCTAGATCCCTTCATGCCATGAAATCCCAAGAGGATGATTCTAAAGTCTATGCTGCACAGATCTGTAAGGAATCAATTTCCAGGTCCCTCATTTCTATGTATAATTCCTGCAGCTGAGGCTCCTGCTAGGTTTTATCATCTCTTTTCCCATGCAAAACCCCTGGAGCAACCAACAAGGAGAAAAAAGAAGTAAGAAGTCTTCAAAGCCTAGTTTAATCACAGCACTTTACCTACCATTTCCATTTCATTAAGCAATACATTGTTAGCTTTTTTTATTTTCATGTAATGATTGTTTATAAAAAGCTATTATTAATTCACATATTTCATACTAACGATAATTACAGATAACCCAATACAGAGGGAGAATTCTTAGAACTTAAAAACTAAGGAACCTGAAAATAAATATAGTTCAATTAATATTTATACTGTTGTGGGACATATGATAGGGTCATTAATAAGAGATTTTCAAATATAAGATAATTATTCTATAGTGGAATTAAAGTAGAGTTCCCTACTACTACAGAGGAACTTATTCCTATTATTTTTAAAAGGATATGATACATCAACTCAAAATATTTTGTTGCATACCTTAAAAAGAGATACACATTCCATTTTAAATTATCAACATCTGCAATGCACCACACAAAAACCATAACTTTCACCTGGCTAAAATTAAAACAGTAGCTTTATAATGGAGAATCTGGAGTGTGCTACTTTAACCCAGGACCTAAATCAACAGGCTGGCTGGGATGCAACTGACATCCTGTGTGCTTCACATTCAAGACATACATGGGAGACACGACCACTCTTCTCTGATGTTCCTGCAAAAGAGGCACAACCCTGATCTGGTCCTGAGGACATTTCTGACAGACTCAAGTTGTGGGACATTCTATACAGTATTTAACCTTGACTCTTAAAAATATCAAGGTCATGAAAGCAAAGAAAGGTGAGGAATTCTGGATTACTCTAAAACAAGAAGGTAGGAAAGATGATACCCTATGTACACAGACAAGTGGTAAAATTTCAGTATAAAACTTAAAGTAGACCATGTATTTTATCTGTGCTAAAATTCCTCATTTTGATAGTTGTACTACCACTGTGTTAGAAATTGTCTTTGATTTTAGGAAATGTGTGCTGACATATTTAAAAGAGTACTTTTTAATGGTTCAGGAAAAAAAGACAGACAGGACAAAGCAAAGCTAAAAAAATTAACAATTAATAAATGTGGGTAAAGAGTATGTGGGAGGTTTTCGCACTACTTTTGAAATTCCCCATGAGTTTGCAATTAAAATACAGTCTACCTATCAAATTAAACAATGAGAATGGCTACATGATTTTCTTAAATTTTATCGGGGAAATCAATCAAAGCACTGGAAATGCTGCATATCCTGGATTTTTTTCTATCCAGGCTCCTTGTCAGTGATGTAGTTTCTGTTCTCCCGAGTGTCCCCTGCTCACACATTTCCCAGCAATGAGGTCTGTGGGCTCAATTTCATTATCTTCCGCCTCAATTTGGCTAACAAACTGACACTTTCTGTCTGTCATTTTTTATGAAATAGTAAAGAAAGTGCCATTTTCTGTTTGAAAAGCATGAACTGCTTTGCCTGGAAAAACAATGAATTCATTAAGTTTAAAGATTAATAATATATATACATATAAATTACAAATGTTATATCTATATACCTGTATATCTGAATTTGGAGTATATAGATATAGTTACTTTGAATATACCTGGTAAAATAGATTATAATATTGAAAGTTCTCTATAAAAAGAATGAAATGGGTCTACATTTGTATTCTATATTTATTTAACATGTAGTCTCCAGAGTGTATGGGGCATATACTCCATTTATCCCAACTTCCGGGGAAAGCAGCTTTTGGCAGACAGGAATGCTGGGAAAAATGCATTTAGGTAGAGAAATTGACTAATTAAAACTGAGGAATTAGCCAGGTCAGTCGCCTGTCCATAGTTCCACACTGGATTATGCTGGGTTGGGTGGAATTTTCTGTATGGAATTTGGTCCACATAGATATATGTCTAGACATACATATATACATACATACATACATACATATGGCACAATATATCCATAGGCAAAACATAATACATAAATATATAAGTGTGTATATTATTTTACACCAAATCAGGCAAGAACCAACACCAAAATCATTCCAGAAACCACATTCCTTATGTCTTTATCAATACAAAAGAGTTAATGTAAATAGAAGAAGTAGTTACCTGCAAAAGTAAAGTTTGTCTCAGGTCACTGAGATGAACCTTAAGCCAGATAATTCAAGCTCAGAGACAAAACGTACAGCTAACAATATCTATAAAAATCTAAAGTAAATATCAAAAGAAAATTGATGCTGAAAGTCTGTCGGTCTATAATACCCAGAATTTCATAATTAGAAATCAAACCCTGGCTTGTAAATGTTCATAAAAGCTTCTAACGTCTTTTCTTTCAAATGGCACAAAATAAAGAAGCACTCTGTTCCCACTGACCTCTCAGGGCTCTTGCTGAAAGCATACCAGTTTCAAGTGGAGCAGCCAAGATAACAGTTCAAAGTGTTGCTACTCCTAAAAGCTTGACTCAGAAGCACCCATGAAAACACCTTTCCAACCAAGTTCACTTTGTCTGGTAGGTGCCAACCTAAGAAAATCTGCACAGAAAAGTGAGTCCTCAGGTGCTACTTACAACAGCTGCAAGCCAAACATTTCCAGTTGGACATATGTCAGGCTGTTGAAATAGAAAATAAAGCCTGCAGTGGATGGGATAGGGATATGGACCACATTATCCACTCACACAGAAGATACGGGAAGAGGAGGCTTAGGAGAAAGTGGTCAGAGGACTGAGAGGAGGTATAGCATTGGAGCTAAAAAGTGTGGTCTAAAAATCCTCTGGTCAGAAAAGCTAGAGTAGGTCTCTGAAGGAGAAAGAAGAGGGAGACTACACCATTCTTTCCAGTGAGCCCTAAAAAGGAAGGTCACTGACAGAAACAGCCATGGATGTCACCATACCAGCACAGGGTTTGGATATGGGATGTGCTCTGTCTCTCCTAGAATTGGTCTGAGCTCCACAACTGTAATTTTGACAATAATGTTACATCTGAGAAGAGGACCAAGAGAGATTTTCTAACAAAGATTAAAAGCTCCAGGTTAAAGGGAAGAAAAGAAAAACTGAACTTAGTTTGAACTAGTGTCCTTGGAAGAGACAGAAAAAAGGGCAGAATGCAGGAAACCTTAATCAGTATCTACTTGCTAAATGTCATAGATCATTGTGAAAGAATTCTGTAACTCGTACTTTGACCTGAGCAACTTTACAAAATGGAAAGGACACCGTATATTAATAAATGAAAATCTGTTACCACCTATAGAAATAGCAATTACTAAGCCAAGCAGTATGAACGCATATTTACTAAGTGCTAAGGGGAAAAAATGTATCTACAAAGTTGAAGTGGTAGAAAACAAGCCCACCAAAATAAAGAAGCCTATATGTCACTGAGTCAATGGATGCTGGCAGATAAACAGCCAGTATAAACATAGGGATGCTTTACTATGAAACTGGATAAACATCTTTATGTTGAGACGTGATATCTGCTGCAAAGCTCGAACACTGTAATCCCCAGCAAAAGCAAACAATAATCTTCTTTACTGAAAAGTCTTGGGGGACAATACATCTAAGAAATCACTTCTCCAAGTTTAAAATGTATTTTTAAAATGTTGGGCAGCAAAAAAGGACTGACCGCTCTTTTCCTTTAGCATTAATTTGTTCAACTGCTCTAGATACAAATCTTTCTTTGTTTAAAAATTTATTGCAGTTTCACCTTTCCTAAGAAATGAAAATTGCAACTGTTGAGTAAACAACTTGTAAAGCCACCTATTTCCGTTGACACTTAGTAAGTCCTTTGTTCCTTGCATTGGATTTCTATTTAGTGACTTCCCTTGATATGTCAACAGATCCTAATTGATGTCTAGATTACAACCCTTATTGGGAACAAGGGAAAAGACTAAAGTAGTCCAACTCCACTGGAGAATGAAAAGCCAAGTGGGGCTATATTGCATTTTTTTTTTTCATTTTGATCTGGAAAACAAAAGATTAGGAGGGGGAATCAGAGAGAATCAATTAATGTGAAGCATCTCCTATGTGCCTGGCCTACTGCTCAGTACTACACAGGGTCTTCCTCACAGAGTTTCTAAGGTAGTTCTATTATACGTATTTTACATCTTGAAAGCTGAGGCTTATAGTAGCCTAGTGAACTAAAGCTAAGGTTCAAATACCAGCTCTGCTGCTTACTAGGTGTGTGACATCAGTGAGTTATCTGATTATCCTGAGATTGTTTCCTTATCAGTAAAATGGGAGTGGGTATCTTTGAGGGTCACTCACTTTTGAGGATTATGTGCCCATGAATGGCATATTATAGGAATTCAGCAGATGGGAGCCATTACTACTACAACCTGTACTAAGGCTTCCGTCTACCTCCAACTCCACCCAGGATTGTGTCGCTGACTTCTCTGCCCTGATATATGCCCTGAGACTTCATTTGAAGATGCATTTCCAGAGTTCCCTCACTGAATGCTTCTGGTTGGGCCTGGTCTTTGGGAGGCACCAACACAACCAGAGGCCACGGTCAGGATAAGAGAAGAGAAGGTATTTCTTGTCCACTCCCTTCTTCCTATGAGGTGTATTTTCAGATGATGACTGTCCTTTCATAACTCCAGCTCCTGTCAGGAGGCCCCTCTCCCACAATTCCCACTTTCTTGCAGTGCTAATTCCTCCCTTGAACCTCCAGGGCTAAGGAGAGCAATACTTCCCATTAGAGTAAGTGCCATGGGCGTCCGACAGCTTTTGGTGATTGTTTTACCCCACTCAATGATTATGAGGACAACTTTCATCACAATCTCTTGAACTGTCTGGATAAGACACCCAAGTGGAAAAATCATACCCTGGTAGATAAATGACTCAGCCACCACCTTGATCCTTTGCTAATGCTTTACAAAGTGCTCACCTGCCAGGGGAAACTAAACTGTGAAGGTTATTTATGATCAAATATTTTTGAATAACCACTGAGAAATCCATCTGTTGAGTGACCTTTTTTGTTTGTTTTACTTCGTGAGACAGGGTCTCACATTTGTAGTTCAGGTTTGCCTTGATCTCACTATGTAGTCCAGGCTGGCCTTGAACATCTAGCAATCCTTCTAACAGACTTAGCCTCCTGAATGCTGGGAGTATAGGCATGTGGCACCTTGCCTGCTCCTGGCAACTGATCTTTAAGATATTTAAAATGCACTATCTCTTTAATTACACAGGTTGGTCCAAACCTAGTCCTGCAAGTACCGCCAACTACACTCTACTTTTCATTGTGGTAAATGTCAATGTGACTTTATTCTAAGAAAAAAAAAAGAAGATGGGAGACTTCACAGAACTCTTAAAGAAAATCTCCCTAAGTGTACCCAGTAGAGTATTTTTTTGGTCCTCCTGAAACTGTTCATCACAAGCTTTCAACCTCTGGAACAATCATTATAAAAATACCACCAGAGTCATTTTGCAAAACATCATTTTCAACCATATTGAAAACAAGACTTGACAGAAGCCACTTCAGTAGGTCTCATTTTCCCCCCAACAGTTCTAAGTATAATTGCTAATCAATCCACAAGGCATAAGTAAGCATGTAATTACTCAGTTAAAGAGTAATTATATGGGTATTTGTTTGTACCCTACAAGCTCAAGGGATATTGGATGCTTTATCCAAAAGGGGCGTATTGTATGTTTCCAAAGGTTCAACTTTGTGTTTGCTTCAGTGTTTCCCTTTTGCTGTTTCTGCAGATTTTTTTGACAGCTTTTGTTTTGGTGCACAGTTCTGCTGTGTGAAGTTTAGGCCCATTAGATGAAATGTTTCGAGTAATGTGCCAAAGTGTTTTCACGTGACTGTGTAATCAGTTTTCGTGATTTGAAGCAATTTTATGAGTGACCCCACATTACCAGTGAATCACTGCAAATTTCCCACTTTGGAATTGAGCAATAAAACAGTGGTCTTTACAATTACTGGTCATCAAGAAACTTCAAGCTGGCAAGGCAGGTCCAGAGTGTGAGCACCGCGATCCTGGCAGTTTGCCACACTCAGTAATTATATTCTGTCAATCTTAATTCTCAGCTGCAGTGTCAGCTGGATGCACAAGCTTTACCTACTTCCTGCTCTGAGCTTTGTACCACACACCCACACAGCTGCAGAGTTCCACTGCAGATGCTGGGGCATCCCACTGCTGATTCAGTGATGACTTAGGAAATGTATTGGTCACCTTTCTGTTGCTGGGACACAAGACCTGACATCCACAATTGGAAGGAGAAAAGGTTTGTTTTGGCCCATGTTTGCAGAGGTTTCGGGTCATGGTCTGCTGGCTCCGGTGCACAAATAGTATGGCAGAGGAAAGCTATTCACCTCACAGGAGCCAGAAAGCAGGGAGATCAGGAAGGGAGCCAAAGACAGAGGAAGGAGCTGGGGACAGAGTACATCTCCCAAAGGCACACCCCTAGTGACCTACTTCCTCCAGCTTGGCCTCACCCCGTAGAAATACCTTCTGCTGGGAACTCTCCCATGAGGTTAGCGGCCAGAGATTCCAACTGCCTTCTGAAAACCCCACCTCTGAACACAAGAGACTTTGCAGGGACATTCTGGATCCAAATCATAATATAAACAGTTAGAAAGAAGAGGCCATGAGTTCTGTTGCAGTCTCAAGGATCCATGAAGATATAGGTAGCCTCAGCCATGCTTCCTTGCCATCTTGGACACACAATCTATTCATCCAGATATACATAACCTTTATGTCAAGATGTCTCTGTATTCTCCTCCTTCTTTCCCAGTTGTCAACTCTACCTAGCTCTCTGGTTCTTGGTTAGAACACAGTAGATGCAAATATTTGGTAAATGAGAGAGTAAAGGAATACATAAATAGATGAAAGGAGGAATGAATGAATGAATGAATGAATGAGTCTCCTTATATGTTCCAAAACAGTTCATTGCCCACCTACAGCACTCTGTAGATGCCCCATACCAAATAGTATGGGCATCCTGCACCCATCAGACCCTACTTGATTCACACATCGTCTGGGAACCTATGATGTGACTCCACTTGGCACCCCTGATACCTCCACAAGTGCAAAAATGCTTGCTCCTGACTTGCCTTATGCCAGTGCTACATCAGTTTCATTCTTCATGCCGGACTGACTGCAATTAGCTACCTCAGAAGAATGAACAACAGGCATGGAATTCCTCAGGAAACAGTCACTGTTTGCGTGAGAGACTTAAACACTGTAGTCTCGTCTGGGTGCTATAATTCAAACTTAAGACGACCAGTCAACGTATACCCATATTAGTTTTCAGAGAAATTGTTTGAATTTAGAAAGAATGGTAGATACAGTTAAAAAAATGGTACCAAGCCAAAATACCAGGAGAAAAACAGCAAATCTGACATGATAATACCAACAGAATCATGGAATTGTTTCTGTTTAGAAGGCAAGTATAACACAGAAAGTTCAGCCCTTTTGTCTCTAAAGCTAAAGCAACTCAGAATCAAGAAAGGAGGTTCCTAAGCCAGTCACAGACCTAATGAGAAGCAGGCCTGGGCCTCACAGATGACTTCCGACTCCCAAGGCTGGCAGAAGGTAGAGGGGAAAAGAGATGAAGTGAAGTGAATGGTTTCATGCCAAACCAGGGAAGTGAGAAGTAACCAAACCTTTGAAAACTGATGTTTGTCTCCTGCTGGAACCACTGTTCTGTATCAGGAGTATTCCTTTCACTGATAACTATGTAGTGTCCAGTAGTCCAGGGTTTGCCAAAGGGCAGAGGACATCATTTCTCTGTTATGTTGAATTGTATCTCCCAAAGATTCATATGTTGAAATTCCAGCCCTGAATGCCTCAGGTTGTGAGTGTTTTCACAGAGATCTTTGAAAAAGCAATGAAGTTAAAATGAGGCCACTAGAGTAGGCTTAACTCAGTATGAGTGGTGTCCTTGTAGACATCAGTGAGGTACAGGCATAAGAAGAGACAGCTAGAGGTGGCCATCTGCAGACCAAGGAAGAGACTGAAGAAGAAACCAATGATGCCAACACCTTGATCTTGGACTTCCAGCTTTCAGAACAGGAGAAAATAAATTTCTGTTGTAGAAGCCCTCAGTCTGTGGTGTTTTGCTTATGGCAGCCTTAGCTGATTAATACATCCTCAAATCCCACTGCAAAAGACTCCAATACTGCTGAACCATGGCAGTAAAAAGGGGCTATCCCAAGTGAAACCACTGGGCTAGGGCCAGATTAGAAGCAAAGTCCTACCTTCACATCTAGCCAGCCATTCTGCTAGAGCCCAAAGCAGGGGAGATCTGCTTCATTATGAAGTTTCAGGTCAATTTAGGAACTGGAGATGAATGGCTCAGGAAATAAGTAATTTTTGGAAGTCATATTTAATTTGAAGAAACATACACCATGCAGATGATTTAAATTATGATTTAATTTCCACCTGCTAATATAATTATGAGGACTAATCTGAATACAAGTACTTTGAATTTACCTACTACGTGATGAATTTCCAAGGGCTTCAGTATATCCTGGGTAGAAGGACTGCTATGTGTTTTTTTTTTCTGTATTTCATGAGAGCTCTGGGTTAGCTGTCTAGGAAATGATCTGCAACCATGCTTTCACCCTCCTGATCAAAACCATAATTACACTTGTGACACCTTACTGCCTGACTCTATTGGTTTCCTGTTGCCACTGTCACAAATTACCCTAAACTTAGTGGTTTAACACAAGATAAAAATCCTTATCTTACAGTTAGGGAGGCACAAGTCTGTGATGGGCCTCACAGGGCTAAAGCCAAGGTGTCAGCAAGGCTCTGGGGGTGGCTCTAGGATAAAACCTGTTTCCTTGCCTTTTCTAGTTTCTAGAGATTGCCCGCCTTCCTTGGCTATGGCTTCTTGCACCATATTACAGCCAGCCATCTTCCAAAGTGTCTGGCTCTCTGACACACCTCTCTTCCTCCCAAGAGAAGCCTTGAGACTACACTGGGCCCATCTGGATAAGCCAGGACAATCTCTCCACTCGAGATACTTAATCACATGTGTAAAGTCCCACTTGCCACATAAGGTAATATTCACAAATTTCAGAGATTCCAGTGTAGACAACTTTGAAGAGTTTAACCACCAAAATATTGATTCTTAAGGCTCTGAAAATTCTTTTTCCCCTCTGTGGTTCTAAGCGAAATTAAGCCCAGGGCCTCGTGCATGTCTGGAACAGATCCTTACACTGAGCTACATCGCTAGACCAAGACTTTAGTGCTTAAAGTCTTTTCTTCTCTATAAAACTATTATACATGAAAAAATACTGAAGTTTAAGGTATTTTAGTAACTATACATGATTTAATCTATACCTACTAACTCAACTTTTAGTAACAAGTTATGTCAAACTACAGTTGAGAATATTATTATAATACTACCTATTTAAACCTGGCCATAGTAAGTATACTAAAGAATTTTAAAACTCTTAAATTCTGCATTTATATATTTGTATAGATGCAAATTTATAGATTTTTTTAATCTTGTAGAATTTATATTGAGAGATGAGGTTATAGATAGATTTTGACAATATATATCACCTCACTTAATTGGTCCACTTCATATATTTTCATTGCAAAAATTTATGCTGACCAAAGTTCATATCAAATTAATCTGCTTTTTACTGAAATGTTTTGATAGATCTATGAGTTTAGAGCAAATCTCTCCGGATTTTGATCATAATATTTTTAGTCACTAAGAATAAAGACTTTCTAAACTATGATCTATAATTTACCGCACAACCTCAAATAACAAAATGTTGGCAGTGCTTTAGCTTTAATAGTATGTCTTCTTTTAAAGCACGGTTCCTAGACAACCATGTTTCTTTTCTTAGCTGAAGTAGATGATACTTATTTTCACCATATATAGCTGTATGTCTCTACATATGTGTCTACAGATAACTCGGAAAGTGTTTGTTTGCCTGTATCTTTTGATAATATCAGAGCAACCTAGATTCCTTTAGATCCAAGAGTTAAAAATGAGATAGAAAAAAGTCTTGCATCTTACAAATGAAAGTGAATAGAATATTCTTTGAGCATAGTTTACAATTGAGAATTTGTCCTAGGTTTTTAATCCTATAGAATTAAAAAACTGAAACAACCATTCTCAAGGGAATTTATTTTTGTCAGTATATTATAAATCACCTATTCTATGTCCTCAGATAACCCTCCTCTGGCAGCATGATGAAGCTTAGTCACTGGTGCCTAAGGTCCCCTCTGAAGACAGACTGAAGCATTGTGCTTTCCCTCAACCAATGTCCATGCATAGTTGGGGGAGACTAAGTTTCTCCTCCATGGACTAAAGGCACCCCTGGAGTATTCCTCAGTTAGACTCTGATGTGGCAGGTTGCAGTCATGGTCCCTACTAGACAGAGAGCACTACCACAGGGGGTCACACTGAGGGTCCTGGCTTTAAGATATCTCTCTAAACTAGCACATCAGTGTGAGTTAAAAAGAATGAAAGACAGTTCCATCTGATATTCATCTGATCATGCTCGCTTTGGCAGCACATATATTAATATTCACCTGATCATTTTGTTCTGGAAGTGATTACTGTAAGTTATGTGGGGAATTTAATAATGAATTCCTGTAATTCAGCTGGTCATGACAATAAACTGTCAATAGCCTTCAAAACAAAAGATGATGAAATGATAAAGATAAGTATAACACATAAAATTGGCATACTTCATTAGAACCAATAAGTGCAACAACTCTAATGAATGAAGCATCAAATTGAAAGTTCTACATTATTTTTTGTTCCTTTTCTTCATATAGTCAGAAGTTAATTGGTTCTGTTTTTTTAAAAAAAAAAAAAATCTGAGTGACAAGCTAAAACCAACACAATTTAAAAGAAGCTTGAGAACAACACGTAAGAAACTGCCTCACTGGAGCCAAGAAGCAACTCACTGTATTACTGTAACAATTATAAAATCTAAATGGCAAGTATAAGGATGTTCATTATTCTAATATTTTAATTTGCCTGTAGACTTGAAAAAGTTCAAAATCTAAAGTTGAAAATAAAATAGAAAAGAAATCATTCATAAGATCCTTCTAAATAGCTTATGAGAACTTGACATAAATTTTAGGCGTTCAAGTTAGTTCATCTCTCCATGTTCAGTTCTTTTACTGGAAAGCTTTATATGACACCTAATTCCTGAAAAAATGGAAAGTCACACTGTTCCACACCTCTTCTGAATGAACAAAATGTAACCGGTGCAGAATTAAATTCTTTAGGGAAAGTTCCTTTTGCATATCATGTTGTACTGACGTGTATTGGAGCAACAATCTGAACTTACCACCCTTTCCATGTAACTTTCTTTATCATACTGTCTTTAAGTCAGAGTACAAATTACTCCAGGGCCAAATGATGACACAAACACCTCCCAATTGGCCCCTGTTACTCACACTGAAAGATGGGTACGGTAAACATTCTAATGCCTACACACTCCTCAGTGAATTCAAATTTCCCAGGAGAATGAATGATCAAGAAAGTCTTACAAAGCCTTGTATATAAAAGGAAGGAAATGAGAGCCAGAGGAGGAGAGGGTAGGAGTCCAGGAAGGAGTTACTGACACAGCCTTTACTAAAGATCAATTTATGGATGATTCCCTAACGCACTGCAGGAAATCCAGTACAAAAGGAAATGCATGCCACTGAAACATGCACGCCATTTATTATCACACCTGATGACCCAGAAGTTTTGTTGTT
The DNA here is from genome assembly GCF_000276665.1 of Chinchilla lanigera. Lineage (NCBI taxonomy): Eukaryota > Metazoa > Chordata > Mammalia > Rodentia > Chinchillidae > Chinchilla > Chinchilla lanigera. Next base: position 32,979,595 of record NW_004955410.1, read on the forward strand.
TTCAGAAAGTGAAACAAGTGCTCTGCAAAAGTAAAAAGAGAAGCAAAAAGCACATGGTATAGGGAAAGGACACTCCCAGTGCTGCACTGATGCAAGGTCCCAAAGCAGTATGCAAATCCGTCTGCACTTCATTCACCAAGCACGAGAGCTAAGCAACAAATTAGAAAACCTTCTGACTTATCACTTCAACATTTACCTTACTGATCAAACAGAATAAAAAGATGAGCATCTCTTGGCAGAGGAGCCAAGAATGTCTCTGGTGGCAAACTTCATTCTCTACACCTGCCTGCCAATCCCTCTTCTCCATCCTGTCCCTAGACAGACTACCTTCCCTTCTGACTGCTTAACAGTCCCCAAGGAAGCATTTCATTTTTGCCTTTTTAGGCAAACCTCAGTGTCCAGCACATGGCCATCCCAAGTGGCTAGACTCAGTTCAAAAGAAAAAACACTGGCAGGACTAAGTGACTCAACCATACAGAAAGTTGAAATAGAGATCAGATGATGCATAAAGTTTGAGGAAGGGAGAAGGGGGAGGAAGAAGAGAGAGAAAAGAGAAGAAAAGAAAGGAAAAGAGACTGCAGAGGAGGGAAGGGAAAGGGAGGGGAGGGGAAAAACAAATACAGCCTGACCTGATGGTAATAAGTTCCAGCTCCCAACAAAGAAAAGAAGTGATCTCACTCAATAGTCTGTTTTCAAGAATTATCTTTCCAGTCTGGAGAACAGGTTGGGCATCCCATATCTAAAATGCTTGAGTCCCAAAGTGTTTCAGATTTGAGGTTTTCTGAACACTAGAATATGTGCATATAAAGTGAGATATCCATGGAATGCGACCCAAGTGTAAACACAAAACTCATATATATTTATATACAACTGAGGTGATTTTTATACCATATTTTTAGTGTGCTTGTGTTTCAACTGTAAATCACCACATGAAGTCAGGTGTGGTATTTTCTGATTATGGCATCAAGTCAGCCCTAAAATGTTTCAGATTTTGGAGCACTTCAGATATCCAATTTTTGGATTAAGATGTCAAACTGTCCTAGGTCCTTCCAGGAGACAAATATTAAACCAAACTCTGTGAGGAGAAGAGATGAGACAAATGGAGAGGGGGTTAGAGGAGAGGTCTGGCTAAGTACCAACATAACTGAAAAAGCCGAAATACCTACAATGGCTGGAAAACACCTTGCTGTCTCACACTTAACCTGGAATTTCAGAAAACTTCTCCAGGGAATGAGTGAGGGAACAAATGCACAAACTCTTCAAATGGGTTTGGGAGTTCAAGCAAGGCTGGGGTGTGGTGAGAAGATCCCAGGAAAAGAGGAAACGAGGGCAGCAACTTTGAGGCATCACGGATGATGAACTACACCCGGATGACACCCTTTCAATCTCCCCTTCTCCCATAGCACCCTTCACTTCTTGCTCCTCCTTCCCTTTTGGAATCTCTTTCCCACTTTATTTTCCAGATTCAAAGGTCTGGATCCAAGAACCTGTGATCAGAAGGCCCGAACATCAAAACTTCAGTGTTGCCCTTTGTAAATTCTTAACAACATTTTAAAAAGGGGTCCCAAATTTTCACTGTGCACTGGAACCTGCAAATTACTTACGTAATCCTGCCTAGAAGATTTAGACATTCACCAGTCTGGGTGGAGATTCTGGAAAAATAATTACTGAAGAAGGTTACCTTCTCTTGAAACTTATTTATATGCAGATTCTCTGTTACCTCAGCTTATAGAAACATCGACTGCTAAATTAAATGCTGACACAAATGATAGGAACATACCTCACTTTTTGCCTCTGAGAAATCCAGTAAACAATGAAAGCCCAAGATCAGGAATCGTCAAGGTTAATAAAGACATTATCCTTCTGACCAGCAGTTTGCCATATTTCCCACCCCAGGTAGATTCCTCAGCTACCTTGAAAGAAAGATAACCTTTACTTCAAAATGCTAAAGAGGTAAATGCGGGGAAACAATTATCATATATTTAAAATAAAAACACTGGGAAACTGCTGTCCATATACCACTGTGTCATGAACACAAAATTTCTTTTGTGAAGATAGATTTACCAGCCTAGGGACAAGAGTCAACAGTTGACCACCACACTCATGAAAGAAGACCCCCTGCAAGTCCTCACACGGAAAGGGAGATTTTTCTCTTGATTCTCCTTTGTTTAGGGTTCTATGAAAACACAAAAGTATCCTATATCACAGTTTTAAAAATAGCAAGGCTGTTTACATAATCTGGTAAATTTATGATTGACTCCAAAATAATGATTTTCTAGAAAACTTGAGAATTCTTTCTATGTCCAACAACAACAAAAAAGTTGAACTTTTTTTTAAAAATGTGAACTCAAGTCCTTGCTCTACCCCTTCTCTTTGTACTTTGCTCCTCATTTATGTAACAGGTAGAATAACACTGGCCAACTCTCCTCACAGTGAGGGCATAGTAAGTTCAATGATGCCCCCCTCCCTAATATTCGTGTCTACCTGAAAACGCAGAGTATGACTATACTATTTTCTTAAGGCTTTCTATACTATTCTATACTATTCTATACTATTCTATACTATTTTCTTAAGGCTTTCTATACTATTTTCTTAACAGATTACCACAAACTTGGTGGCTTAAAATTATAAAAATCTACTCTTTTACAGTTCTGGAGACCATAAGTCTAAACTCAAGGTATTGGTGAGAACATTCTCTGAATGTTGTTGAGAAGAATTTTTTCCTAGCTTCTGGTGGCTCCAAACAAACCTTCCGGTTCAAAGCAGGAAATGACCAAACTCTCATCCTCCTACTTCATGTGTCTTCATCTGTTTATATTCTCTCCTCTTCTTTGAAAGATCCCAAAGGTTGGATTTAGGTCCTGGTCTAATCCAGTATGACCTCATGTTGACTAATTACATCAATAAAGACTCTATTTTCAAATAAAACCACATCCTGAGTTGCTGGACAGACATAAATTTGGGGGGAACATTACCTTACTGCAGTGATCTTATTTGGAAACCAGATCTTTACAGACACATTTAGTTGAGGATCAAGGTGAAACAACACTAGATTAGGGCAAGCCCTAAACTCTCTGCGGGTATACTTATAAAAGAGTGACAGGGCTCAGAGAGAAGGCCACATGAAAGAGAAGGAAGAGACTCAGATGATGTGGATCTTAGGAGAATAAAAGGATCACAAAAAAGCACCACAAGCTAGCAAGAGGCAAGGAAGGATCCTTCTGCAGAGCCATTAAAAGGAGCATGGTCTTAATACCAGCTCAATTTTGGACTTCTGGCTTCCACATCTGTGAGAGAAGTAAATTTCTGCTGCTTTAAATCATGCAGTCAATGGTAATTTCCTACAGCACTATGAAACTTGTGTCTCAGCACTGAGAGACTAGAGGAACTAAGAGACTAGAGCTGTAGTTATTGCAGTGAAAATTGATTCTAACACTTACAGGAGCTTTCATTTAAAACAGAAAAGTAGAAACCTATCGGTTTCAAGGGAAACTTCAAACCTATGTCACTTAATGTCAGCACTGACACAAAGCAAAGGAATATGAATCAGTTATTTAAATTCTATTCCACCTCTGCCTTAAGAGAGTTGTATGAAAGAAACTTTGTATGGATTAGGATTAAGCTACTGCATATTTCCTTTATTTATTTATTTATTCATTCATGTATTTATTTACTTAGTGAGTACAGTTTATTAAAGAGACCTTTAAAATGTTTATCAGTAAATCCCTGCTAAAGAAACAACCAGCTCTTCATAAACCAAGGATTCTTGAGGAAATCAGGAAAAGTAAACAAAAATGCAAATGCAAAGTGCAATTCAAAAGATTTATTCCCAGTGGTGTTTAGGAACCAGAACAGGATGGAGGCCCACCCAGCTGAGCTCAACCTCTCAGTCTCCTCTTCCAGTAAGTCTCTGAGTCAAATCCTTCCATGGCCACTTCCTCTGGCACAGTGGAAGACATTATAGAGACTTGAAACTTCTAAAACAGCCTGAAAAGAAAGCCACACCCAGGCCTAAAGGGAAATGAATGAACTTGGAAACTAGGAAAATATCTACAGGTAGAATCTCTTCACGGAGCTTTGTTCTCTTGAATCTTATCTTTGCAAAAATATACAGATGAAATGAACAGACAGGATCTTGGAAAGCAAACTATCATTTTTCCTAATGAAATGAACTTATTTGAGCATTACTGGGTTTTGTTTTTGTTTGTTGTTGTTTGGGGTTTTTTGCCTAGAAAACAATGCATAGCCTCGGAGATATACAAGGAGACTTAAAAGAAGTTATTTCTGTTACTGTCAGTAATAAAATCTGAATGATATCCAATACGGAACTATCTTTTGTTGAATTCTTCTCTCAGGCAAACAATTTTATAGTGAACATTCAGTATACCATTGAACTCAGTAAGAAATGCTCTGTATTTGCAATGGTTATTATCTGCCAGCTCAAATCCATCCCTCACCCTTCTCAGGACCCAGAGGTGACTGACTCCATGGATTGTGCATTATTGTGGCTTTCTGGTTCTCTGGCTTCCTGTTGAACTTCTGCTGGAGGCACCAGGAAAAGATCAGACGATAGAAAGAGAAGGAAACTGGGATAGAGAAGGAAGTTGGGATAGATGTTGGGAATTGGGAAGGAAGTTGGGAATTCAACAAGGAAGTTGAGGGTGCACTTATAGAGAACCCTCATGTAACTATTGGGCTGACAGTGACAGCTGGGTTGGGTCCTCTCAGACAGTAATGACCTGTCTCCAGCTTCTGAGACTTAACCTCCTCCCCTGCCCCATCAGACCCTGGGTTAGGTTAGGGGTAGAGATAGTCTTGTTATTTCCATTCCCTGATGCCTGACATTCCTTTTGATTGTCTTCACCCTGCCCAAACACCTCTAGGAAAAAGCACCTTGATCAAATGGCCTGGAGTTAAACTCACCAGTGACTTTCAGCCAGGACCCTAACTCAGAAAGTAATAACACCAACCTCTCTAAGTTACTGTTAACTGTATCCATATGCTTCATATCAGCAATAATCACTCATAAAATGATTTTACCTTCTCTACATCTTCTTTACCTGTTAAAATTCTGCCTACTTTTAGGTTGAATTTTTCAAAGATCATCTTTTTAACTACGGACAGCTTATCTTGCATCCTGGCCTCTTTGAAGTGTTTTTTAAGGCAATGATTTTGGACAATATTTAGGATTTTTTAATCATTTTGCTTTATTTTCATTCATATTCAAATCATATTCTCTTTCTTATGCTAAACACTCAAGAGTAAAACAGAATGCATTAATTTTTGTATTTTCCCCAACTCAGTAACTAGTCTAACACACAGACTCAATAAATGTGTATGCTGTAAGTTAGAGCCAACTTCAGTCAAATACCTTTCTTCAATGACCTTTCTTTCATCAAAGCAAAAACACTTTTATAACCATATAGTAGGCTGTACATATTATATCCATATATTATACATTATATAACTGCACCTTCCACTGGACCCTTTTCTTATAGATATGTGTGTTTGCCTATGGCCCAAAAGTTTGCCAAACTTCATTCGGTCTGCACTTCGGTGTCTCTGCTCAACCAGGAAGAATTCATCTTCCTTATTCTCTTTTACCTTTAATGAGACCCCATGTCATTCATAAAAACGATAGTTGGGTTCTGATTGGTCTGCTGTCTTGCTCTCCCTGGCTCTGATACCTCAGAGGCCAGCCCTGCCTGTCTGTGTCTACAGCCTTCTGGTAAGCATTGCTGCTGCTTCCTCCAGCACTGAGTTCTCATATAACCATAGGCAAGTTCCTACCTTCTCTGAGACTAAACGTTTCTTCCCAAGAACTGGGAATGAGTTAACTGTTCTCTGGTTTGATTATTAATAACCATTCACTGAGGACTAGGCATTGAGCTGGGCACAGGAAAAGAGCAACTCCAGAGTAGCCCTACCTCCCCAAAGGGCTTGAAGGTTTATGGAAGAGGCAGTCAAATACAAGGGCAACCATGGTCATGAGCATATGCAAAATAGTGGGTATCAGTGCATCAGAGTGGAGCCTGGAAGTCCTCAGGAAGCTGCCTAATCCTAATCAGGTTGATTGGTAGGAAGAGGCAATTCACAGCTTCCCAGAAGAAAGGGTGGCTTCCCAAGCCCCGAATTCTAAGTTGGAGTTAGACAGATAAAGAAATCTTTATATGCAGTTGATTTTTCAGAACTATGGGGATAATATTAGTCACAACTGCAGTAGCAGAGAGATGCTTTTCAGTTTACAATAGCAATAGCATAGAAATGCCTTCCACAACTGAAATTAATACAAATTTATTTGAGTCCTATTTTATATAAAGGGAAATGATCTGCTGTGGTGAGTATGACTATGAAACTTAATTCAGCTTCAAAATTAAATTATCCTTTGCTGGAGAATCACACAGAGTAGCAAGATGTAGAAAAAATGAATTTAAATTAAAATGATACTTAAAAATTCAGTACATCATTGTTATCTTACTATTACATTTATTTCAAGTTTAAACCACCACAGTTTCCTCCTCCTGGGGGAGAACCTCTTGCATAGCCTTTGCTAGCAACTCAGCTGTCTCAGAGTAGTGAGGTTCCCAGTTCCGTAGTTCCCTCACTTGATTAAGAAAGATGATGATAGAACCTGACAGAAAGAATTTAATGAATTTAATTATTTTAATTATATGAATATCCAACTTATAAATTTTTCAAACATTGTTAAATATACATTTGAATATGTATTACATGATGAAAATTTATTTGTATGCCGTTTAATTAGAATGTGACTCTTTCTTTAAAAGTAATATTTAATAGTGCTTTGATTCTCAGATTAATCTTCAAACGTTTATTACACTATAGCATATGGCCACCCTCTGCAACATCTCATGGGAAAAACATAAACAATTCTAATTTAAAGTCTCAATTCTGATGAAGTGAATGAGGTTAGGGCCTCTGAGGCAAAGACTGACAATAAGGTGCTGAGGACAGAATTAAGTGGGATCTCTGGGGCTATTATACTATAACAAGGAAAGAGCTGCACTTTTCACGTCAAACTCTGCTCAAGATCTTAGATCCATCATCTACTAATTTTTTTTGGTTACTTTCCCATCTACTTAATTGCTAGCTCTACATGATATACTCATTATATCAGACTTTTTGGCATTGTTAGCCTTATTGGTTCCTGCTGGAACATTTTGAGAAAATTTTTTAGAGTGTTGGCTTGGTCATGAACTTCCTTAGGTTCTCTTTATCATGGAAATATTTAATTTTCCATCAATTTTGAAAGATAATTTTGCAAGCTATAACAGTCTAAGTTGGAAGTTGTTTTCTTTTGGAGCATGAAACTCTTCATTCCAAGCTCTCCTTGCCTTTAAGGTTTGGTTGAGAAGGCTGTTGTAATTCTGATGGGTTTTCCTTTATAGGTGATTCATTATTTTTCTCTAGCAGCCTTTAAGACTCTGTTCTTGTGTTGGATTTCTGTTATTTTAATTATTATGTGGTGTGGAGTAATATTGTGGCTATCTGGGGCTCTGTATGCCTCACTTCTAAACATGTTAAATTCAATTATCTGTATGTTAAGATAAAGGCCAGTACCCTCAAGTCTGGAAAGTTTTCTACAATTACTTCTTTAAACAAGTTTTTTATGCCCTTTGTGCTGTGTTCTATTTTTTCATTAATTCCATCATCCAATAATTCTGTAGTTGTGTCATCCTTAACCTGAAAAAAGGGAATGACAGAGGGGCACGGTGAAGTTTAAGTAAAATAGCTTATGCAGTGCAGCTCCATCCTGCTGAGTGTGAGTTTGACACTCATAAACTCATGCTTCCCTTTCATTCCTCCCTTAGATTTCTGTGCCTGGTATCTGTCTTGGCCTACAGAAGAGATAACCTCTGTTGTAGGGTTTCAAAAAGAGTCAAATGTCGTGTGTCTGTCTGCATGCTGTATACATATATCTGTATGTATGTATTTATGTATGTGTGAGTACGAAATAAGTGAATAGCAAATGTATGGCCTAAGGAATGGTAAATACCCAATAAAATTAGTGTGTTTATTATTCATCTATCTCCAAGCACCATACAGCCAAACCTGCTTCTTTTTCCACTGATGCAGCCTATAAATTCCAGCTCCCAATTTTGCATCAGTACCCTGCAATTTGAATCAGAGTATTTCACCTAAAAATCACAAAGCCATTGCTTTTATGGCTGTGGAGAAGAGCAGTAGGCAAAGGCTGAAGAGTATTTCCATAGTGATATCCTGGATGCAGGCAAGTGAAGGAAAAGAACCCTTTCCATATATGTGCTAAACAAATGTGGCTTCAGCTTAGTGACATCAAGGAACCATACCAGGAGTTCTTACCCTGCCAGAAAAGCAGTGTTACTAAAAAGGATACTAGTCATGTCGGCCAGATGTTTCCCACACCCTTGAGCATTAGGGAAATAATTGTTCAAGGAAGAAAACCAAGAAGGAATTGATTTGCATGAGGCACACATGAGTAACCTCTGAGACATACCAAATTACTGGGGAAAGACTTTATTACAAAGGAAGGAGGTAGTACGACAACCTCCATGGGATGCAAGCCAGAACATATTGAAATCCTTTGGATGTGATTCCTTTTACATCCATAGGTGTGAGTCTGAGAAATGGTCAGACAGAAGGGAGCATCCGAGGACAAAGGCCAGCAGCCCCAAGTCTGGTATGAATGTAGCAATACTCACAGTCACCAGGCAGAGCTAATTTTCAACAGAATAAATTATTACAATGGAGATGAGCAGATAATATGATAACTAAATGTTGTGCCACCAATATTAATTAGTGTGACTTTTTTAAACAAGTGTACACTGAACCCTTACTCTTCACCACCACACAGACTTGATAAATAATGATGGCTTACTAGCACTTGTCAAGATCTTGGATGGAAGATACTGTATAAATGTCAATTATAGTCAGTTGAAAGTTTATTATTTTCCACTCTGTGTGGGCCCTTTATGTGGACTATAATGAAGAGTGGATCTGTAATCTTCACACAATCAATATCTACTTCATATAATCAATACCTACTTGGTGCAGTGTGTATAGTAATTATGCTCTGGTTAGCTTATGCCAGCTGTTCTAGGAATACAACATACAGAGACTTTTCTTATCCAAAAGTTATACTTTTGATGCCTTCTTATAAATGCTCACACATGCTGGTTAATATGTAAGTAGCTTCACGTTAAGATAATAAAAGACAATGTTGTGAATACTTCTGAGGTAAAGAATAGCTGTCACTTTCTTCCCTATTCAAACTATAACACTGTCTTTGTCCCTTTTGTGCAGTAATAGCAGAATACTTGAGTGTGTGTAATTTATAAAGAACAGGCAATTGTTCCTTAATGGAGGTTGAGAAGGTTCAAGATCAAGGGACCCCCACTGGCAATGCTGTGTCATCCATGGCAGAAAGAGGACGGATGAAAAAGTAGGTGAGAGATCTACCACCTTGCAACTTAGTTTGGAAGATCACCTTGGGGTGATCTAAGCTGCTGTTCTAGTTTGGGGTAGGCTGGAGTTGGATGTGATCCAAGAAAATGGAGCATTATTAATGTGCAGAAAGGGTGTTGTGGAACTGAGTTCTAGGAACAATTAATTACATGGAAATACAGAGCTATGTGACTGATAGGCAGATAAGTACTGACAAAACATAAACAACACCAAACAGTGTTTCATGGAGCAAGTCAGCCCAGAAGTTTTGAGTATATAGAGCCCTGCGTTCAAATTAATAACTACAACATTGCCTAAGTTACTTATGAACATCAACTTCTACTTTCTCTTCTCAAAATGCATTCATTTGTCCATCCAGTGGCAGTGGGAGGTGGTGACATTTGCCTTTTAAGGTGATTATTGGGTAAGAAGTGCTTGCATAGTACCTGGGTAGTAGAGGCCCAAGAAATGCTGGTTCTACCTCCCACCCTCACTCTTACTCCTAATAGTTAGATTCAGATCTTTATGCAGATGAAACAAAAGTCTGAAACCTAACACCCTTGACTGCAATTTCCACAGAAAACTTACATAGTATAATAGCCTGAACAAATTGCTAGTCAGATAGAACAGCAGAGCTTGGAGAACCAGAGGGAATGACTGCTGGCCTGACAATCATGTCAACCACAATGAGGAACTTGCTCCAGGTAATTACCTAGCCAGTTTTCTGGTATGCACTGACAATGCAGAAGCTTTCTACTGCTGATCAAAGATGGCTTGATATTTGGAGATAATGGCTGAAGGGATGACTAGAGACAAAATCAATTTTTAGTCTCAAAGCAAACACACATGTGAACTTCTCAAATGTTCAGCAAAGAGTGAAATGAGATTCCAGAACTCTCTGTCATAGAGCAGTTGGGCAATAATTTTAATGTGGAATATTTAGGAATAAATGTCACCTACTTAAAAAAAAATCACCAATAATTAAAATGCTTCTATGTGGCTGCTAGAAAGTATTTTAATAGCATTGCCTCCAGATGGAAAAATGAATGCATGCATTATTGAATGGGTGACTAAATACTTAGCAGTCTAAATGCTTACCAGTCTTTACCATATGTTGAACTCTGCATTAGATCTTTATGTTATTATTTAGCTAATTACAACAATAGGTACATAAAGGTAACAGAATGAATTATCATCATCAAGAACATTTTTATATATATTTAGGTAAACTGTAAGTTTATATTAGTGATCCATAAAAGAATAATTAAACAATTAAATTACCCTACACGGTCATGTACATGGTCCATAATACAGTTACAGAGGTGAAAGGAAAAAATACTCTTAGTGAAAAAATTATGATAATTTACTCACCATATACATTACTTTGATCACAATGAACAATTTGGTTAACATGTGAGAATTCTAGTGCTATTAGACATTCTTTAGCTAAAGGAAAGGTTAACAAAAACTCACTTCCATAGCCAAATTCTAGCTTCTGTCAAGTTGTATAATATACCTGTACATTTTCTGAAATGATAAACCAGGCCAGCGGCACTAAGCCACAGTAACAATTTAATTTTAGCAACTCCGTGCAATCGGCATTGCAACCGAAAAGGTCACAGCCAAGGTTACTATGCCACCACCTAACAGCTATGCTGTCAAACACCGCAAATCATTTGCAAGCATTAAAACCTGGAGTACAGTCTGGGGTCCAGTAACAAAGATACCAATACACTCTGAGCACTTTCTGAAGCTCTCCTTCCTGAAGATAAAACTTCATTCATTCAGTATTTCTGGCTTGCTTACTATGTGCCAGATACAATGCTAGGCTGAGGGTCTAGGAGCACAGAGTTACATCAGACATTCTTAGACCAAAGCATAGATGTCAGGGCATAGATCTATGGAATTAATGGACTTAGAATAAAAAGCAATACACTGATAGGCAAATATGCTCTTTGTAGAATGTAGCATGAGTTAAACATGCCCTAATTACACTTGTGAAAAGGATTCACTGTAAGTGAAAAACTCTACCATAAGTCATCTCAGGGTCCCAAATTCAGGGTAGAAATAGGGGACCTATGTAAATCAGTGCTCAGTAAGTTCCATACAGCCTTGAGAAAACATCAGGAATCTCTATAAGCCCCAGCAGAGGCTGGCTTCTGACCCTGAAGCCACTGCACACTCAGCTCCAAGATTAGTCCATATGGCATTGATAAATTATTAAATCTGTTCATTATGTGTGAAATCTGGAGTAAAAGGCCCTCATTTATAGACATGAAAACCTTTAGGCAAGAACACAGATGAATTCAAGGTCAGGTGCCAACTTCAAGACATCATGTGTCTTTATACTTTTCCATATATAATTTCAAATTAATTACAGTGAGATGTGCCTTAAAATGTTGGTGAGATTAAGAACCCTTACACAGAGAGCATCCATAAAATACTAATCATTCAAAAATTATTGCTGATTTTCTCTTCTACACCACAGCAGTGCCCAGCATGGATGGAAAACTGGAGACCCCAGTAATGGTGGTGAGAATAGTAAAGTGAGGAGTTAAGAGAATAGGACTGGAAAACCAGTGCTGCCACTTCCTAGGCATGGCAGCAAGTTAATTAGCCCCTGAGCATCCACTTGCTCCTCTGTAAAAATGGAGATAATCACACACACCCCACCACCACTATGGTCTTGGTGAGCAATGAATGACAGAACATGTGTGTGACGTCAATTAGTCTGACTGGACTGCAGCAGCTTGAAACTGGGGGGCCTTTATGTTCCCTAGGCTTCACTAATTGCAAAATGGAGGTGACAAAAGTCTCCTATATAAGAATTCAGTGAGTAAACGAATATACAGGACTGAGAACAGTTTCTTGTGCATAGTAAGGACTCAAAATAACTTAGCTCTTCCCACAGCCTTATTCCCAAGGCTACAGGAAAGAGCAATGAGGATGCACAGAAGATTTTGAAGGAAGATTAGGACTTTATCAGGAAAGGTTGGTGAGAGTGTGAGGTGGGTGCAAATGGGAAAAAGGGGAGAAAACAAGAAGAGTCACAGCTGTTGTAGAGAAATAGGAACCCTTCTCCACTGCTGGTGGGATGGAGACTGGTGAAACC
>NW_004955410.1:32992950-33031683 GCF_000276665.1 Chinchilla lanigera
CAGCTGTAGGTTTATAGATCTGGACCCCAAGATCATATCTTTGATTTCTCATGTCTCTGTCAACCACTGCCTCTGCCCCACAGCTCCCCAGCTAATCATCACTGTAGCAGTCTCTCACCAGCCTCAGTCACAACCAGAGACAAGGGAACAAATTATGTTCTCACAGAGCAGTGCCCAAGATGGCTGCTGGACACACACACATACCCATGAGGTGCTCCACACCCAACCCCTTCTCGCAGCCTCGCTCCAGCCTCCAGCCTCCAGCCTCATCAGCAGCCAGCACATTAAAACACAGTTGAGTCTGACTCAATGCTGGAGAATGATACTGAGAACCCAGTGAGAACTGCAGCAGGGACTACTAAGAAGTGAACTTTCTAAAACAGACTAACAAACACCATTTCATTGCACAAGTATGTGAGTTTCTCCCCCGATCGTGCAGAGGTCACAGAGATAAATACATATGCGCATGCATTACAGATAGGAACAAAGTAACTCAAAGGGAAAGGAAAATACCACTTAAGTCCATGGAGCCCTCACAGGAGAGTCCTGCTCACCAGCATGCAGACAGGAGGCACAGTAGTGCTGAGTAGCTGACGGCCGACAATCACCTACTTTAGTAGAGGCCCTACAGCACAACCTTGACAAATTCTTGATGTGTGGGCCTCAATTTTCTCATTTGTAAAAAGGTCATAATCCAGGTACCTACCCCACAGGATTCACTTCAAGGATTAAAGGAGATTATAGATAAAAGTAATTACAACAGTGACTGGCATAAAAAGGCAGTCAATAATTATTAGTTAAATATTTGTTGTTTTTAATAATAATACCAGAGATAAAAATCCATAACTAGAATATAAGAACATAGACAGAGAGACAGTTACACACACACACACACACACACACACACACAAATTCCCATGCTAAGAATTATTTGCTACCTCTAAATGATAATTTGTACAGACTCATTCTTACCTCTAGTAATCTGAGCAACTTTTTTGAAGATAACAATATGAACTATAACAACCACTGTTAATTTCCTATCACCTTGTTTTGAAATACTGTATCATTTTTATTGTTTTTGTGTTGTTTTGTTTTGTCTTGGTTGTGGTTATTTTGTTTCCTTTTCTCTTTAAAATAAAAATATTTTAAAAAGCAAGTGCAGTGGCTGGACTCAATTTTCTATCTCAAAGGCTGGTAGGGGAGGGACATACATAGAAGAACTGACAAAAGAAACTCTAACCCACTTCCAGGCATTGTGGTAAAAGTCTGTGAACAGGGTAGCTATGTTGACATCTCTGCCAAGCAGAGTCTGAGTTCCAAAAATGCATGAATAACAAACCTTATTCCATTTCTATATAGTGCAATGACATTTGTCCTCAGAAGCAGTTGTGTGGTTTGAGATAAAACAAACTATAGGACAACGTTTATTGCCTTTAAATTTAAGTCCCATTCATCACAGATGCCAAGCTCATTCTTTGCCTAAAGCCAGTAATAGTTTTTCTGGATAAAGTTTTCTGTGAAAACTAATAATGTCATTACCTTGCATGGTTCATCCATGAAACCAAGCTATGGCTGGAGCAAGCTGTAGTAGTTACTCAGTCCAGCCCTATTTACAAAGCATAGATCATGCTTATGAAGTCAGTAAAAAAAATCTAGAAGCTATTCATTCACATCTTAGTAACTACGTATTAAGTGTCTACTATGTTCCACATACAAGTGCTGTGACTTCACAGGAAAACAACATGGAAAAGTTTCCTCTATTAGAGTTTATTATTAGTGAGATGTTAATATGAGGAGATAATTTTTTATAAAGCTAATTTCAGACAATGATGTGACACTAGGATGAATCAGAAAGACTTTTCTGATGAAATACAACATGGAAGCGCATCCTTGCAAAGACTGCCCTTTGCACAGACTTGAATTTGGCTGTTCTGTTTATATTTATGTGGAACTTTGAGGCTGGACCACATTGACCAGTGTATCAGAAAGTCACAGCTGGGACAGATCATGAGAACTTGAACTCAACTCCATCCACCCAAATCCCTAGATCTCAAGATCCCTAGAAAAACAGATCTTGTCAAATACTTGAAAGTAGTTTGGATATTTAGGGTAAGCCACAGTTGTCGTATTGCTGGTTAACATAAAAACGGACCTGAAGACCCCTCAAAACAAAAACAAATAATATACCAAATCAGATTGTTATTATTTATGACTCTCATTGTCTCATTAAAGGTAACATGCCTTCTCTATACATTACCTGAAGAAGACGAAGGTCAAAAAGCCTGGAGAAGACAGCCCTGAGTCTGTACATGCAGTGGATATGTATTGTACACGGGTCAGCAGGGGACCGTTCTCCTTTTTGTGCCTCATCTAAATCGAATATGCTTTCAGTTTCTCAAATTTACTGATTAATTAACTCTATATTTCTTATCATGAGATGGGAATTCTAACACATGCCATAGAAAGAGTACCAGTACATGCAATAGGTGAATTTATACTAAATTCTTAAGAAGAAAACATATCTCTCATGAAATTCTGAAAATGAGATGTACAGAATTTTACACTGGTACTAAAAGAAATATAAGACCTCTTTTGATCCCCATTAGTCATCATATATTTGACACATGTCAATTTTTTATATGGTACCAACTCAACTGGAGGATGAAAATGTGAAAGCATTGCTTCCCTGGCTTCAAAGTACATATCCTGTAATCTATCACAATTGCCAGTGTTTTACTGATGCATATTGTTTTGAAGGTTATAGAGCACTTTTAAGATATTGAACTTCAGGTCCACAGACTTAGACCAGTTTTATCAAAATCCTTTGCTCATGAACTGTTACCACTGCTCCACGCGTAGTCCCTTTTATTAAGTACCCACAAATTCTCTCCTCCCACCAATTCATCATCACAACCAAACAAGGGAGTTGAGCGTCTGAGAAATAAGACAAACTTTACAATTAGTGAACATCAGATCCTGATCTGCATTCTTCCCAAACCCTTGTATTAGTTACTTTTTGTTGCAGGAACACAATACCCAAAACCCATCATTTAAAGGAGGAAAGGTTTATTTTAGCTTATACATTCAGTGGGTTGAGTCCGTAGTCAGCTGGCTCCAAAACAAACA
Source organism: Chinchilla lanigera (assembly GCF_000276665.1). Taxonomy (NCBI): domain Eukaryota; kingdom Metazoa; phylum Chordata; class Mammalia; order Rodentia; family Chinchillidae; genus Chinchilla; species Chinchilla lanigera. The sequence continues at coordinate 32,996,077 of NW_004955410.1, forward strand.
AACAAAAATCCAAAAAAAAAAAAAAAGCAAACATGGCAGAAGGGTGTGATGGAACAAAGCCACTTAGTTATGGTGGTTTAGAAGTAATGCATGAGAACAGCGCCAGAGAGGAAGAGGCCAAAGGTCAGATACAAACCTCAAAGTCACACCTGTGCTTTATACTAAGTCCCTAGGTGGCTGTGAATCAAGTTGACAGTCCAGCTTAACTGCCACACCCCTCATCTGCTTCTTCGTATAACAATAAAAGAAAGGGTTCCTCCAATCACACAAGGAGCCACATTGATGACTGCTGCTGTGTTTGAGGGTGTAACTTAGGATACTTAGTACTAATCATAAAGCCAGAGTTGAAGGGATCACTAATTCTGGCATTTTTGAATGTGGTCATTCTAAAGAGATTTTATACAAATTCAGTACCTGCATTTGATACCATTTCCACCCATAAATTGTTATCTACAGACACACAAATATTTAAGCTAAACTCAAGTCAGATTATTTTTACTACAATTGGAGGCAGTTAAAGTATCTACAAAAAATAGTCTTCAAGAATCATTTCTTTAAAATGCCATTACTTCCTTTCTAAAGTGGCAATTTCTTGTTTTTCTAATTGCTACACATAATGTGGCATTTTGTCTTTGCAGATCAATAATTGGCCTATTATACTTTTCTTGTTCCCAGCTGTGACTGAAGCCAATTCTGTAATAACTGAAGACAAGCAGGACTTTATTTAACCTACAAATAATAACAATTAAAAATGACTACATTTTTGCAGATATCTAATTTCTATTTCTCTGTCTGAAATGATTCCCCTATTATTTTCCCCTATTATTAATTTGGTGAAGCTGTTTAACTGTATGCAAGCATTGCTCCCTAGAAGAATTAATGTTCTCTGCATTGGCTGACCAATTGGGAAAAATTGTTTTAGTCATCATAAAACAAAATTTTCCCTCATTCTATATGTTTCAAGAGGGTGGGATACTAAAGTAAAAGAAAAGAAATGCTCCTATAGTGTGAATGTTTACAAGGAAAATAAACCTGGCTTCCGTTCGGATTCTTCTGATACCACCAGTAAGGTGGGCAGAGGCCTTGTATACAAGGAAGGCTCCCTTGACAGGGTCATCACTCACAGGGGTACTGGTAATAGATGAATTGGTGTCATTTTCCTCAAAAAGATAAAAGCATAAAAGCTCAATGTTAAAATATATTCATTGCAGTCATAGGCTTAACGGGAAATGAAATTCTATAAATGGATAGGTTGACTATAGAAAAGAAACATGATTGATGTCACCATAAGGTGAAGTTATGGCTAATTAAGATGAAAAGGAGAGAGAAACTGTGGCCTATGAAGCCACCAAGGACAGTCAGAAAAATAGAGTCATGATACAAAGTGCTCAATCTATGGAGTCCGCTAAAGCAGGTCTAAATTCTAGCTCAGCCACCCTCTGGCTACAATGCCCTGTAGCAAGACAAAAATACCAAAAGCTCAGTGTCTGTTACATAACACTTGGGAGGGTGTGGTCTCCCTTTCTCCTCTCCCTATTTACGTTTTTATGAGGCTCCTTGGTGCAACTCCACTATTACCAAGATTTATCTTATTTTTCATGATGTTCATGTGTATGAACCATAAACCAGTAAGTACAGAATTTGCAATCCTATAAGTGATCTATTTTTCATTAAATCAGTCTAATCAACCCTATTAAAATCCAAAGAAGTTTTAAAAATGCAACTTACCTGAGTGTGTCAGAGCAACTATATGATGCTTTCTGTTCAATACTGCTGTCTGCTTACAAGGCATATGTCAAGCTCTACCTCACAAACATCCCATTAACTCTTCCTCGCAAAGAGCCATCTCAGAATATCTACCAGATGAAACTCCTGTGTCTACTTTGTATCCAACAAAGCCTTGACCTACTGGGTTTTAGAATATTGTAAACCAGACCACTCTTGCTGCTAATTCTCTTGGCTGGGATCGGAAAATTTAGTTTGCTATGTTTGCCATAACAAAGTACCAAAAGCTTGGTAATCGAACAGAAACTTTTTATCTCTCAGTTCTATGTGTTATATGTCTGAAATCATGGTGTTGACAGGGTCAGTCCTTCCACAGGCTATGAAGGAAGGATCTGTTCCAGGCCTTAGTCTTTGGGTCAAAAATAGTTGTTCACCTATGTCTTCATATCAGTTTCTGGATATGCCTGGGTCATATCAGTCATGCCTGGTTATAAGAGCAACAGTCATCCTAACGACCTCATTTTAAATGACCTTCATTACTGCTATGTAGACACTATTTCCAAAAAGTTATTTTCTGAGATACGAGAAGTAGGATTTCAGTACCTTTTTTAGGTGGGCACAATGCAGCCCAGAATAGATGCAAAAAGCACAATACATAAAAGATACAAATTGATGAACTGGACTTCATCAAAATTATAAATTTTTGCTCCTCAAAAGACAGTGTTAAGAAAATAAAAAGTACTGTTGGGAATGCAGCTTAACGGTAGAGTTCTTGCTGAGCATATATAAGGCCCTGAGTTTAATTCCCAGCACTACAAAAAGTAAAAATAACAAAAAAAGCAATCTCAGGCTACAAGAAAATATTTTCAAATCATATGGCTGATAAAGGACTTGTATCTTATATATTCAAAGACTCAAAGTTCAATAATAAATTTACAATTTTTAAAGAAGCAAAGGATTTGAAGTTATTATACCAAAGAAGATGCATGAGTGGCAAATAATCACATGAAAGCTGATCAACAGATGTTACAAAAATACAAATTAAAGTCGCAATGAGATACCACTATTCACTTTTTAGAATGGCTAAAATTAAGAAGACTGACAATGCCAAGAACTGACAAGGGTATGGAACAACTAAAATTCTCATACCCTGCTGGTAGGAACAGCAAATGGTTTAAGTTTGGAGAAACATTTACTTACTCCATTTTTATGCATTTATTCTAGAGAAGTGAAAGTTAACATCCACACAAAGATTTGCATATGGATTTTCTTTGCAACTTTATTTATGATAGCCCGAAACTGAAAACCCAAATGCCCACCAGTAGTGAATGAATTAAAATACCGTGGCATATAGTTGTGTAATGGAATAGTACTCTACAATGGAAAGAGAGAACCACTGCTATGTGTAACATGGGCAACTTCTTAAGAAGTTACAGTATACTATTAGAAAGAAGCCTGCTAAAAGAGAGTACACACAGCATGAGCATGGAAGTAAAATGTGAGAAAATGAAAAATAATGTACGGTGCTAGAAAGCAGAAGATTCGTTGTCTGAGACGAGCACATGAGAGTGAGGTGCCTGAGAAAGGCTTCTGAGGAAAGCTTCTGAGGTGACTGCCATGTTCTTTACCTTAAATACAAAAATGGTCTAGCACATGTGTATGTCAATACTTGCACACTTTGTGAGAAATTTATTTACATAAACCCAGTAAAATTAATTTTAAAATATTTATTTCACGTTCAGATGGCCTATGGTTTCAAGTCCTAGCCCTCCTTCTTTCTGGCTTTGCTATCTTAGGCAAGTTATCTTCGAGTTTCACATTTTCCAGTTGAAAAATGATAGTTCATAACATTTATTTCACAGGGTTCTTGTGAATATCAGCTGATAACTAATTTGGTGCCTGCAACATGGAGATACTTGGTAAATTATAGCTGTGAGTAATGAAACAATAATAAAGCCACTCAACCTTACTTCCTAATTTCTTATAAAACTAATTTGAAGCCACAATGTACAACCCATATTTTTAAAATACAGAGAGCTGACTCTTCTCTACTTTTTCCTTCAGTGCTTTAGACAGCGCCCATGTAAATGAATTTCGTTAAATTAAAAGTGCAGTAGCAGAAAGTCAAAGGGAGCTCACTGCTAATCTAAAATATTTTCAAATGTGAGTTGGAACCTTTCTGCTAGAAAACATAATGGGTTTCACAGTCATAAAATCTCAGCAAAATTACACTCCTTTCCACACATACCTGAGCCTGCCTCAACTGTAACTGACAATATCCCATTTCCAGTTTTTATTTTATTTTATTTTAAAAATAAAAGGAGGAAAACATTAACAGACAGAAAACCTTTTACAAAATAGCAACAGAACAGTACAGACAATAGAGAGTTACAAACAAAGTGGTAGGAAATTAACAATGCTTGTTGTATTACATATTGATATCTTCAAAGTGGTTTCTCATGAAAACAGATAGAGACATGCAATATTGATCAATCAAGGAGTCATTGACAGTTTCAGCAAAGAAATAGGAGACAGTAGAATAACTCTGTTAACTATCCTGTATATACATACAAACATACAAAATTTCTCCTTCTTTCCCTTCTCTTTCCCCACATTGTTTCACTAGTGTAAATCCAGTTTCTAAAAATACACACACATAATTGAAAAATTTCATCCTAAAGGTTTCTTTTGTAAATATGAGGTTCAGTTTAGACCCTCAATCGGGAAAACAAAGAAAGCACTAACAAATTGTCCCCTGCCTATCATGCAAGAAGGAGACTCTGGGGTTGTGCACAAAGCAGACTGGCCTGGTGGCAGCCTCACTTTTTTGTGGCGGAAGACTACATCTAGAAAAATGCCCCAATGCACCACAAAACTACCGAAAGGGCAAGACCAAAAAGCACTGTGTTTTGCTGAGTCTTTGAAAAACGAAACAAAATAAATTCATAGGCAAAAGGTATTAAACATCAAGTCAGTAAGAAGATAGTTTAAAAACATTTAAAAGCTAAACAAGATTAAACCTTGGCCAAGGAGACACTCTTAGAACAAATATAACTTCTGTGTTCAAAATGTTTTTCAAATAATTTTTTTTAAAAGAGAGATAAGATTCATCTATTTTTTGTAGTATTTTCTTTGCCTCAATTGCAAGGCTTTTATACGCAAATGGTCACAACTAGAGACCATACTCATAAGTGAAATAAACCAGACCCGCATGTGTAAACAATGTATTGTCTCACTAGTGTAAGAACCTGAAAAAGTGAATAAAAATTAGGAGGTATGATAGACATTGTGAAACAAAAAGAAACTGCTCAAAAGTAAAGAGCAACTAGGATGAGGGAAAAGAGAAAAGAAAGAAGGGAAAATTATGTATATATGTATATACAGGATAGCTAACATAGTTGTACTACTGACTTTTATCACTTTAATGAAAGGAACAGTTAATGATTAATTATTTGATCAATCTTGTTTTGTTTGATCAATTATTTGATCAATCTATATTTGTTTTCCTGAGTAACCACTTTGAAAATATCAATATGTAATACAACAACCATTGTTAATTTCCTGTCACCTTGTCTGTAATTCAGTATTGCTCGTTTTGTTCTTGTGCTATTTTGTAAATGGATGTCTGTTTGTTAATATGTTTTCATTTTCTATTTTTAAGATAAAAATCTCTCAAAAAAATAAAAGAGAAGAAAAGTAAAACATTTTTAACTATTCACATGTATTTCATTTCTCACATAACAGAAGTTCTTTTTTTCAAAACTTCAAGCAAAGATATTTATATTCAGTTCTGTGTAACATCATGTCTTCCTAAAAATAATTATAAAGACAGTGTAAAAACTATACAAAGTACTTGAGACAATGTTAAACTAATAAAGCACAAAAATATACAGTTGTAGTATAGTTTTAGGACCATAAAATGTAAAAATGCAGTAACAAAAAATTGAAGACAACATGCAAAAATAAAAATCATTTCTCCTTTTGAAATGGTTAGTATTATAGTTAGTGATTTTTCTTTGAGAAGTTGTCTTTAATACTATTACTATGTTCTTCTTTTAAAATTAAAACCTTAAAAAAAAGCTATAACGCTAGGAAATGGTTGTATATGCCTGTAACTACAGCTACTTGGGAGTCTGAGGAGAATCACAAGCTCAAGACATCATTTTACAGTGATCCATGCATAGCCATGTTTACAGCAGCATAATTCATAATAGCTAAATCTTGGAAGTGACCTATCTGTCCATAAGCAGATAAGTGGGAAAAGAAAATGTGGTATTTATACACAATGGAGTACCACTGGGCCATAAAGAAGGATACACTTGAGTTATCTGTAGGAAAATGGGTGCGCCTTGAGACTATAATGTTAAGAGAAATAAATTAGACACACAACCTTAAATATTGCATTGTTTCTCATATATGGAAAACTGAAGATATAATAAAGAGCAAAATAAAAGATAATAAGAAGTAGGAAGAGAAATCTTTTTAAAATGAGGAGATCAAAGGATGAAGGGAGGATGACAGGAAGGGAGGAAAAGGGATGAAACAGGAACTGAGATGTGTTATGTACATGTTCCAACTTCCCATAAGCAAGGCAATCACTATATAATGCAAACATGTTCTAATAAAAAATAAAAACTGAAAAAAAAAAAAAAAAACCCGAAAAACAAGTTCAAGCCCAACCTGGTCACCTAGTGAGACTGTTTCAAAAAGAAGAGAAACAAACAAAAAGGGTTGAGGATGTAGCACAGAGCTCCCTGGGTTCAATGCCTGGAACCACCAAAAACAAAAACAAAACTATACAGTCAAAAAAAGAACAACAAAAATCTTCTAGTACAACCTGACTCAAAATATCACGGCATTACAGCAGCTGTTTCTGAGAAAATGACACCATTTTAATACCCATAAATCTGGTTTACTTAAGAACAAACACCCTCACAAAATTTTAATTATAATTGTCTTTAAAAAATAAAGTCCTTTTTTAACTCTGAGATTGCAAAGAACCCATTTATTCCTATCACATATTTTCCAAAGTCATTGACAGAGACAAGGTTTCCAGTTCTGCACAGAAATCTCAGTTACAGTGTGGTATGTTGTTTAATCCCTAGTTTTCTAAGTGCATCTATTTAAAACATTCAAGGCAAACAGGCCTTGCTATGCAAATGACAAAAAGTAGGGTATCAAATGTTGAGCTGACATATTAATTGTGGCCTTCTAGTTTGTAGCCAGTCATAAGTGATAATGCTTAAATAATGGTTTCCAGTATGCTCAAGTTTAGCTCTGTAAGTACAAGCTTCACTATATGCAAAGCCAATAAAGTTATTTAAGACCTCTCCTTTTCTGAATAATAACACAGTCTCACAGTTACACATCGGTTTGAATCTGGAAAGGTTTTGTCTAGCAATATTGCCTAGCCCGCTCACCAAGCCTCACTTTCTTCCTACGCAAAACAGACATAAAACCAGTATCTTGCAAAAGGCAATACTTAGTTTTTAACTAAGGGCAGACAGCTTTCCAGTTCACTGTCTAAATGCTTTGATAGAGAGTAAAATGAAAGGGAGCCAGAGTTCAAATTAGATATATATTTCACATGTATAGGAAAACCAGATTAAAAATGAAATAAAAACCTAATTTCTAAATGATCTTAATCACAAATCAGATTGGAGGCCAGAAAATGGTTCACTACTTGAGAGAATACCATTTAACTGATGCTGAAAACACCAAATCTGCATGGTTCATTGACTGAGATGGCCTTGAAGTGAAGATGACGTCGGGTACTTTCTAACCCACCTCGCCATGAAACTCCATGTGATCTTACATGTGTTAAGTTGCTTGGTCTGTAAGATATCACTGTCTAAATGCAAGAAGTAACCCTAAGTAAACAAAAACCACGTGGAGGATGTACTGCTGAAAACCAATTTAGAGAAGTGACTAATGTTTTTTTCAAATGTATTTGTATGTCCTTGACTAAGTCATGTGTTGCTCTTAATCACATGGTTTGAGTCAACTGTTTTCATTTTTTTAAGTTTTTTTTTTATTAGTTTATACTTGGTAATGTAACAACCGCATTGATCTTGGGGAAATGGTACCCATAACATATCAAATCTTAATCATTTTATTTTCCCTTCTCCTCCCTGTCCTCTTATCTGCTCCATCTCAGTCAACCTCACCAATGACTTTAATGCTAAATAGTTAAACTGCTGCTTTATATCTCTAGAGGTTAAGGGACTGAAGATAATCAATGCTTGAAATAAAACAAGCAGGAGACCTAGGAAAACTTCTATGATTTTTCACATTTCTTCTCACCTCTAGACAAGTATTTTGACCTCTTAAATATTAGGATGCCATAATGAAAATATTGAATTTTCATATGCATATTTTGCAACCTAGAAAATTAAATCTTCTTTATCAGAAAAAAGAGAAAAAGTTAATAAAGAGAAATGACAAGCTAAGGGAAATGCAAAACACAAACCACAAAGACCCAGGACTAATACTTTTAGCATACAAGGAACTCTTGAGTAGAAATATAGGTAAATATGTGAATAGTGAACTCACAAAATAAAAATTATAATGATCATTGATGTGTTCAGTCCCACAGATGGTAACTAGAAATGTACACCTACAGCAAGGCAGTATTGGGGTCTCCTGTTACACATAAAATATTAATGATAAGCATGAAAACTAGAGAACAGTTTTTAACACATATAAAGAATTATTTGAAATTTTTCATACTTTAATTTCCCACTAAAGGAATTTAAACCCTTTGAAAGAGAGTAAATCTGAAAGGAAGCCAGAGTCCAAATTAGAAATAGATTTCACACATAGAAGTAATTTCTTTATCTGAAAGAGAAAAGTGAAAGTACATACCATATAAAGAAGTGTGTTCAAATATGAGATGTGACCATGAAATATGAATGTTTACATTGAAAAAGCATTTGTTTTAATAAAAGATACACTGCTATTAGTCTCCCTCAAGACACTCCCCTTCGCTTCAACTATACTTATCCCATTATTCTTGCCACTACCTGAAGCCCTGTTTTGTGTCTTTACCTGAACTGTGGTGGCTGTCCCAACATCCTCCATCAATTTAAAACTTTTACCTTCCATGGCCATTTTGACTTTGGTGAAGAGCCAAAGTCTCTTGGTGCCACGTCCAGTGAATATGGTGGATGAAGACATGCTGTCATTTTTTATTTGATAGAAATCTCCATAAACATTTTGAATCACTTTAGGACACTGAGGCAGTCATGAATAAACCACACAGGAGAGAATTTCCAAAACGCCTTTGAAAAATGGCAAAAACCACTTGAAGCAAGGAGGAGTGTCCTGAGGGAGATTAATGGACTGTGTTTTACTGTAATATTTTATTTTTGTATTTAAACATTCACTGTATTTTGTGTTCATACCACATAAGTACCATTGCTTATAAACTAAAAAATGAAAACAATCTAAGTGTTCTTGAATAGTAAATGACTATTTAATAATGGTTCAGGCATCAAGTAGATATTATGCAACTATTAGGATGATGAATTATGAGCAATTATCAATAAAATAAATAAAAACATTTTAAAGAACAATGTATATACAGTCTAATCCCAGAGCTATCACAAAGAAATGAGTTATTTAAAGAGAACAGTTAGAGGGTTGGGGATACAGCTCAGCAGCACAAGTGCCTGCCTAGCAAGCGCAAGGTCATGAGTTTGATTCCCAGTATGAAAAATACTCTACATGAAAAATTTCACAGTAGTTCTCTGGGTGATAAGATTTTGACTGTTTCAAATTTTTATGTCTTCCAAAAATAAAATGAAAGAATAGCGGGACGATTAAGGATATACTCTCAGGTCAGCTCACCTGGGTTCAAATCCTACCTTCAATACTTACAAGGTGGGTAACCCTTTTCAGGTTATGTAATCTTCCATGTCTTTGCTTCTTTCTTGTAACATGCAGATAATCACATGGTCTATCAAATACTTTGACATTAACAAAGATGCCAAGAGATCTCAGTGGGAAAATACAGTTGACCGTCCACATCTGTGGCTTCAGTCTATAGAGGTGGCTTCAATCAACCACGGATGGAAAACATTTTTTTAAAAAAATTCCATCTTAAAGGGGCTGGTAATAGCCCTGTAATCCTAGCACTCTGAGAGGCTGAGGAAGGAGAACCACAAGTTTAAGTCCACCATGGGCAATTTAGCACCTTAGTGAAATCCAATCTCGAAATTGATTTGTGATATAGCTCTGTGAGAAGGCTGTGGGTTCGACCCCCAGTACTAGAAAAAAAAAAAAAAACTATCTGTTCTGGACACTATACAGACTTTTTCTTGTTATTATTCCCTAAACTACAGCCTATCATTTACATGCCATTTACATGATATTAAATATTATAAATAATCGAGAAGTGACTTGAAGTATAGAAGAGGATATGCACAACTTATATGTGCATACAAAGTACTCAAGCATCCATGGGTTTTGCTACTGCTGGGGTTCCTGGAGCAAATCTCCCTCGAATACATACAGAAGGATGACCATAATAATCATTCAAATAAACAGTGCTGGGGCAAATGTATATCTACACATAAAACTAAAAAGCTGGACATTATACACAAAAATTACCTCAAGATGGAACATAGACCTAACCAAAAAATCTCTATGACTTTGGATGGTTTCTTAGATATGATGCAAAAAACATAATTAACACAATCTTGATAAATGGGTCTATACCAAGCTAAAATCCTTTGTGCATCAAAGGATATCATCAAGAAAATAAAAACAACATAGAATAAGAAAACATTATATTTGCAAATCATGTACTTGATAAGGGATTAGTACCTAGAATACATAAAGAAGTCTTATAACATAACTAAATTTTTAAAAATTTACAAAAGACCTGAATACATATTTCTCCAAAGAGAATTTTCCAGTCATGATAAATAAGCACATGAAAAGATATTCAATATCATTATCCACTTACAAAATGCAAATCAAACTCTCTGGGCTGGAGTGCACACTAAAGTTTGTCTTCCCTCCATAGCCCCCAGCCATCCTAGCTCTTTTATGTACTGTCAAAGAGCTTTCTAAGAAGACTGAGAAAAGGGTATGTGCCAAAAGCCATTAGGGTACTAAAGTATAAAGAAGCCAAAAAACAAAATCCCTTTCCCTAAAATACTCTAGTTGGGCAAGAAGACAAAAAGAATGCAAATGACATCAGAACTACATGGCAAGTGACTTAAGTGAGGTCTATACTGGGAGCTCTGGGCCAGAAAGAGGAAAGCACATGTCTGCACAGAAAGCATGTACAGGTTTCAGTAGGGAATATTTTCAGAGTCTCAGTTTTAAAGAATGAAGAGAAATCAAAAGAGAAACATGGCTAGGACTGTTTGGGAAATACAAGTTCTTCAGGATGGCTATAGCTCAGAGTACAAATGAAAAAATTCTTTTATCTAAAGAAAGTCTGGACTCCCTCAAGGATTTAAAGTTAGAGAGCACTGTGATAAGACTCATGTTATAATCCCTGAACCAGTTCCTAGGTCTCAATCAGCAGGCTGCCTCTAAAAATTACAATACCAATGTCAGTTCACAGTCATTTTGCAATATGCTAATTTCTAAGTACTGATAACCAGGGACCAGTTGTCCTAGCCAGTAAATAGGTGATCAGTAGCTCTGAAGAGTGTCCACTTGTGCACTTTCACTTTCCAAATCTCTCTTTTAAAAATAACCAAAAATAGAAATACAGAAATTCTCTGTATTTTTTGCTACTTTATTGTGTTTTATTTTGCCTTATTCGTCGACAAGAAGACATAATTTAGTTTTATAAGTGCTGAATTTATTCCTCTGAAATAGTAAATACATAAAGTGATACAATGGCTTCTGAAATACCAATGAATAAATTTTCTTCTCAAAATGGAGCATTTAAGCTGTCTCTCATAGACCTGAAATACAGAAACTTGGAGGTACTGTAAAATCAAAAAGCATCAAAAACAAAGACATTTATTTTTATGGAAGAATAACACTCAGTGTAAAATAGCAGTTACACTTTTCTAAAATGCACCTGAGAGCTTCAAATCCTAGCAATTTGTACAGGAACAAACTGTATTCAAACAAAGCCCCAAAGAGTTCAGTCTACATCAGATAAATTTCATACAAATTTATCTTTTATTCTGGGGAGAAAAATCAAAACCTTGCTGATGACATGCAAGTTACATGGCATTTGCTTCCATCCCAACTGCCAGAAACACAAAATTTCAAGTGGTGGTTTCTTTTCCTTTCAATAATTTCTGGACCCTACATCTGTTAAACTCTTGCAAGCCTATGACACGGGTGCGCGGCCATATTGCACAAATGAAGACATGCAGTGGAGAAAAGCTATATAAAAGAGGACCAAGCAAGTGGTATAAATGGATTCCGGAAAAAGCCCCTCAATTCACTTCACTGGCACTCTAGCTCATTTGCTCTGTGATCCAGTCACTACTACAGTTTCAGTCCCAATGACGCCAGGTGATAAAGGTTGCCCTGCTCCCAAGACCTCTCAGGCTGTCTCTGACAGCCCAGCACTTGCAATCTCAAATACCTTCCTCATGTTATGCTAAAAAGGATGCTACCCACAGATTTTATTGTGTGGCAATGAACTCCTTCAAGCTCTACATTTTTTCCCCTAAAATCCAGGGCACTGAACTTCTACTCACTTGGTTTGACTTCATTTTAAACAAATTACAATCGGTGGAAGTTCTCAGCTTCAAGCACATTATTTCCGTAGGGACTTTTTTTAAGAAGAGGATAAGGTAGAGAAGAGCTGGAAGATGTGCACCATTTATCAAGAGCCTCAGTAGTGGAACAAGACACACAATTAGATACCACTCAGGTAACTGATAAGCAAACCAAATATTTATTCTCTGCGTTTGCCTGCATTTAAACTATTTTTTATATTTCAGAACTGTGTTTTCTGTCAATATATTTTGAGTACCAGAGTTATTTCAATATATAATTTGAATCCTAGTCATATCTAACCCTGACATTTTCAGTTTATATCATCAGAGTTTCAGTTTATATCACTGTTGATTTCTATCAGCAATGCATGCAACACAATAATTTTTCTTAGAATCCTAGACCAGAAGCTGAAATGGGTCCTATTCAGGCTATTTCCATTATGAAAAACTGCATTTGCGAGGTGTGGTAGTGTACATTTTTGAGGTGTGGATCATATTTGCCAGGTGTGGCTAAGACAGAAGGATCAAAAGTTTAAATCTGGCCTGGGCCATTTAGCAAAACCTAATTTCAAAATAAAAATAATAAAGAAGGGTTGGGGATATAGCTCAGTGAAAATAAAAAGAAAAGAAATGAAAAACAAAGATTAAAAAAACTACATTTACAAGCCCTAGCTTTGGGAAAAACATAGCTTACCTTTTTCTAAATTTTTGAATAGGAATATTCAATATTGTTTCTTAACAATGTGCTTCATTTCTCCACCCTAACAAATGGAAGATTTCTTTGTTTTTTTAAATCCCTCATGTTTACCTTAAATATATAATAGGGTGGCTAGTATGTGTTTTAATTCTCTGTACTCAAAGTCTGTTACAGTATCTAGCACATAGTAAGTAACCAGTATATATTTAATGACCACCTAGAAAAGAGAGGGAGAAAGGAAGAAAAACAAGGAGAGGACAATAAATACTAAGAAAAATCAAACCTGAATCTAGCACTCAAGAAATTAACAATCGAGTAGAAAAATATGAAATATCTACAAATAACCATAATACAAGAGAGACAATACTAAAAGTGTACAAGTTCACTATGAAAGAAAACCCGAAGAAAGTTACACAATTTCCAGCTGGGAGACATCAGTATCAAGTTCACAGAGACAGTACAATCTGAGGTTTGTCTGAAAACTGGTAGCTTTCAGGCAAGTGACCATAAAGGAGAAATATAATCTCAAGATGTCAGGAATGAGGAAGTCATAAAGTGATACAGAATGCAATTATTTAAGAAAAGAATAGAATACGCAATGAGGTGCCATCAGTATTCAGGTTTATAAGGAAAATAATTAGCAATTATTTAGACTATCATTGGACTAAATTCACTACCAAAAAGTGAGTTAGCCCAGGCTTGGCACTTTAAAGATAAAAGGCTGTGAATATGTTTTCTATAATCCATTCATTAATATAAACTGTAAACTGTATCATTGTCTTTGTAAGACAGTCTTGTGGCATAGTTTTCTTTCATCAAATTCTTATATCTAAAATACTGACAGAGGGGCTGAGGATTTAGCTCAGCGGCAAAAGCGCCTGCCTGACAAATGCAAGGTCGTGAGTTCGGTTCCTGGTACCAGAGAAAAACCAAAAAACAAAAAAACACCAACAAAAAAATAAATAAACAAAATACTGACAGAATTTTAATTCTTTTGGCATTTGCATGCTGCTTTATTTTTGTCCCAGGGACATAGAAAACTAATTTAAAATACTTTGTTATTTTTCTCTTACAAACATAGCAATCCAGTGTGACTTTGCCTTCTCTGCCTTTCTTTCATGGCTGACATATTTTAATGTTAAAACACAATCAGGAAAGAAAAACATTGATTCTGCCTCTCCTGCTTCCAGTTACTCCCACCTATTTAGCACACACAGACTCCCACCATTTGCCAAGGGCGTCCTTCTCTTCTGCTAGTTTACAAGGCTGAGTTATTTCTATCAAAGAGCTAAGAAAGAGTACATACTGATGCACAACTAGACCTAGCTAAAATGTTAACTCTAGAATAAGATGCATAAAACAAAATCAGTATAAAAGCCAGTGAGATTACTGAAAGCTTTAACAGGCAGCTTGTGATGGTTGAAATCTCTTGAGATCTATAAAGTTTGTTAAACATGGTATTTGCTAGAAAACAATCTCAGCCACTGCCAGTAAATTGGGTTTTTTTTTTCCTATAGCTGTCTAACTTCCTCTAAAATCTGATTATTCTTTTTAATACATAAATACAAAGGAATTTCAAAACATGTATCAGAGGAACTTAATCTCTTTTTCACATAGAAATCTGTATGTAAATGTTCATAGCAGCTTTATTTGTAATAGCCCTGTGATAGTTAAGTGTGGTGTCAACTTGAATAAGAAATATCTAACAGATTAGTTTAGGACAGTTCTGGGATAGTGTGGATAACTGACTTATTGAAGAGGGAAGACCCACCATGGATGTGAGTGACACTAAACAATAGGCTTCTAGCTTGGATGGAATAAAAAGGGAAAGAAGAAGGAAGTCTCACTTCTGCTTCTTCAGAGGGACTCCAGTCTTCGCCATCACTTTTCAGTGTTTGTCTGCAAGATGCTAGCACAGATTCTTCAGCCTTACAATACAGACTCTTTACTTCCCAACACAGACAAAGGACTCTTTGATCAGCTCGAGGCCTTGGACTTTTGACTGGATTCTCAGGCTCTCCAGCATGCAGATGGCTCATTTGCATTCTTCCACCCCTGACTGCAGGCAGCACTGTAAGCCTACCTTATAAATCCTTTATAAATCATAGGATATATATATGATAATTTTTATAACCCTAACTGATATAAGTTCAGAATGAAAACCAAATGTTCATAGTTGTTAAACAATCTGTGATACATCCAGACCACAGACTATTCTGAGCAATAAAAAGGAATCAAATGTTGATACGTAACTATTTAGATGAACCATAAAGAACCTATAGTGCACGAAAAAAAAAAACAGTTTAAAAAAAAGTAGTGCATGACCCCTGAGTATAATATCCATTGATTAAGGCAATTACATATGGGTGTGGTGGCACACACCTGTAATTCTGTCACTGTGGAGGCTGAGGCAGGAAAATCACCATAAATTCAAGGCCAGCTTTAAGTACATAGTCAATTCAAGGCCAGCCTGAACTACATAGTGAGACCCTGTCTCAAAAAGAACAAAAATTTTAGAGATAGAGAATATATTAGTTGTTGCAGGGATTAGGGATGGAGAAGAGGAGATAGGTATGTTCTAATGGAATAACATGATGAAATCTTAAGGTGATAGTACAGTGGAGTCTCTTGAATGTAAGGTGGTTATTCAATGCTACACATATGACAAAACCACATAGAGCTATGCAAATACACCAACAAGTCTATGCATAACTGGGAAAACCTGCTTAAATTCTATGGGGTGTACCAATATGAATTCTTTGGTTTTGAGATTATGTGTGATAACTCTGCAGAGGCTAGAGGATGGATTCATGGCACCTCCCTGCACTATTTTGGTAAGCCTCTATGAATCTATCTTACTTAAAAGTAAATATAAACTGGAGGTATTGGTGCAGACTTGTAATCCCACAACTCTGGGAGGCTGAGGCAGTAAATTTACAAGTTTGAGCCCAGCCTACAGAATTTAGCAAGACCCTGTCTTGAAATTTTTTAAAAAAAGAACTTTTTAAAGTGTTCAGGATGCAGCTCAGTAGTAACACCCTAGGTTCAATTCTTAGGACCTTGCAAAAAAAACCTAATAAACATAGAATTTGTTCCTGAGGTTTAATCTGAGTTTAAGAGCACAAAATAATGAACTGAGTAGAGAATAAGGATCAAAATAAATCCTTTTTTGAAGAAGACTGAGGGAAAGAGATAAAATACAAAAAGATGTACAACCATCCTGAATAAATATAAAGTTGATGAAAGCCTAATTAGAGGAACAATGCATAAGGTTGTCTTGCTGGGCATGGTGGCGCACACTTGTAATCCCAGCTCTCAGGAGGCTGAGTCAGGAGGATTGCTGCAAGTTCAAGGCCAGCCTGAGCTATGAAGTGAGTTCAAGGCCAGCCTAAACTGCATAGTGAGACCTTGTCTCAAAAAAGACAAAAATATTAGGGTTGCTTAAGTTTACAACATACCTTTGCATAACTGGGACACTAAAACCAACTTTATACAGCAGTTGGGCAAATTAAAGGAATATACATACATATATATATATATACACACACACTATGTATATATATATATACACACACACACAAATATGTATCTAAATGTGCTCATCTGTGTGTATCTGTGTGAGGGGAGGAAGAGAGAAAGAGGGAGACTGAAAGAGACTGAGCATTTAGTAAGAGTCTTGAATCTAAAAGGTATTAATTATCTTCCAATAAACAAAAACAGACAAAAAGAATCATTATTTATTTCATCCTTTATTCCTGACTCCTTTACTCTAATTTCTCTTACTGTAGACCATTTACTTCTTGGTGAAATTATTTCCTCTGCCTTCAACAACTATCAGAGATTGCAACGATTAAACCTGAGACCAAGAGCTGTTCTCGCGTGGTGTGCCTGTAGGTGTGCCCAAGTGTAACCACTGACCCACTGAGGCACAGCTCTGCAAGCTCCCAGAAGCATGGCACCCCACACCGCTCGGCCAGAGGGCTGGGCTGAAATGCTGTGGCAGTATAACGGAAATCATGCTCTCACGTTAACACATAAGCTCTTAACCTCTGTCTCCTTCCCAAGACGAACCCAATTGCATTTTCCTAGGTGTGTACAATCCCCTTTAAATTCCCCTCTTTAGATAATTGTAGAGACCTGGATGGATGGCAAGCAGAACACTGGAAAAGTGATGTCTTCAAGTATCTGATTAATCAGGGAATACATCCAAGAGGCTTGAATGAAAAGTCAAGCAGGTCAAAGACCAGCAAAGGAGGAAATGGCCCCAGAACCAGCTGACAGAGAGGCAAATCCTTCAGGGTGTGGTCAGCTCACTGGCCTCAAGGGTAGGCAGGGCAGAAACTGGGGAGCAAACTCAGAGTCATACTTATGTAGGATACCCATCTTTCAAAAGAGGCTTTCTCAACTCTAAATGTGCCAATTTATTTACATTAAATCTGTCGCCAGAAACCAAAAGGACAGCATAAGAAAAATCAGACATGAGGACAGCCTGGAGCCCACAGGGAAGGGTCAGGAAGGTATGGGGAGAAGGGTAAGGGGGGCAGAGGAAGGGAATCAGCAGAAACAAGTGGGACATGAACCCCGTAAGCAGGAGCTCAAACACATCGCTGTAACAGCGGCGGGCTCCTGCTCAGGAACATAAGCTCAGTTACTGGGTGACCGGAGCTCGCTTGCCCACATTACAGCAGCCACGATATGAATGGAGTTCCCCATCCATGTGTACCACGGGCCACAAGAGCAGGATGCTGGCTCCCGTGCCACTGCTCTGATCACTAGGGAGCACATTCCCTTTGTCATCATAAAAAAGAAGATCAGAACACCTACCCAGGCTGTGTCCTTTCTGGCCAACAAGTTCTAGAAGCTGTTTCCTTGTAGTACCTTCCCAAGAATCCCTCTGCCACTGTGCCCCTTCCTTCTGAAGCTGGTTACACAAACTGCTTTTTAGTTACATTCTGAGGCAACTGATATCCCATTCTCTCCCCTCTCCCCTCTACTCCTACCCTCCTCTCTCACTCTCTCTCTCTCTCTGTCTTTCTCTCTAATCTATCACCAATATACTTTTGAAATCATGGTCAGAATGAACCAATCACCAAATGAAACAAAGTCTGCCTCCCCAGATAGAGTTTAAACTGAATTATTTTCCAGTTTGGACTCAGCACTCTGAATTTTTGTTTGTCAGACTCATAGCATGTGCCATGTCATCACCCAGAGCAGAGCTGACTGCAGTTTACAGTTATAATAAACTACTCTGGTCTGCCATTTCGCCCTACCCCAACAATAGTCACTGCAGAAGGGACTTGTGTTCACGTCAGAACATCAGAAACGTACTTGAGTCCTCCAAGGACAGCATTCAGCTGGGACAAGAGAATTCTAGCTGAACCCCTAATCTAATTATGTTAAAACAAACTTCATCAACTATGTGACATTCTGGAAAAGACAAAACCACAGAACCAGTAAAAAGTTCAGTGGTTGCCAGGGTGTGGAACAAAGGGAGGAATGAGAAGCCAGTGTACAGAGGGTTTTGGGGGCAGTGAAATTATACATGCAAGCCATTATGAATTTGTCTTGTACATTAAACAATGTGCAAGAGCTAACCATAATGAAAATGACAGCTTTGGGGTCATCATGATGGCTCACTATAGGTTCATGAGCTGTAACAAATGTACAACTCTGGTGTGGGACACTGATGGCTGTGCATCACATAAGACAGCCGGGCATGTGGGTGCAGGAGGCATACAAGAAATCTCCCTATTTTCCTACCACTTTTGCTATGAGCTAAAACTGCCCTAAAAAGTAAAGCTTAATGAGGAAAACAAAATCTTCAGACACTGATGAAAGCCAAACAAAAACTATGTTGACATACAAAATTAATAATGTATGGTGTTTATGTGTATGTGTATGTTTAAGTAGATATCAAGCTACAGCGTTCTACATAATGTTAAATCTGCCATCCTGCTGAAAAATAAGAAATCAAATATACCACAAGTGAAAGACCATTTCTTCAATTTTCTTTACCAAAGCAAACAAACACAGTCTCTTGGTAAAGAGGCTAAAGGACAGAATTTTTCCGAGATCAGACGAGATCGGGCGCGTTCAGGGTGGTAAGGCCGTAGACAAGGACAGAATTTTTATCATTACAAATCATACACTGTGCCTCTCTGAAAATAAGCCTCAGTGCTAGGGTCTGCATTATAAGCTACTGCTGACTTTCAATTTTCTTCTCTATGTAAGGCTAATGCAGTGATGACCATTTCCTCAAATTGCTCACTTTGTTTTCTGAGCAGCAACAACTCTCTTGTACTAAGTCTTACCCTGGAACCATATTAAATCTTCAAACACCAATCCCAAAAAAGGCCACAGAAGTCTTCTTAGGGCTCAGACTTAATCACCATTAGTTACTAAACTATGTCATATATAAGTGGAAACAAAAGTATTTAGTGTCAACCTATGGAGTAGGAGAAAGTATTTGCATGGCATTACATCCAACAAGGGATTAACATGCAGAACACAAAAGGAGCTCAAGCAACTTAGTAGCAAGAAAGCACAATCCAATTTTAAAATGAGCAGAGACCTAAAGAGACATTCCTCAAAAAAAAAAGACATGCAAATGGCCAAAAGACACATGAGAAAATGCTCAATAGTGGTAATCATGAAGAAGTTTTCCAAATTAAAGTCACAATGAGGTATCATTTCACATCTGTCAGAATGAATATTACAAAAAGGAAAAAGAACTAGCGTTACATAGTAAGAATGAGGAAAAATGGGTACCCCTGTAAACTATTAATGAAAATGTAAATTAGTACGGCCATTATGAAAAACTACGTACAGAAGTTTCACAAAAAAGGTCTTATTATATGATCCAGCAATCCCACTTCTGAGTGTTTCCCAACAGATTTGAAATTGGTCTAGCAAAGAGGTGTCTACATGCCCACCTGCATTATTCATTCACAAGAGCCATGGAATGGAGGCAAACTTTCCACATCGTTTGGAAAAGCAAAGAATTTCTCATCTCAAGTTTATCTCTGTGGTTCAAAGTGATGTGCCACTTCATTTTGTTTTAATAATTATCTACAGATTTTATGGAAGCAAAATAAATCAAACAACAATACCTACAAAGCCACATGGGACTTACAACAAATTGTAGAGGTTAAATATAGTGAGAAGTGAGAGAAAAGATAGGATGGATGGGATGAACGAAAGAAAGTCTGGCCAGGACAGATAGCACAGTGTGTCACAGAAATTGAAGAACCAAGAATTTAAGAGGGGGTTTGTCATACTCAATGATATTCAACCAAATAGGTAATGCAACCTAGGTTTAAAAACTGCAAATTTCATAAAAGGGATTTTCAAAGTAATGAACATTGATTATTTGTACCAATACATCTGAAAGAGTTAGAAAACACAAAGTTTAGTCACTGTACTTGTGCATTTTAAAAGTTGTCCCTTAATAAACATAATAATGAGCCCTCTTATTTCACTGCAGTACTACTTACCATAGCAAAAGATTGGAAGCAGCCTGAATGCCTACCACTACAAGAACAGCCCAGCTAATAATAATTTGGCCACACAGTGAAGTTTTTAAGGAGAGATAAATGTTTATGGGTGACCCAGAAAAATCCGTAAGATATGACTGAGGAGAAAAGCAAATTGTTGAAACTGCTGGATAAGTGCTAAAAGTATTCTATAAAAACACAACTGTGCCCCAAATTGTTGACATTTGCAACCTCTCAGAGAGGGACCTCAGATAGGACTGACTGAGGAGACAGAAGGGGAGTCACACTTTAGCCTTCTCTGTAGTGGTTTTGTGCTTTATAGAGAAAGAATATGTACATTTTATATAGAAAAAGATTTTTTAAAAGCAATGCATACTTTTGAATGTATTTTTCTGTAGTCAAAATTGAATATATTTGAACTCACCACATTCATATTCATGTTCACCTAAGAATAAAGCTTCCTCCACAGTTTCTGTGAATACACAGATGCTCCTGGACTTATGGTAGAGTAACTGTCCAATGAACCACTGTAACTTAAACAGAAATGCACCTAATTCACCGAACCTACCCAACATCTTAACTTAGCAACATGGGACACTGTACAGTGTCAGGTGTTCACTCGTGGGATCACACGGCAGCCTGGAAAGCGGTTTGGTGTTGCTCCCCAGAATCATGACAATGTGTGGATATAACTGAATACAATTGAGTTTTCCTTTAAATTGCATTATTTTAATACATTCAGATGTCTGCAGATCTCATGAAAAATGGAAAACATCTATATGCTTCTATTTATCTGTTAATGAGATTCAGTACAGTGTACCCTCAAAATATGGTATCTGGGCATATTGAAATTTTAAAACTGAAGGAATTTGATAAACAGCATAAATAGAAAGGACTTTCTGACCTTCTGGTGAAATAAGCAATAAAACCTAGAAAAGGCTTTCTGACCTTTCCTTAAAGCAAGTCATAAGACCTCGATGTGAGAGGGGTCCCTCCCACATGAGGAAGAAAGGACAATGCTTATTTATAAAGACATAGAGATGGAAGGAAGAATCTGAAGAGTCAGGGCTGGCTAAATTTCCTTTGTTTGATTACACTTAGCACACACTTCCTGTCATATTCTCCACAACTTTCCATTCTTCATTAAAACCAACATAACAAACATCCAAGTTTAACCATTTCTTCATCTTCATTTTCTCACAAAGGCTCTTTTGTCGCACATAAAACTTATCAATAAGAATGTATGCTTGTCTCATCTTAACCTGTCCTTTGACATAGGGGCCCTAGATAAGAATTCAGAAGCTAGAAGTAAAAAAGTGTATTTTTTCTCCCCTAGTCAGTATTGTGTATGAATCAGAGTCTTAGTAATACTGCAGAATTGAAATAATACGAATCAACAATGGTTGTTACATTACATATCACTATCCTCAACTACATTGCTCAGATTACCAGATGCAAGAATGAAAGATTGCGCAAACCATTATAGGGCAGAATTGAAATAGAATAGAGAGGGCTGGGAATTTAGCTCAGTAGCACAGTGCCTGCCTGGCAAGCACATCTGAGTTCGATTCCTGGTACCGGAAGCCACCACCCCCTCAAAGAAAAAAGAAATAGAATGGAGAAATAAAGTAGAGGCTAAGCTTGATGCAAGACTGCAGCTGTGATTCCTTGCCCTTAAGGGTTCCTTTGGCCAACTTCATAATAATTCTAAGAATCCCAAAAATTTATAATAATCTTGATTTAAAAATTGAAAAAATAAGTGCAAATTGTGGTAGATGCTGGTACCATTGAGTAATATGGGCACTCTACAGCTCCATAAGAGGACTGCAGTCCTCTAGCCCACTGATATCGGACTTGATCGTGAGATTTTCTTCATCCAAAAGAACGTGAGTCATGAGTGATATACACTGTAATTAAGGAAAATCTTTAAAGGTGACCAAGTAAAGCCAAATGTCTCCCCTTCTTGAGTGCTTTGCCACAAGACGCATATCCCACATAGCTTCTGAGCTATGTTACAACTCTGTACATTGTAGACGCTACAGAATAATTCTTATCTATAGACATGCAAATGAATTATATCTGCTGGGGATTCAGTCAGCTCCCCTCTCTCACTGTAGAAAAGTTTGACAAATCCTCAATCTACAAATTTGGCAAGTTGGAGTATTTTAACTGGGTGCAACATCTTACCAATTCCACAGAAAATAATGAGTTAAATAAAACCTTTAATACATGCTCATTATATACCCCATATAATTTTACCTTCTTCTGAAATGAGAATATAATGAGAATATAATTTTACCTTTTTCTCAAAATTACCCTAACCATGCTTAATATGTGCTAGATAGTTTTACTATACATTTAATTCCTCTGATAACACCATCTTTTGGTCGTGAGAAAATAAGAGGTCCAGAGATATTAAACAGCTTGCTTAAAGCCACACACACTGAGTAATAACATAGCTAACACCTTTCCCACATGTTCTCAAGGGCAACTATTCTGAGAAAGGAGAGATTAGTGTGGAACTGGAATACTGTGAAATCACAGGAATGTTAACCGTCAGTTGCTTTTTCTGTTGTATGGGAACCGAGGCATAAAGGAATAAAGATCTTGTCCATATTGCACAGCTTATTATGGGTAGGAACTAGAACTCAGGATTTCTATACCCAACCTAGCTGGTGATCTTGTGTTCAAGAAGGAAGATCAATTGAACTGAACCTTATTGGAAAAATAAAATCAACAGACTGCCAGGACATGGCAAATAGGCAAGGACACATTTCAATATACAGTGTTGGGAGCAGAAGCAGGTCCCTCTACAAGGGTTCACGGATATTTACACATGAAAGGAGCCTGAGACACCGTGGAGATAGAGCAAGGAGATTCTGAGCACAGATATTGTTAGAGACAGAAGAGGCCACAGGGTTGTATTCCTGGAGCAGTACTGGAGAAACACCGAGAGGTTGTGACCTGAGTTTCCTACTTCCCTGGATGTCAGGCAACTAGGTGCTAGGCCTTCTGACTTTCTGCAAAAACCTTTGCCATTCAAGCTTTTTGCTTCATGTGAGGCTGAAGAGATGATACTGAAGATCCTTTCTAGTGTCAAAAGCTACAGCAAAGCCAAAAGAGTAGACATACTTCCTTGTAAGTTAACAGTGGCATGTTGTATTACAACCACATGTATTACAGAAACCAGGATGTTGAGAACAGTTAGAAAAGCCTACAGGTAATTGTGAAGAGAAGAGGCCACAGCAAGGTTTTTATTTGATTTCATTTCATTTTGAACAGGTGGGGCCCTCAAGGCCTTACTAAAGAAGAAATCATTTATCAGAGTCTGACTGATGTTGGGCTCTGTCTTAAATCAGGAATGTCACACCAAGTTCAAGCTCTCTTGAACTTGTGGCACTAACCAAGACACTAATCAAGACACTAATTTGTGGCACTAACTAAAATCTACTCCAGACAAGTGGATCAGAATATGCATTTTAGCACCACCCCAGGTATTCCCCTTCAAATTTAAGAAGTGCTGTTTGTACAGTTCCTGAAAGTAACACAGCAAAACAGCATGGGAGTGAAAGAAGGCCTAATAGGTGAACAGAGAGCTGAAGACCGGGAGAAACCAGTTCATGCATTGGAAAACACAAGCTCTGCTACCAGCACACATCTGGGCTCTCTTGAACTTGAGGCACTAACCAAGAACTCCTCACACCCTGAGAGCTTTTCCAGCTCTCTACCATCTGGGCACATCCTGCTTCTCACAACCCCAAGGCAAGAATCAGGTTCACAGTGAGCTTTATTTCTATTGAGGCTGTGTCTCTGGAGAAGACCACTGACAGGAAACAGGAACTGTCTTGGTTACTTTTCTCCCATTGCTGAGACAAAATACCCAAAGCCCAAAATTAAGGAAGGAAAGGTTTATTTAGCTTACAGTTTGTGGAGGTTTCAGTGCATACTTGGCTGGCTCCCAGGCAGAAGATAGCAAAGCAACAAGAGCAAAGGGGGGAATGGCAGCCCAACAGCAAAGCAGCCAGAGCAAAAGGGAGGAATGGCGGCAAGCAACTTCTTTCCCTCCCTTACACTGTAAACAGGCTACCCCCACCTAAGGGGCTTGTAGCTCTCACATAATCTCCATGCCCTCCTCTTCCACAGGCTCAGGATGTATACAAAGCAAGCACCCTGGCTTCCTGCTGAGTCACTTAGCCAAACCTCTAGACTCCCCAAGTTGACACAATGTATCAACCATAACAGGAACTTGTACTCCCCGAAAGGGTATGCAAGATAAATGAAGAATGCATAAAGAAAAGTGATCAGTCTAGAGAGTAAAGTCAACTCTCCCTAAAAGGAATCATGATTCCTAGTTCCTTATTGTAGACAGATTCTACCGTCCATGGTTCACATCCTGGATGTTATGACATACACGCAGACATACACTGTCAGCATTTACACACCAACATGGGGGCTCTCCTACTCAAAGAATGAACAGGGACCCAGACCAGGGACCAGGGACCAGGGACAGCACTATCACCCATTATTAATGAAGGGTCTCATGCCCCACCCCAGATCTAGTGGATCAGAATATGCATTCTAACATCACCCCAGGTATTCACCTTCAAATTTAAGAAGTGCTATTTGTAAAGTTCCTGAGAATAACATAGCAGAAAAGCATGGACTAAAAATAGGTTTAACTTGTGAGCAGAGATGTTAAGATGTGAGATGTTAACATGTGAGAAGATGGGGAAAAAACAGCACATGGATTGAAAAACACGAGCTCTATCACCAACACAACAATTCAGAAGATGACTTCTCAAACTGCATCTTCAAATGGAATCATCTGACAATGTCAAGACCCCCCCTGATACACACAGATAAAAAGAGCACTGAATCTACAGGCAAGGAGAAGAGAGAAGAGAGGACAACTCTCTGAGCATCCTCGCAAAATATAATGTCAGTTCCCAAAGCTGTCCTAGGACGCAGGATGCTTTTCTGTCTCTCTGTGACTCACCCACAGATGAATAGGCTTACAGAAAAGAGAGAAGTGAGCCATGAAATATAGTAAATTACAGCTTAATCTTCCTCAGCCTGGAATCCATTCAACAGCTTTAATGAACTTACAGTCTGGAAGGCATGATGAAGAATGCGTAGAGATACAACTCATGCTACCTTGTGCCTGAATGAAATGTCCTTGTTCCAATCAACACACTAGCAAAGAAGAAACACAAAAATGTGTTTTCCATTACTGCTGTTATTTACTGAGGATGCAGGTTTTTCAGGGCTAATGAAAACAAGAAACAGTTCCCAAGAACAGTCAGCTTCCCTGATTTTGTGCCTTTGACCTGTACCACTGAGACAGGTGAAGACAGAGGGCTCCAAGTCTTCACCTTGAAAATCTACCTGGTTCTCTTTTCCGAGAGCTTCTTCTTTTGACCTGGCCCATAGACCCCAGAGAGGCATCCAAATAACTTTCTTCTAATTCTGGTTAGAGGAAAAATTCAAAGGCCCTGGAAGAATTCTAAATTAGCCTGGAAAGAAAAATCTATGGCATCTAGCTTCATTAACGCATTCATATGCACTACTTCATGTCTGGGCTAGACATGGGCACTCAAATTCATCCGCAAAAGGATACAACTTATGAACTTACACTTACTTCCTATGCGTTATTGTCAGTAATTTTAAAGTACGTGTTACTCCCCAGCAGTATCAGTAGATAATGAAGTCAGTTTACTGGGTCACCACCAACAATTTTTGTGTTAATAAAAATAGGATAGAGGCAACAGAAAGTGGAAACTGCATGTGGTAGATTCCATGCCCTGGTTACAGCTACCTCCCAACTCATGGCTGGCTCTGTATTTTGATTCCCCTTAGCATAGGGCTGCAGAGGAACTGACAATTGACTAACCTGACTGTAGATGAGGCCAATTCCCTTGGAGAAAAGTGAAAAATCCCAAATCTTCCACTTTTCATCTCAGAAAGTCATAAAAATAAAGAGACCTGCATGAAGGAGTATGGCCCTTCCCTACACAAGCAAGCAGGGTCCTGGATGCACAGCATCCTGACATAAGGGTGCAACCATCTACCTACTCGAAGCCAGCCCTACATTCTCCTCCCCATGGCAGGGGGCAGAAAAAGTGAGAACTAAACAACAGACCTAATCCTGGGTAAGTACAATGCCAAGGAGAACAGGTAGCAAGCAGATCCCATACCTGCAGACATTTAGTCCAAAAGCCTACTCAAACCCAATCCTGCAGCCTACACCCAGCAGAGACCAGAATGCTGATCATGTTCCTCATCTACCAGTAGGAGTAGGAACATGCCTTGGCTTGGATGGTGACAACTATTTGGGGTGAATGGACAGAGGAATTTTTGGAGCAGAGAGGAAACCTCAAAAATCCATACGCCCTAAAGCCAGGCATAGGAAAGTGTAACTGGCTGGATCACAAGATTGTACATCTTGGAAGGAAAACATGTATTCAACAACATAGGAAGTTTTTCTCTGATCCAATCTTTTTTTTCTATTTTGCATTACTTGTATTCATTGGGTTTGGGGTAAGTTTAGGGTTCACCACTCTTAGTACCTTTTATACTTTTTTCCCTTTCAACTTTTTTCTCTTTTTTCTTATCTTCTTCTTTCCATTTTTGCTTTGTGTTTATCATTTGTGTTCTCTTTCTTGTCCATTCTTTCCTGAGACTGTTCTCTATCACTATCAACTTGGTTTTACTCCTCAACAGGAGCCCCTATTTCACTTTTTGCTCCTCCTTCTCATGTCCCATTGATTATTTCTTCAAATTTTGCTTTTCTGTATTATTCATCAGTTCCCATCCCCTCTATCTTTGTTAGTATAACTACCAAGCTTTATGAATCTCTAGATAGCTAGTTAACTTTGCACTGTTGCTGCTGAATACTGTCCTACTGTTAGTAGAGGTAAAGTTGTTTAATTTAGTGGATACTTATTGAAGGTCAAGAAGAAGTCAATATTCAGTTTGCCTTAGTGTCTGTACTATAAGTATAGATCTCATTTGTATGGTTAATGGTGGTACATTACTGGTTGTTAGAGTTTGCCAATATTCAGTTTGATTGATGCTATAAAGGATGCTGATTTTATACCTACAGCCAAGCCAACATAGAAATATTAGAGTTGAGCTGGGTGTGGCGGCGCATGTCTATAATCCTAGCACTCAGGAGGCTGAGGCAGGAGGATTGCTGAGAGTTCAAAGCCAACCTAGGTTACATAGTAGTTCAAGGCCAGCATTAACTGTGTAATGCGATCCTGTCTTGAAAGAAAGAAGGAAAGAAAGAAAGAAAGGCAACTAAAGATTAGAGTTGAATAAAACCTTTGAACAAATGGATTTAATAGTATCTACAGTGTTCCACCCAGTAACAAAAGAATATACATTCAGCAATGCAACTTGCTCTAAAATAGACTACATACTAGCCAATAAAGCAAGCTTAAGTAAACATAAAAGAATTGAAATTACACAGTGCATATTATCAGACCATAATAAAGTGAAACTGGAAATGAATGATGAAACCCAGAAGTCACCCATATGCATGGAAAATAAACTCTTAAATAAATAATAGGTTACAGAAGAAATCATAGAAGAAATAAGAGAGTGTCCAGAACTAAACAATAAGGCTAGTATATCATACCAGGACCTATGTGACAGAATAAAAGGAGTCCTAAGAGGGAAGTTTATAGCTCTGAATGCCTACATCACAAAAACAGATAAAGCCCAAGTAAAGATCCTAGAAAAACAAAAACAACCTAAACCCAAAGCTAGTACAAGGAAGGAAATTAAAAAGATCAGAGAGGATATGAATGAAATTGAAACCTGTAGTTACTTCTTCATTGCTGGGACATAATACCCAATACCAACAATGAGGAATGGTTTATTTTAACTCACCATTTGTAAAGGTTTCAGTTGGCTGGCTCTAAGGGACCATGGTAGGACAACATGGTAGAGGAGAAACAGTGCATGGAAGGGCATGGAGAAAGCAGTGAGCTTGCTTTCCCTCTGTCCCTTTACATGCCACCTAGACTACAAACCCACTGGTTGACATCACCCACACCCATGGTGGGGTATCCATCTTTAGTAAATCCAATCAGGCACACCCAGAACTATGCCAATCCAACCAGCGGCCTAGTCCAGTTATCACACACCCATAATCCAGAATCACACACCCATGATCTAGCCAGCTTCCACAAGCCCCACCTACAAGTTCATGAGGCCTTGGGGAAACATTTAGGCATAAACCATAACAAGACCAAAAACTCAGTGCAAAGAATTTATGAATCAAAGAGTTAGTTCTTCAAAGGAATAAATAAAATAGACAAACCTTAGTTAATCTAACAGAGAGAGAGACAGACAGAGAGAGAGAGAGAGACCAAGTCAGTGCAATTACAAATGAGGAAGGTAAAATCACAACAGACACTACTGAAATAAAAAAGATAATTAACAATTATTTCATAAACCTGAATGCCAATAGATTGGAGGACTCAGAAGAAACGGCTAAATTCCTTACATATGAATTACCAAAAGTGAATCCAGATTTAAGTCTGAGAATAATACAATAATAGTCAATGAAATTGAAGGAGTAATAAAAAACCTACCAAGAAAACCTTAGGTTTGGAGGATTCACTATTGAATTCCACCAAAACTTCAGGGACGTTGTAACATCAATACACCTCAAACTTTTTAATGAAACTGAAAGTGAAAGAGTATTCATTTCTGGAAGTTAGTATTGCACTGATTCCAAAAACGCACAAGAATCCAACCACAAAAGATCAATAGACCAATCTTTTTTAAAGAATATAGATGCAAAACTCCTCAGCAAGATACTGGCAAACAGAATGCAATCAATCATCAAAAAGATCATACATCATGACCAAACAGGCTTCATTTGAACATCTAATCAATAAATGTAATACATGGCATTAGCAGAAGCAAGGACAAAACCCACATGATCATATCAACTAATGCAGAAAAAGCCTTTGCAAAATCCTACGTCTTCTCATGTTAAACACGAAGAAAATAGGTATAAAAGGAACTTACCTCAATCTGAGAAAAGCCATTTATGACAAGCCTACTGCTAACATCATATTAAATGGACAAAAACTGAAAGCTTTCCCTCTAAAATCAGAAATAAGACAAGGATGTCCACTATCACCATTCTTGTTCAATGAAGTACTTGAAACATTAGCAAGAGCAATTAGCCAAGAAAAAGAAATAAGGATGCGTATAGGAAATAAGTCAAATTATCATTATTTCCAGATTATGTGATCTATATAGAAGATGCCAAAAATCATCAAAAGTATCCTAAAATTAATAACCAAATTTAGCAGTCCAGCAGGATACAAAGCCAACAGACAAAAATCAATACTGTTCCTATACAGCAATCATGAAATCACTGGGTAAGAAATTAGGAAATTAATAGCACCAAGAAAAATTCAATACCTAGGAATAACCTAAGAAAGTTAAAGGCCTCTAACAACAAAAACTATAGTACACTGAAAAATGAAACCAGAGAGGACATCAGAAAATGGAAACATATCAGCTTCTCTGCTGAGAAGGCAGAAACAATATAGTCAAAGTGGCAATATCTCCAAAACCGATATACACCCAAAGACAATACCAACAGTATTCGTTATGGACTGGAGAAAACAATCCTAAAATTCATAAGGAATCAGAAGAGACCCAGAATAGCAAAAGCAATCCTGCATAACAAGAGCAAAGCAGGAGGCATAATAATCCCAGATTTGGAGTTCTATTACAAAACTAAAGTGAGAAAAAGAAAAAACATAGCATAGTACTGGCACAAAAACAGACATGCGGATCCATGGAACAGAAGAGAAGAAACAGAAATAACCAAAGCACACTAAGCTATCTGATCACTGACAAAGAGGCTGAAAACACACCCTGGAAGAAAGACAGCCTTTTTAAAAATGCTGCTGGGAAACTGGCGATCCACATGCAGAAGACTGAATCTAAACATTTATCTTTTACCATGTACTAAATGTTAAAACAGAAACACCCTGCTGGAAAATAAAATGCTTGAAGTCAAAGGCACAGGCGTAGGCAAGGATTTTTTGAACAGAGCCCCAGTACTGAAAATCAACAAATAGGAACACACCAAAGTAAAAAGCTTCTGCACACTTAAATAACAGCCAAGAGTGGAAAGACAACATACAGAATGAGAAAAAATGTTGTCAGCTATTCCCGAGATAGACAGCTAATATCTATAATGTATTAAACTAAAAAAAAACTTATACCACCTAAAATAAAATATCCAATCTAAAATTGGATAACTCAAATGAATAGACATTTTATAAAAGTACAAATATCTAACAAGTAAAATTAAATTAAAATAGTTCAAATTAAATTTAAATTAAATTAAAGAAGTGCTCAACATCGCCGGTCACTAGGGAAATGTAAGTTAAACAATACTGAAATTCCATCTTATCCCAGACAGAATGGCCATCATCAAAAATATCATGTAATTATGAATGTTTTCAAGGCTGCACGGAAAAAAGAACCCTTCCACATTGTTGGTGGGAATGTAAACTAGTATACCACTATGGAAATCAGTATGGAGATTCCTCAAAAACTAAAACTAGAAATTGCATTTGATCCATTTCTTTCCCTTTTAGATATCTTCCTGGAAGAATTAAAGACATCATATGACAGTGATACACACCCATATTTATAGGAGCAAAATTCATAACTGCTAAATCTTGGAAGCAGCCTATATGTCCATCAACAGATGACTGGATAAAGAAATGGTATTTACACACAATGGAGTACTACTCTGCCATAAGGAAAGATAAACTTGAGTCATTTGTAGGACAATGAATGTACTTTGACCGTAGTGTTAGGTGAAATAAATCAGACACATAAGCTTAAATATCACATGATTTCTCTCATATGAGAAAGCCAGATTATAAAGAGCAAAATAAAAATAAATAATAGGAAGTAGGGATATAGATCAATGAGAAGGGGATCAAGAGTTGGAAGGTGAGGGAGAAAAGAGTAAAGAGATGAAAAAGAAATTAAGGTGTATGCATGTATACATACAAACTCTAAACAAGAAATGCAGACATTATTTAAAGCAAATGTACTAACAAAAAATGCAAAATGAAGCTATATTTTGTTATAAATGTTTGTTGTAAATGATTTGCAAAACGATAGGCTCCTAAACTAATTCTCCAGAAAATTTCCCATTTCTGCTGAACAAACAACTATCATAAATCTTCTACCCTTAACTGAGTTGGCAAAATGGAAAAAAAATCCACATAATTGAGTCTTTGTCTCTGAAGAGCCAGAAGCTTGAACTTCCACAATGGGAATCCTGTACGTACACTAATGTATGGTATATTTTAGTGGGGGGCAGCTCGTGCCTCAGATAGCACTGGATACCAGCTGCTACAGAGGAAGAGGGAAAAGAAATTCACATTCCCATTACAGTGCACCTGGTCATTGAGAAATCCAGTCAGAAGGGGGAGGAAGTTCATCTTAGCAGGCAGCAGACCTTCAAGAAACCCTAAAGAAGGGTCAGCTCACAGGAAAGTCAACCAAGTGAGTAGTGAGTAATGATCTGAGTGCTAGGCCATCCGTACAGCTACCAACTACAACCTTCTCTCCAAATACGGCTCCTCCACTCCTGAAGAGTTTGCTTCACAAAAGACTTTTCCTCCCTGCTGTGGATTAACTAATGGCCAACTTGTAACACTCAGCTGAACTGAATCAGTATGGTGCTGGGTGTGGAAGGCCCACCTGAGAATTCTTATCAAGTGCACAAAAGGAGAATGAGAGGGGAAGATGGGGGGCTGTTGATTCTCTTGGAGAAGTTTATCTTGCTGGTTTTCCTGATATGAACTCAGCTGTTCTCATCATTGGAGGAGCTCAGGTCTTTGCTGCCACTGAAGATGGCTGCAATTCTCTTCAGGGAAGCTCTGGTCCTTATCTTGAGCTTGAGTGTTGCTTCCTGGCTCCAGTGCAGATCCCTCGGCCTGCTAGCACAGATCCTTCATCCTACTGGCACAGACTTTCTAGTTTCCACCACTGACCTCTGGGCCTTCCCAGAGCAGCTTCTTAATACAGATTTGCATGAGACATTGTCATGGGCTCTAGGCCTTCAGATGGACTCAATAATTTTATTTGTGAGGAAGAACACTGTAGTGGATTGATAACTGGTGGTCAACTTATAACCCCCAGCTGAACTTAGTAAGTGTGGTGCTGGGTGTGGGAGGCCCACCTGAGGACTGTTGCCAACAGCATAAAGGCAGACCTGGAGAAGAAGAAGGAGGCTGTTGGGAGTTGAGAGAGGCTGTGGGGAGCTGGCTTTCCTGATGAACTTGGCTGTTTTCATCTTCCGAGGAGCTTGGGACCTTGCTGGCACTGAGAATGGCTTTGGTTCACTTTGGGGAGCTCTGGTCCTCACTTTGAGCATAGCTTCCTGGTTCCAGAGGGGAAGATGGTGCACTGCCAGCCTTCTGGAAAAGCGTGCTGCATTGGCTTACCTGATGGGAATTCAGCCATCCTGATCATCGGAGGAGCTCGGGACCTCACTGTTGCCGAGGAAGGCTGTGGTACCTTTTGGGGGAGCTCTGGCTCTTCTGAGCATGGCTTCCTGGCTCCAGTGCAAATCCCTCAGCCTGCTAGCACAGGTCCTTCATCCTGCTGGCACAGACTTTGTAGATTCCACCACTGACCTTTGGGCTTTCCCAGCAGATCCATGAAACAGACCTGCATGAGACGTTGTCATGGGTTCTGGGCCTCTAGTTGGATTCATGGAAGGCATTGTTATGAGCTCTGGGTATTCAGCTGGACTCATGTAGGACATTGTTGTGGGATCCAGGCCCTCAGCCGGATTCCTTGGTCTTAGTGTGTGGACAGATTTCCTGCACTCTTTTGTATACTGTTCTTTGGGTGACTATTATAAATAGTCATATGAAGTATGTGTCCTGTATTATATTGTTCTCCTTGCAAAATAAGTCCAAAACCAACACAAACATCATATTAAAAGGTAATATTAAGCAGGTACATGTTCTTTATGTACCTAGAACTTGACCATATCTTATACATACGCTGTCTCATTTAATCCCTACAACAACCCTATGAATTAGATACTATTAGCTTCTGTACCCTGCGAATATTATTGCTTAACTAGCTAAAAAAAATTCACAAAGTTAAGAACATAGGAAAATTGGATTTAAAATTAAGTCTCCCACACTCCAAAATCCAGGCTCTGAATGCCACTATTCTATTGTTTTGTTTATAGAAGTCTCATGTAATTATGCTGCTACAATGCCCTACAAATCCCACAGCAAAAGTAAGTCACTGATATCAAGGAAGAAGAATCATCTGCCCCAAAAGTATCCTTTACACATGATTCATTTTCTACACAAGAGACTAAGGAAAATTTCTTTCAATTCAAAATAATGATGCTAAATGGCAAGCAATTTAAGCTTTACAATGGCTTCATCAGAAACTCATCTGTTGAATCCCCAAATCCTGCTCCCGGAACATATTTCTCAATACAGTGAAATCAGCAGGAGAAAAAGCAGATGCAAAGAAACAGGTGTAAGTATGAAATGAGCATGCCCTGATGAGCATGAACTGCAATCTTACCAAGTGACTATACTCACAGAACACCACCAACACTCATCACCACCATCAATACCTTCATCGTCGTTGACACTGTGTCATCATTATGTAAGTTCATTTCCCAAGACAACATTATGCTCTCAAAAGGAATGAGCCTTTGGTTTAACCATCCAAAGGCACAGTGAGTGTTACCAAACATTTCCTATCTTTCTTTCTTGATAATGAGTTAGCAGTAGTGACTTATTAAAGTTGGTACTGTTCCTATCCACAGATTGCACTAACAATTAGTAAAACTATCACAAAATCATAGCACAATTATCAAAGGTATGGAATGACAGATTTGCCATAATAATAAGAGGAGAATAATGTATTTCACAGTATATACTGTACACATCAGATTTTCTTCTTATACTCTTTAATTGCTGTACTAATTGCATGCAACTTTATTTTGGCTGTACTGGGGATTAAACCTAAGGCCTTTGTGTTGAGTCACAATCTCAGGCCCTTCATTTGAGATTTATTTTGAGACCCAGTCTCTCTGATTTCCCCAGGCTGGGTTCATACTTGTGATCTTCCTGCCTCAGCATCCCAGGGTGCTGGAATTACAGACATGCAGTGCCCTACCTAGCTTCTCTGAACCTCTTGACAATGATGTCATGATAAGACACATCTTCAGGATGAAGGATATGATCATAGAAAAGTCAAATCACAAGTTCTCCATTTGTACTTATAGCAGAAGGCAACAAGACAATGAACTCTGTCTGTTAGCTGCAGAGCACTGCAATTCAGGCACTTGCGGCCAAGAGCAAGTTGACAGTAGCTATGCACAGTACTCAGCCCTGACTGCAAAAGGACCACACTTGCTACTACACTGGCATTAATTCCAAGGGATAATTTTGTTGCCCAAAAATACTAAGTACCAATCCATTTCCAGTTTTATTGTGGCTTGCTTTGTAGTTACTATATTTTTATTTTAAAGAGAAAAGAACAAAAACAAATTTACAAAGACATCAACAAAAGAAGACAAAAACAATAAAAAACATACAGAATTTCAAACAAGGTAGTAGGAAATTAACAATGGATGTTGTATTACATATTGTTATATTCAAATTGATTACTCAGATAACCAGATATAGGCACGTAAGATTGATCAAACAATTAAACATTAACTGTTTGTTTCAGTAAGCCATTAGAAATTAGTACAATTATCTTAGCTATCTTATGTACAAACATATACATAATTTTTCCTGTTCTCCTTTCTTTATTTTCTCCTTTCCTTCATCCCAGGTGTTCTTTCCTTTTGAGTAGTTTGTTTCCCTTTCACAATATCTATTGTACCTTTCAGATTTTATTTACTCTTTCAGGTTCTCACAGCAGGGAGACAATGAGATGTTTACAC